>NC_065506.1:41283965-41294461 GCF_006386435.1 Epinephelus moara | reverse complement strand
TTGACAAACTTTGCACTTGAAGGTTGCCCGTTCACTTACGTTTTAACAGGTCTGACGCTACGGCTGTATCTAGGCTAACGGCTAACATGCTAACTATTATTTTTATGTCACTAGTCACTTGAAACAAATTTAGGACGATAGGAGACAGGTTGAAATAAACCGAAATTTCCCTTTAAGTGTTCATGCCTCTGCAGCAGCTGCTCCTCTCATCCATCGATCTGATCTGATCAGCTCTGATTGATCGATTAATTATCCACCTCGCAACTCAAAACCCACAAGGAGTTCCGCCTTCGCTGTGTTCAAAGACACAAAAAACAAAAACGTGTCAGCGAACGCCACACATAAATTCTAATTCTGTGGGAAACAGTGACAGAGGAGGCGCAAGATTGAATCATTTTATCCCCAAGGGCATACTGGAGGAAGTCTCTAGTGTGCTTGCTCAGTTTTATACCCGGGAAGTTGAACTTTTTTGGCTTCATGTGCCATTGAGCAACATTCATAGGATAAACAGGGCTCTGCCTTCAGTGCTGACACACTGCAATGAAACCACTTGGGGCAATATACACCCTCAATGGACGTCTACTAGAAGTGCTTGTTTTTGCCACTGACAAGTTCAGATTGTTTTTGTAAGTGTCTGACAACATTATGGAAAGGATCCCTACAGAGACAGACCTTTTTGTTAAAGTGTAAGTTACATTTTAATCAGAAACAGCCCTGAAATCACCAAACCCACCACACTCCATTAGAATAAACCGTTATTTTAGCATCGTAACACACGTCATTCAGAGTCGACAGAAAAAAATAAAACTCAGAAAAACTGTCTTGATTCATCTTTTCACTGTTCCATTAATCACCAGCTCAGGTTTGGTTGAAATAATCCCTTAACTCACCCAGTTAGATGTATAAATATGCTGCCCCTATGCACGCCGCTAAAATAACTGATTATTTAAATGGTGTCTGGTGGGTTTGGCTAATGGATTTCAGGGCTGTCTCTGGCTAAACTAAAAGGATCTTACTCTTTAACAAAGAGGTCTATCTCTGTATGGATCCTTTCCATAAATTGTCAGACACTTAAAATAACAATCTGAGCCTGTCAGTGGCAAAACCAAGATCTTTTAGTGGACGTATATTGACGGTGCCGAGTGATTATATTGCAGCCTGTTTAGCTGTAGCTGCAGCCCTCTTTTTTAACACTGGATCAGGTTCAAAAATTGTTGTTCCCATTCATCAATTAGACACAAAAACATGGGAAAATAGGACTGCAGGCTAAAAAGAAAACAATGCTACCCTTTAAGTGTATTAAACTATTGTATTGATTTTGATACAAATATCTTAGAGCATCAAAAATTGTCTCATATGATGGTTGTTGTGTAAAATTGTTACTGACTGACAACCCTGTTTAACCCCAGCAGACCCACTGTGCTCTGTTGCAGTAGAACTGTCATTACAAAATCATCTTTTAAAAGTGATACAAATACATTTCAGTCACAGATCTATAAACAACGTCCCACTGTTGATGTGATATGTGAAATTGCTGCGTGTGAATGAAGACATGATAAGCCTGAAGTCAAAATGGAGAGCAGAATGTGTGGGTGTTGTCTGACATTGTGCTCCAACTTTTGTCTCGCACCAGATGGTTTTTTCGTCTACGTCTGCACACATCTGTTTTTTTATTTTTTTATTCCATTTGACCTCCGTTCCTCTCCTCCCATTGGTCTTCTTCTTCCCTCCTTCGCTCTGCTCTGAAAGCCTCTTGTTCACGCCTTATCTGAGGATACTTGGCACTGCAAATGCAAATATTTTCTCTGTAGCTGATAGCAATTAGATTGCAGAGTTACAAAAGTTCTTCTCTGCGTCGGGGTGGCTCTCAATCTGCCATCCCACACATTGGGAAACCAGCAGTGATGCAATTTTTACTTTAAACATTCAGTTTTAAATCTTGTGATTCATGACTTTCATTTCTATTAAAAATACAGACAGGATAACTCTCAGCAGGATTCAGAGAAACCACACTGCATTAACAGCAGATCTAAAATGTCCAGAAAATATCTAGTGAAATTATTTTGATGCCAAATCAGTCAACCTTTTGTTAAAGTAGGCAGTAACTGATTCATAAGTTTAAGCACTTGCTCAACATAAGCTACAAATTTAAAATAGTTTAAAACAGTATGAACTGAGCTATGAACGCAACACTGACATATTATTACCATATAAAGTTAATATGACACATATATTAGCCCAGTCACCAGATGAAAATGTTGTCATTGAACATTTCTGCAAACCAAAAGCGTTACATTTGCACACCTCATACGTATCATATTAACGTTTCTAATGTGTAGTATATGAGCTGACTTTGTCATGGGGGGGGTTGAGGGGATGGTGGATGGCGTCACCTCAGCAAGACGCCTGCCAGGCTACAGGCCACTGTTTGAGACCAACAAACAACAAAACCAGTAGTTTTTTGCAAGTCATTGCTGTGTTTCCAGTGCAGACTGCACCCCCCACACGGGTTTTTTTAAGCCAAAACGATATTTTCCTACCATAATCAAGTGTTATTTGTGCCTAAACCGAACCACATGTTAACCACAGCATTGATGAAACATCAAGTTTCAGCATATCTGCAACAAGAGGGGTCCTCAACATTTTTCAGGCCAAGAACTCCTGAGCTGAAAGAGAGACAGAGCAGGGACCCTGAGTTGCATATAAAACAGGGTCTACAATAATTTATAAGGCGACCTAAAGTATCATGTATTAACATACCTATATTTATAAATCATGGATTCATTTGACAAAGGATTTTGTCAGTTGCCCCCCCCCAGCAGAAAAATGAGCCATGCCACACTGCAGAAACTGCTCAGGAACATGACAAAAAACTCAAGGCATTGACCTGGCCTCCAAATTCACCCGATCCAAATCTGATCAAGCATCCATGGGACGTGCTGGTACCTCAGAGGTACACCTAATCCACGGTGGGGCCTCCCTGGATCGGATTTGGCTCTGACATGTCAAGGCATGGACACATGACCTCTGGAGGGTGTCCTGTGGTGTCGGGCACCAGGGTGCCGGCTTCTGATCATTTGAGACCTGTCAGTTGTGAGGTGGGGTACCAGCACTTCCTAAGATGCTCAATCAGACTGGGGTGTGGGAGATTTGGAGGCCAGGTCGACACCTTGAGCTTTTTGGTCATTCCTGAGCAGTTTATGTGGTGTGGAAACAGCGATGTTTGGGTGGGTGGAGGGCGTCAACCAAAGGTCTCCCAGCAGAACATTGCATTGTAACAAAACGATCAGTGTTAGTCACTTCACCCCCCTCTGGTTTGAATGTTTAGGCTGATCGGTGTACAAAGAGATCACAGTTAACACAAAGACACGTGGTTAAAGCTCGGGAAAAGAACAAGTACTTCACTTTTTTCCACCTGCTGTTGCCAGAAACACTGATGAGAGCTGTGAGAATCAAAGCTGTGGGCCATTAACCAAAACAATGCTGAAACTCTCTGTTTAATCCCAGTCTAAATATAAAAATATTTCTCAGATCAGCTTTAAAATTGCTTCCTTGTTGCAGTCTATTGTTGCTTTTCCAACAACTGTGCCAGATAAGGAACAGTTCAGTTTATAACATCAGCCGCTCAGCGAATGAAGAAGGAAAACTACAGGCAATGCTTGCAAGTAGTGAAAATGAAAGTATGTTAAAATACAGTGAGGAACAAGCTGGTTTTCCGCAGCTTACGATTTGATAAAGATCCAAAGTGAGTGGCTAATAGGATTACAGCAGCCTGGGCACGAACAAGAGAAGCAGCTCCTTTTATAGAAGGATGTTTTACCAATCTCCTGTGGAATGCTTCACTGATTTTATTAGATAACACAACCTCTAATGGCTGCTGCTCAGGGTTTGTGATTGAGATAACACAAGAGAAAACTAAACTCCACTAATGTAACTGAAGAAAACTAACAATCTTAAATCCCTTTATTTATTGTCTAACACAGTGACAACACTCCTCCTCTCTCTACTCTTGTGAGGACCCCTGCTTTATCTCCTGAATACTCTACTTGTGTCTATCTCTGCCGGTGTCTGGCCTGGGTTTTGTTGAGCTTTAGTTTCTTAGTGACTGCTCGCAGCAGGAATGCAGAGAATCTGGCTCAGATATTTTGGGTTTGTCTCTTTTGTGCCTTCTGGGGTGAATAAAAGAAGAGTTTGGTTAGGTGGACTTGGCAGTCTCTGAACACTGTTATGTTTCTGCTGTACGCTTCCTCCCCCTCCACGCACATGCGCACACACACACAACAGTCCCCGCAGATCGGAGCCTGACACAGCAAACAAAAGCCATGTGTTTATCTGACTGCTGGGTGGCCATGGTGAAGTTATTACATTTGATAGATATCCTGTTGTGTTTCTGTCCTCAGCCCACTCTCATGCAGTTCACACAGAGCTCTCTGGGCTGTCTTCACAAGTCACAGTACAAACAAACTCAACCAAAACGAAATATCTGGAAAACGGCAGCACAGAATGTCACGAAATTTGCTGCTTTTAGTGGTTGCATGGTTTCATGGTTCCCAGAGGACAAATCCAGTTTAACTACCAGGGAGTTTTTGTCTAGGGCCAACCTCCGGAAAAAAATAGTATGGACAAACATTTCCTCGTCTAAAACACACCGACCTAACATTTCCTGAGCTACCCTGAGAGGAAGAGCATAATGATTGGATGGGGCAGGTGTGGGCTGTTGTAGGCTTGCCGCTGTTACCGGTGTTACACGATACTTGGGCGCACTCCAATTACATTACTCGCCCACACCCCTCCAACATTTTGCTTTTTTTATCAATCAATTAGTTGGATGCAACAATTATAAACTGAAATTGTGCTCCGTGCAGCAGCAGCAGAGTCACAGCAGTCAGGTTTACCTCATGAAGATAGCGGAGGATTTGGTGTTAAAGGGAAAAGCAGAAGTGCCTATTCTGCATTATTTTTTTGTATAAACCCCGATGCTAATAGGGAAGCTGATAACGTTAATGAGGGGAGAGGAGTTGGTTACATAGCTGCCAGATTTGCTCGCAGCTCGTGTAAAAAAATAGACCAGACACCACAAGTATCACTGCGATTCGTGAGCCGGTCAGGGAGCTTGGCGCCAAGCTGTGTCCAGTGTAAGGAGACCAATCGGTTAACATAGGCACCAAAAGCAAGCGGGCAGCACTCTAACGGAGAATCTGAGTGCTTTGCTGGGCCTCTGCATCCAGTTTAAACCCGGCGGCTAAAGAACCAGATGTTTCGGTCAGGAGTTGGTGGAGACCAAAAACGGAGCTAAAAGAAAGTGACTATTAAACTTAAAAGTATCAGGTATCTGAAAAAGTGGTTCCAAATAAATGCTCATGTTGCTCCGTGTCTGTTGGATATGTAAATACACAACTGATTGCACACACATTGGCTAAAACGACTTTATATGGTGACAATACCAGTACTGATCTAACAAAAGAAGAAGTAGATGAACAAAAATAGTATTTGTAACTGTTAAGTAGGTGCGAGTGTTAGAACAAGAGGCCGACACAAGTCCTTAAATGATCAAACCACATATATGGTAAGCTGCTGCAGGGCCTTTACATTTGAGGAAAGTTTAGTTTGTGGGAAAACTTGAAGGTACTGGTGTGATGACTCAAAGTTTAGCATGGGTTTCACCATTTAATGCCTTGTAGAGGACTCTAACAGAGAGTGTTAACCAGTATAATGATGTTATAATCAGAGCAGTGTAGCAGCAGAGTTTTGAACAAGATGTAGGTGATGGTGGAGTCAGACATGCAGGTGAAAAGCACATTACAATAAATGTAACTGGAAAGTTAGAAAGGTAACTATGTTGACGTGCTGCACTGCACAGAGTGTGGACGGAGCGTGCAGCCAATGGTGGATGGCAGCTTTCATATCGTTTGTCAGTATTTATATTGTGTCTCTCTGTTTTTCAGAAAGGATTTGCCAGACGAGACTTCACAGATTTAACCATCTAGGCTGCAGCGTCCGAGCGTCTGACCTCAGGATCAAGGTTGCTGTGAGGAAGACGAGGAACATCAGAGGGATTTAATGAGCAGATTTTCTAACTGTGGCAGAGCGACGGGAAGAGGAATGGACTGGAGCCAATGAAACCATGGACTTAACGTTTGTCCCCTTTTGTGTCTGACTTGGCTCAGCTTGCAGCAGAGAGCCTTTGATGACGGGAACTTGATGGCATCCACACTCAGTGGACTTCACCCCCAAAACTACCATGCTCTGTGTGTAAGAGGGTTTGACTGATGACTAATGTTGCTGATAGCTGATATATGATGCTCACATTAGAGCGACAGACAGACAGTAGTGCCTGGTAATGTTGTTCCTGGTTAGATGGATACGGGCTGAAGGGATCGCAGTGTCAATCCGTCGGCTGGACTGGAATGTCTCGACAGCTATTGGATGAATCGCCAGATTCCCGGCTTGAATCATTATCCCAGAGCCCTGACTTTGGTGATGATCAGCTGAGAATTCTCATTCATCCAATACTTTGATTGATGACCAAATACCTGCAAAACTAATAACTTTTCCATCAGCCTCAGCAAATGTTAGCATACTAACACGCTAAACTAAGAAGATGAGCATGGTAAACTTCATCTGATAAACTGCGCCATGATAGCATTGTCATTGTGAGCATGTTTGCCTGCTGACATTAGCATGTAGCTCAAAGCACCAGTGTAGCTAAATACAGCTTCTCAGAGTAGCTAGCATGGCTGTTTGTAGTCGTTTTAACCAACAGATTGAGATGTGTTTTTCTTTCAGATGTTAACCGACAAACTTCCTGTGTAGAAAACTTCATTAAAGAAGCATTTCACCGCTGGAAAGGTGGTCTTTTTATAAACGGGGCAGTCTGTGCTGTAGAAAGATGCAAATACCTTTTGAAATTGGTGCTACATGACCAGAGAAGACAGAGAAAAGGGGCTGTGGCATTTGCTTTTGCTCAGGAGGTAGAAAATCTACAACTGCCAGAATGCGGAGAGTGCTGATCATGTGGGTAATTTTATAGGCTTCATGAGCAACTTGAATGAATGGGTCTGTATCCAGCTCTCTTTATACATCCATGGTTTTGACACAGAAGACAATATGTCAGCCAGCTAGTAACAAACAAACTTGAATTACAGTTAAGAGAACATTTTAGGTGAGAAACAGGCAACGCAGCAACAGAATCTTGGTTCGTATTTGATCGGCACTGCTTAGTTTTACAGTTTGATCTAAGTTTTGGAACCAGAAGGGCGGCTCTCTCTGTAGATGTGCTCTGTACTCTTAATGTCTGTGGTGTCAGACACACAAAAGTGCGGAAGTACAATATGTAATTCGAGTAACAGCCCAACAGCCAGCAGAAAGTTGGCAGATTAGAGCTGGGAGATGATGGTTACAAATTGGCATATTTTCCCTTGAAAAGTCCAAGAAGTGAACTAATAAGCAGTTAGATGAGTTTATCAGCAGGAAGCAGCAGTTTAGATGTCAGTGATTCATATCTTGTTCATTTGAGGTCTTGCATTTGTTTATCTACTTATTTTTACTTGTATGTCTCCTAGAATTGGGGATGTTCTTATGCACGGGAATACATACTTTTAATTATTAGTTTGAAAAAAGAATAACTGAGGAGACAACACGAGGGGCCGCCATGGCCGCCATCAGTGTTTGATCTCAGGAGAACTGAGCAGAAACACCACTTGCACTGAATGTGGAGTCAAAAACAAATAAACCAAAACAAGGCAATTGTCCTGTCTTCACAATGTAGTATCTTCTGCTCATAATGAGGTAAATTATGACCTTGAAAATATACTGTGTGTGCAGTGGAATAAGATTAAAGACCTGAGAAAATAGCGTGTTACTTAAATAAATCAGATACTCCTGCTGTTGTCTGTATAATCAATCCTGTCAAACAAAATGTGATTAAAAGGAGAAGCCTTACAGTAACGTCTGCTGAGAGGCCGGTAGGAGCCAGTGAGGGGATTTCTCTGGAAGGACGTGTGGGGGAGAGAAGTGTAACCTTCAGACCTGGAGTTTATCTGAGAGAGGAAACTGCAGACGAGCAGCAGCCACAGCAGATGGAGGAAGGGAGGGGCTCAGCCTGACCGGGGAATGAAAGGCAGAGATTTGCAGTGGGGAAAACTGGAGAGACGGGCTTCAACGTAAAGAATGTGTGAATGCAAGAGTTCTATAAAGGGAAACGATTTACGTTATACTGCTGAACTTTCACACCCAGTCTTGGCAGAGTTCAGGGCATCGAGTTGGAGAGAAAAGCATCATGGTTTATGGAGTCTGAAGTTGTTTTAAATGTGTTTCCCTTTTTTTTCTGTTATGAATTGTATCCCCTGAATTGCGCTGTTGGGTTGGGAGAGAGTTTCTGCTGCAAGTGAAGGAGTTCAATCTCTTAGAGTCTTGTTCAGGAAGCAGGTTTAACAAACTGGGTCCACGCAAAGGTTGTGATCTACAAAAATGGAGTTGATGGGAGAAATTAGGGGTGCCTTGATGCTCTGTGATATTTTGATGTGAGGGGGGAAAAGTGCCGTTCAAAGAAATGACTGACGGCGCAAAAAAGAGGTAACTTCAGATAGTTCTGAATAAAAAACTAATATCCAATTTTGTTTCTGACAGACAGTAAATCGCTAAGCACTCAGAGTTTGTTGAAGAAGACCTGCCAGCGAGCAGGTTTAGTTCACAGTAACCACGGTAACTGACCCAAAGTTTAAATTATCTCAAAAAACCCGATTTCTGAAACATGGCACAGATTATATACTGCTGTTGCTCTCTATGCTCACAAGGCTGTGTTCTCTCACTGCCCCCAGGTGGTGTTGTGTTTGCAACTTGTATGGACCCCACAAAGTGGCCAAAGAAAATGATAGAATGCTTTAAGTCGTGTGCATGGTGTAACAATATTGCAATAATCATAATAAATATTTGCATTGTTAATACTTTGCTGATTAAGATAACTGACAGCGACTTTGTTCATGTGGAAATTGACGGGGACATTTTTTACACAGTGGTGGACAGGAACTTAGCACATGACAACCAAGGTAAAGTACAAGTATCTCAAAACTGTACTGTTAGTGTTTCAATTTTAGTTACTTTATATTTCTAATCTACACAGTAAATATATTATCTGTTGGGAATAAAAGTACAATAAAGTTGTACCTACATTAAATAAACAAAGTCATAGTATAGCATGTCATCAAGAATCACGAAAAATCGTCATAGTATCTCGAGAAAAATACTGAATAAAAGTCATAGTAAAGCATGTTGTCAAAAACCATGAAAGAAAGTCATAGTATAGTATGTCATCAAAAACAATGCAAAAAAGGTCAGAAGAGAATGTTGTCAAAAATGACAAGTCGTAAAGTATATCATGTCAAAAATCATGAAAAAAAGTCATAGTATAGCATGTCGTCAAAAATCATGAAAAAAAGTCATAGTATAGTATATCGTCCAAAATCATGAAAAAAGTCATAGTACAGTATGTCATCAGAAATCATGAAAAAAAGTCATAGTAGTATGTCGTCAACAATCATGAAAAAATGTCATAGTATAGTATGTCATCAAAACTCATGAAAAAAAGTCATAGTATAGTATGTCGCCAGAAATCGTGAAAAAAAAGTCATAGTATAGCATGTCATCAAGAATCACGAAAAATCGTCATAGTATCTCGAGAAAAATACTGAATAAAAGTCATAGTAAAGCATGTTGTCAAAAACCATGAAAGAAAGTCATAGTATAGTATGTCATCAAAAACAATGCAAAAAAGGTCAGAAGAGAATGTTGTCAAAAATGACAAGTCGTAAAGTATATCATGTCAAAAATCATGAAAAAAAGTCATAGTATAGCATGTCGTCAAAAATCATGAAAAAATGTCATAGTATAGTATGTCGCCAGAAATCGTGAAAAAAAAGTCATAGTATAGTATGTCGTCAAAAATCTTGAAAAAAAGTCATAGCATAGTATGTCGTCAAAAATCATTAAAAAAAAGTCATAGTATAGCATGTCGTTAAAAATCATGAAAAAATGTCATAGTATAGCATGTCTTCAAAAATCATGAAAAAAGTCATAGTATAGTATGTCGTCAAAAATCTTGAAAAAAAGTCATAGCATAGTATGTCGTCAAAAATCATTAAAAAAAAGTCATAGTATAGCATGTCGTTAAAAATCATGAAAAAATGTCAGTATAGCATGTCTTCAAAAATCATGAAAAAAGTCATAGTATAGCATGTCGTCAAAAATCATGAAAAAACGTCAGTATAGTATGTCGCCAGAAATCATGAAAAAAAGTCATAGTATAGTATGTCGTCAGAAATCATGAAGAAAAATCATAGTATAGTATGTTGTCAAAAATCATGAAAAAAAGTCATAGTATAGTCTGTCATCAAAAACCATGAAAAAATGTCATAGTATAGTACGTCGTCAAAAACCATGAAAAAAAGTCATAGTATAGTATGTCATCAAAAACCATGAAAAAATGTCATAGTATAGTA
>NC_065506.1:41279611-41280881 GCF_006386435.1 Epinephelus moara | reverse complement strand
GTCAAAAACCATGAAAAAAAGTCATAGTATAGTATGTCATCAAAAACCATGAAAAAATGTCATAGTATAGTACGTCGTCAAAAACCATGAAAAAATGTCATAGTACAGTATGTCGTCAGAAATCATGGAAAATGTCATAGTATAGTATGTCGTCAAAAATCATGAAAAAAAGTCATAGTATAGTATGTCGTCAAAGATCATTAAAAAAAGTCATAGTATAGTATGTCGTCAGAAATCATGAAAAAAGTCATAGTATATCGTCAAAAATCATGAAAAAAGTCATAGTATAGTATGTCGTTAAAAATCATGAAAAAAAGTCAGTATAGTATGTTGTCAGAAATCATGAAAAAAAAGTCATAGTATAGCATGTCGTCAAAAATCATGAAAAAATGTCGTAGTACAGTATGTCGTCAGAAATCATGAATAAAGTCATAGTATAGTATGTCGTCAGAAATCATGAAAAAAGTCAAAGTATAGTATGTCGTCAGAAATCATGAAAAAATGTCATAGTATAGCATGTCGTAAAAATCATGAAAAAAGTCATAGTATAGTATGTTGTCAAAAATCATGAAAAAAGTCAAAGTATAGTATGTTGTCAGAAATCATGAAAAAATGTCATAGTATAGCATGTCTTCAAAAATCATGAAAAAAGTAAGAGTATAGTATGTCGTCAGAAATCATGAAAAAAAGTCATAGTATAGTATGTCGTCAAAGATCATGAAAAAAAATTCATAGTATAGTATGTTGTCAGAAATCATGAAAAAAGTCATAGTATAGTATGTCGTCAGAAATCATGAAAAAAAAGTCATAGTATAGCATGTCGTCAAAAATCATGAAAAAAGTCATAGTATAGTATGTCGTCAAAGATCATGAAAAAAAGCCATAGTATAGTATATCGTCAAAAATCATGAAAAAAAGTCATAGTATAGTATGTCGTCAGAAATCATGAAGAAAAATCATAGTATGTCGTCAGAAATCATGAAAAAAAGTCATAGTATGTCGTCAAAAATCGTGAATAAAGTCATAGTATAGTATGTCGTCAGAAATCATGAAAAAAAGTCAAAGCATTGTATGTCGTCAGAAATCATGAAAAAATGTCATAGTATAGTATGTCGTCAAAAATCATGAAAAAAGTCATAGTATAGTATGTTGTCAAAGATCATGAAAAAAAGTCATAGTATATCGTCAAAAATCATGAAAAAAAGTCATAGTATAGTATGTCGTCAAAGATCATGAAAAAAAGTCATAGTATAGTATGTCGTCAAAAATC
>NC_065506.1:41271946-41279229 GCF_006386435.1 Epinephelus moara | reverse complement strand
TGTCATCAGAAATCATGAAAAAAAAAGTCATAGTATAGTATGTCGTCAGAAATCATGAAAAAAAGTCATAGTATACTATGTCGTCAGAAATCATGAAAAAAGTAAGAGTATAGTATGTCATAAAAAATAACGAAAAAAATGTGTAAAGAATTCATAGGACAGTATGTCAAAAAAAGTGTTTAAAGTCATTGTGTAATATTTCGAAAAATGTCATAGTATAGTATGTCGTCAAAAATCATGAAAAAAAAAGTCATAGTATACTATGTCGTCAGAAATCATGACAAAAATGTCATAGTATAGTCTGTCGTCAGAAATCATGAAAAAAAGTCATAGTATAGTATGTCATCAGAAATCATGAAAAAAAGTCATAGTATAGTATGTCGTCAGAAATCATGAAAAAAAGTCTTAGTATGGTATGTCATCAGAAATCATGAAAAAAAAAGTCATAGTATAGTATGTCGTCAGAAATCATGAAAAAAAGTCATAGTATACTATGTCGTCAGAAATCATGAAAAAAGTAAGAGTATAGTATGTCATAAAAAATAACGAAAAAAATGTGTAAAGAATTCATAGGACAGTATGTCAAAAAAAGTGTTTAAAGTCATTGTGTAATATTTCGAAAAATGTCATAGTATAGTATGTCAAGAAAGTGTGTCAAAAAAGGTCATGTATAGTATGTCATAGAAGAGTAAAAAAGTCATAGTATAATGTATTGAAAAAATGTTAAAAAAAAAAAAAGGTCATATAATAGTCGTATAGTACCTTAGTATGTCATAATAATGTAATAGTATATATAGTATGTCATAAATAACGGCATCATATGGTATTTCAAAAGGCATACTATAGTACATCATTAAAAAAGTAATGGTATAATGTGTCATATAGAAAACCCAATAGTATAGTATGTCATAAAATAGTAATAGTATGTTATGTCAAAAAGTAAAAGTATTGTACGTCAAAAATCATACCACAGTATTTCGTAAAAAGGTGAGAGTATAGTATGTGAAAAAAGTTACGGTATAGTAGGTGATAACAATACATGCTATAGTATGTATGTATTAGTGTATCAAGTCATAGTATGGAGTGTCATAAACAAAATGCATAGTATAATATGTCATGAAAAGGCATAGTATTGTATGTAATAAGAAAGTAATTGTGTAGTATATCATAAAAAATAATAGTATAGAATGTCTTAAAATGTCTAGAGTATAGTCTGTCATGAAAAAGTAATGGTCATCATATAAAAGGTATATAGTATGGTATAGTGCGTCATAAAAAGTAAATGTACATTATGTCACAAAAACGCATGGCACAGAATGTCATAAAAGTCATAGTATAGTATATCATAAAATAGTAATAGTATAGTATCTCATTAAGAAAAAAAAAAGTCAGAGTATAGTGTGTCATATAAAGTTTTTATTTCTACATAAGATGATGAAAGGCTTCTGCAGGCTGCAGGATTTATGGTTGGATCTTTCCTGCCCTCTTGTGGCAGTACTGCTGACCCTACAGTCAAGGATGCTCTACAAGGTTGTCATGGGGTTTCCATATCACCCCATAAACATCCCAGAGCTTCAGTTAGATATAGTAACGGACTAGATTTTCCATGACCAAGATGACTCAGAACATTCACACAATAAGCAATGAGTGGTATAACACGTTTTTTTATTTATTCAAAAATAGAGTCCAGTGAGATTCTTTTTGAGCAATGAAATAATCATTAGCAGATAACTACAGATAAACAGCATGTAAACAGTGTTATTACACATTGCAATAAGCACAAAGCATTAGTTTAAATGAGAATTATTTCTTTATCTATTAACTTCAGAACTATGAAGAAAGATTTCTTGTGCTCAAACAGTCTGGTCCTCTCCTCATGTGTTCACTTTATGAATCAAAATTAAGATCATTACAAATTTAGGAAGGACATAGAGTTTTTTGCTAATACTCACTGAGGTTTTACATGTTTAAAAATCTACCAGGATCTGTTCATTAAAAAAATCCATTCTAGAAGTACATTAAGATGAAATAATGCACAGAGCAACCAAGCTAAAAATAAAAGATAACTCGACAGTGATGTTAGGTGGGTCGGCCTGTAATATTGTGAGCAAAAGCAAAAAACTTTACATGGTTAAATGATGAAATGCAGCTGATTTCTCTGCGCCCAAGTTCATCTCAAACCGACTGACACGAAGTGGAGAAGTGTCCTGCAGTCTGTCGAGTCCATATTTCAGACTGTTCATGGAAATCATGGACATTGTGTCTTCCAGGCTATAGAGGAAAAGGACCATCCAGATTGTTACCGGCACAAAGTTCAAAAGCCAGGATCTGTGATGGTATGAAGGTGTGTTAGTGGCCATGGCATCATAGCTAACTTACACATCTGTCAAGGCACCATGAATGCTGAAAGGTACATAACAGGTTTTGGAGCAACACATGCAGCCATCCAGACGATGTCTTTTTCAGGGACGTCTCTACTTATACAGGCAACACAGCAGCTGTGTCTCGATTCAGGAGCTGCTGCCTTCAAGGGCTGCATTGGAAGACCGATTGTGTCGCATTGGCGCGACCAAGGCTATCCCATTTCATAGACTCCTTCAAATGCTGCCAAGAAATGCAGCCTTCTTTCCCAGAATGTGGAGGATGCAACGGATGAATCCTTCGTGGCCCAGCCTATTCCAAGATTCATTGTATGCCAGTGATGATTATATATTAAGTTAAGTTAACTAACAGCCAACAACAACCAAAAATGAAAATTCAGCCATTATCTACTCACCCATATGCTGATGGAGGCTCAGGTGAAGTTTAAGAGTCCTCACATCACTTGCAGAGATCCAAGGGGAGAGGGGGTAGCAACACAACTCCACTAATGGAGGCTGACGGCGCCCCAGATTCAAATGTCTAAAAACACATAATTGAAACCACAAAATATATCCATACTGCTCGTCCATAGTGATCCAAGTGTCCTGAAGCCCTGACATAAAAAGGTGTTTGGAAAAACGTCATTTGAATCTGGGGCGCCGAGCCTCCATTAGGTGGAGTTGTGTTGCTACCCCCTCTCCCCTTGGATCTCCGGACGTGTTGTCAGGACTCTAAAACTTCACCTGAGCCTCCCTCGGCATATGGGTGAGTAGATAATAGCTGAATTTTCATTTTTGGGTGCACTATCCCTTTAACTAGCTAAACGTTAACTGTTGCTAACATTACTAATAGCTACAAGCACACAGCTTAAACATTCTTAATTTAATAACTTTACCTGAAAACGGTCCATCAGCCTGAAATATATCAAACAGCGATGTCTCCGGCGGTGAATAATCTCCTCAAGTATTAAATTAAAAAAAAATATATAATAACAATCTCTGGGTCCATGATCTGGGGCTAACTAACTTACTAGCTTATTCCTTTTTTCGTCAAGCGCAGGTAACAGGAACGCCAATGGGTCGGAGTGAGAATAACTGGTGAACCAGGAAATCCTCTGTCTACCAAACCGTCCCATTTCGGAGACCATTCGGTTTGGCTGACACGGTCCTGAAAGTACGTGGCTGATGTCCACTGCAAAGGCCACGTCCTTCAAAGGCTGCAGCTCCTGAATTGAGACACAGCTAATAACACACATTCTGCATGTATTACAACAGCGTGGCATGGTAGTAGAAGAGTCTGGATACCAGACTCGCTTGCCTTAGGTATAGACCTGACTCTCATAGAAAATGTGTGGCACATTATGAAGCACAAAATACGTCAGCACAAAATTGATATACGTCTATAAATAATAGACGTATATCAAGCAAAAATAGGAATGAATTACACTTCAAAACTTCATTCTTCTGCATTCTTTTTTTTTTGCTTACATTTTACACAGCGTGCCAACATTTTATGGAACTGTGGTTAAACCTCTTCCACTTTACAGCTCTTTTGGATTCTGTTGAGATAGCTAAATACAGGTCTTCTCAAGACCGAAGACTGTTCTGGAAAGGGCCTGTGACTCTGTTTGTCTATCAGATAAGTCCAGACACCGTGGTACACATGAATTTGCTTCACAATGATGTATAGCACTTGCCTTTGTTACTTTATCCAGCTTTATATATACGTACAGTGGCATGCAAAAGTTTGGGCACCCATGGTCAAAAGTAAGCAGATGAACTGATTTCCAGAAGGCATGAAGTTAAAGATGAAACATTCCTTCAATATTTTAAGCAAGATCACGTTTCAATTCGATATTTTCCAGTTTCAAAGTAACAAAAAAACAAAAAGGGCCTGAAGCAAAAGTTTGGGCACCCTGCATGGTCAGTGCTCAGTAGCGCCCCCTTTGGCAAGTATCACAGCTTCTAAACACTTCTTGTATCCAGCTAAGACTCTTTCAGTTCTTGTTTGGAGGATTTTCGCACATTCTTCCTGAAAAAAGCTTCTAGCTCTGTGAGATTCTTGGGCCATCTTCATGCACTGCTCTTTTGAGGTCTATTCAAAGATTTTTAGTGATGTTTAGGTCGGGGGACTGTAAGGGCCATGGCAAGACCTCCAGCTGGCTCCTCTTGAGGTCGTCCTTTGTGGATTTGGAGGTGTGTTTAAGATCATTGTCCTGTTGTAGAGGCCATCCTCTCTTCATCTTCAGCTTTTTTACAGATGCTGTGATGTTTGCTTCCAGAATGAATCCATTCTTCCCTCTACCTGTGAAATGTTTCCCGTGCCACTGGCTCCAACACAAGCCCAAAGCATGATCCATCCACCCCTGTGTTTGACAGTTGGACAGGTGTTCCTTTTTCCTCCAAACATACCTTTGCTCCTTTTGTCCAAAAAGTTCTATTTTAACTTCATCAGTCCACAGGACTTGTTTCCAAAAAGCATCAGGCTTGTTTCGATGTTCCTTTGCAAACTTCTGACGCTGAATTTTGTGATGAGGACACAGGAAAGGTTTTCTCCTGATGATTCTTCCATGAAGGTCATATTTGTACAGGTGTCACAGTAGAGCAGTGCACCACCACTCCAGGGTCTGATAAATCTTCCTGCAGGTCTTTTGCAGTCAAACAGCAGTTTTGATTTGCCTTTCTAGACATTCCAGGAGCTTGCTCAGAAAGTTTTCTTGGTCTTCAAGACCTCAACTTGACCTCCACAGCTCCTGTTAAAAGATAACTTCGGTATTTTTCAACCTGGGCCCTATTTCCCCATGTGTATGTGTGCGTATGATTCATAGGTACAACTCGTTTTAAAATTGGTTCAGTATTGAGGGAGGCGGATGCAGCCGGCAGCCGCGAGGTAGATATGGAGGCAAATGCGTCCCGTATAAGTTTGCGCATTAAAAGTGCTTTTTTTCGCCACTGACCGGTTCAGATCGCCAGTGCTATCTCTGTAAATAGCATACTAAGTGTTTCGAACACTGTTTATTTAACATTACCTCCACTGTGTCTGTAGCTCTCTCTACTCGTGGGGCAGCCGTTTTCTTGAGGAAGAGGTGTTTCGGGATTGGATGTCTTCTCTTCTTCGGCTGGCAGTAGTCATCTTGGGAGAAGTGAGCACTGCAGACTCGATGGTCTGCAAGGCGCAGTGTCTGGAGAGGAGTGTTAGCATCCATTTGTAGCACAATTAGCCACAACTTCAGCATCTCGCCGTCTGACAAAGGCAGCCTATGAAAGCTGTATGGGGTGTTGTGCAACATCCTGTTCTTGCAATTCGGATAAGCACAAACACAAACCATTGTTTTCAATCGATGCAGTAAAACTCTCAACTGTAGGCTACTCCGGGACAACCAGTGCCACTCTGAGCGGCGCTCAGCATGGCTCCTCTGTTTTCTTCCGGCAACAAGCAAAGCTCTCGCAAGATGACGTCACACACAGCCGGGAGGAGAGTCAGGGAAACGCTTAGTATGCTATTTACAGAGATAGCACTGGCGATCTGAACCGGTCAGTGGCGAAAAAAAGCACTTTTAATGAGCAAACTTATACGGGACGCATTTGCCCCCACATCTAGCTCGCGGCTGCCCGCTGCATCCGCCTCCCTCAATACTGAACCAATTTTAAAACGAGTTGTACCTATATATCATACGCACACATACACATGGGGAAATAGGGCCCTGGTTGAAAAATACCAAAGTTATCCTTTAACTGCCATGTCTTAATGACATTACGAACTGAGGAAACAGCTTCCTGAAAACACTTTGCTATCTTCTTATAGTCTTCTCATACTTTATGGGCATCAGTTATTTTATTTATGGGAGAGAAAAAGTTCATCACCTGGCCTTTCCTAATGATGGCTGTGAACAAGCCAGAGCCCTAGCAAGTTAATTAAGGTCTGAGACCCTGGTAAAAGTTGACCGCGAGCTCAAATGTCTTGGGTGCCCAAACGTTTGCAGGGTGTTCCTTTCATTTTTTCACTCTGAAATTGTACAAAACCAAAATAATACACCAATCTTGCTTAAAATGCATGTTTCATCTTTAACTTCATGCCTTTTGGAGATCAGTTTATCTTCTACTAACTTAACTATTCACAGTAAACAAAATTTTGACCATGGGTGCCCAAATTTTGCATGCCACTGTAGTTGGAGAAAACCATGATGGTTTTAAAATCTTCTGTTGCAGCCATGCACATGTCTAAAAAACAGTACAGGCCTGGTTAACTACTATTAAAGGGCCACTGTGTAAAATGGGTTTAAAACCGTTGAAAACAGTGACATCAGTGGTCAAATTCTAGATTGCAGGGCTCACTCGCTCACCCCTCCTGTCGGGTAAATGATGGTGGCCTCATAGGGACAAAAAGCCTTGCGCAGACACGAGTTTTTCAGGAGTAGGTCTATCTAGCGACGAGGTGAATGTTTATTTAGAAATCTAAACCATGTTACGATATTGTAATGAATCACTCACGAGCAGGAGACCAGAGGAGTGTTCGGGAAAAAGGCCCGTTTATTTGAGCACTCCAAAAACTCCGGTAACACTCCAGGGGGTAAAAGACTCCGTCCCAAACTCTTACTGTTCTAGTGTAACACACACACTCCATACACACATACTCGTTTACAATACCAAGCAGGTACCCCCTCCCCTCTCTGCTCCACCAATCTCCAGCCCGCACACTGACTGACAGCGTAGCCTGTAAACAGAGCTCAGCTGTTTATTTTGCCTAGCGATATCTCCGGACTATAGTAGCTGCAATGGACGACTTTGAACGCGATTTTGAAGAGTTTCTTGTAGCGGACACAGACCCAGAGCCATACCTGTTTGAGCCGGAGCATACAGATGAGGAACTCCATGTGTTGGATGCTGAGTGGGCGAGAAGAGAGGCTGAATCCTCTGCTTGGG
>NC_065506.1:41249578-41271901 GCF_006386435.1 Epinephelus moara | reverse complement strand
AAGCAAGGCCCTTGCTATATATATATATAAAAGCATAATTATAAGGCTACGAAAACCAAACGAATTTTATTTTATAGCGATTATACACTTATATAAACATATTAATGGGTAGAATATTCAGATTCAGATTCAGATTTGACAATAAACCATGCCAAATATTACACACTGGCCCTTTAATGTCCAGAAACTCTTTCGTCTTTATCAATGAGCTGCGTTTATCCAGGAGACGGGACTGCAGCCCTGGTTGTGAGGTTGTAAGGTCCGATGCTCTCAGCGCGTCTTTCTGTAGTAAACAATAGCTACTACCAGTGCTACTGATGCTACTATGGCTGCTGTCCTCCACCACCAAGGAAAACAACTGATCACACCCACCTGGAAAGATCAAGACAGCAAGATTAGGAGCTTTGGATCCTACTGACAAGTCCTTACATTTGACCATAATTCAATTGTAGACGAATAGAGCACACAACTGACAGATCCTTGTGGAAAATGCATCACTCACCCAGCCTCCCTGCTGTACGAGCCATGAGTAGAGATGCTCTCTGATGAACTGGCGAAACCATCTTTTAATTGGCCTGATGTTCTCTGGATGGTTGGTGATCAGTTCCTTTAAAACAAAAACCCCAAGACCTTAAGAATATCCTGAAACTCTGGGCTACTAGAGACAGATTTCTGTGTGTACCCAATGTAAGAATTAAATCTTACACCCGTCTTCCACCAAAATTAACATGTAATCTATATGTTTTTGAGTTTTTTAAACACAGGAAAACTTGTGTTTTATATTTTTTATATCTGTTACTGATCTCTTTCAAAGTTGGTGCCGACTAATTTGGCACAATGCTGGAGTGCTAGTTGGACAGAAACTGATGGAATTTGTGGCGGCTTGTCATTGAAATGCGCTGGAAAAGGAATGAACATTGATGTGTCAACCCAGGAGTCATGTTTCCATCACTGCCAATTGAAGCTGGAGCTAATAAATACTCGTGACTACTGCAGAGTCAATTCTCCTGGAACTGTATGCTGACTGTAACCTTTACCACTAAAGACAAAAGCCAGATGGTAGTTGGTGTTAGTGTTGTTTTTTATTTATTTATTTTTGTCCAGTAGGGAAGAGACTTTAAAGTGGCAGTGGGGCTGGGCAACACATCTAAAGCATCTGATGGGGACAGACTAAAATTAGAATTACTGCCTCGTGGTCAGCTATCAGTTAAAGTTTACATCCATGTCTGTCCAGACTCATTTGTGGCAATGACAATTGACAATGCTTCAAATATGGATGTTGCTGCAAAGAAGATACATATTTGTATTTCATCATACTTAGGTTATGGCCAAAAACATTTTTTGTGAGGTCACAATGACCTTGACCTTTAACCACCAAATTCTAATCAGTTCATTCTTGAGTCCAAGTGGATGTTTCTGCCACATTTGAGGAAATTCCCCAGAGGCCTTCTTGAGATGTCATATTCACGAGAATGACATGGACGTAAGGTCACAGTGACCTTGACCTTTGACTACCAAAATCTAATCAGTTCATGGTTGGGTCCAAATGGACGCTCGTGCCAAATTTTAAGAAATGAATTCAAGGTGTACTTGAGATATTGTGTTCATGAGATTGAGATTGACGTAAGGTCACAGTGACTTTGACCTTTGACCACAAAATTCAAATCAGTTCAACCTTGAGTCCAAGTGGACGCTTGTGCCAAATGGCGGGATTTTTATGCCTCTGCCACTGCTGTCGCTGGCCCAGAGGCATAAAAATCCCATGTGATCTTTTGGGAGCTCCGCAGCACCCAACCCTGAAAAAAATCAAAACTATATTCAGGCCATTAAGTCCAGTGCTAAGTGACAGTGGAATAAGATATTCTTCTATGAAAAAGAAAAAAGTTCTTTTCACTTCTGAACTGCACTGTTTGACGTTAAGATCATCAGTTGAACCCAAAGGGCAACCACTGGGTATCAACATCTTAAAAAATGGTACCTGACTTTAAAAATCTAGAATCTAGAATGCAGCCCTGTTACTAGGCGCTGCTCCGTGAAGTATCTGTTTCTGTGTGTTACCTTGTGAATGAGTCTGTAGACCAGATTGAAGAGAGCCGCCACTCGACCCCAGTTGATGCCATCAGTAAAGATGCTCCTGGCCACCTTCATGAGGATGTCCTGAGCACAGTTGCTTGGAACCTGGTTGATCAGTCTGACAGGAAGAAATGGACAGAATCAAATTTACTGATGTTTGGATTGGATTTCACTTGCATCATGAGTAGTGTTCACAGTAGAGAAGTTCTGGTACAGCAGTTTTACGATATATTATACTGTACACAATTAATTGAAGGTAAAACTTGCCAGAACACCAATCATTTCCATTATTACCATAACTGTCATTGTTTTAGATGGCAATGTGAACAAAGCACAGCACTCCTTCCTTTATAGCATTTTGATTTTATAATGTTTTAAGTGTTTTTAATGTTGGTTATTTCAGAGAGTCCAACAAAGTTGCAATAAAATCCAGTGTAAACATGGTACATTTTACTATGTTTCACTGAAATGGTTACACTTCAGAAATTCTGATATTGGCACATCCCTAGTTCTCAGATGACTTTGAAATGGATGTGGTCGGTCGTCATGAAGAATGTCTCAATGCCCATATTTCTGTTCAGAGACCGGGGCGGGTCTGATTAATAAAGGAGGAAAACTGGCGGATGAAAACAATTTACTGACAAACTATGAAAGAGCTTCTGTTGACTGACATCAGGCACTGTGACTTATCAATAACCAAAGGATCTGTTTACCGATGGGGTCTTTGTGTTTGTATGATGCACAGCTTACTGTCGGAGCTCAATGTTCTTGTCTATGTCATTTGTCATCTTGATCAACTGTTGCACCACTTCTTTGATTTGTGGATCCTGTTGTTCATCTGGCCTTCCTCCCAGAAGCTCAGGGGAAATGTGACGACCAGGCTCCTCCGCTTTAAAACGTTCAATCACATACCTAGGACAGAGAAAACTGCTTCACTAAGGAAACACCACATATTTGAGCAGGAATTTAATACGAAATTACTAACTACGACTTTTCTGATGTACATAAAGACATGTTAGTGTTGCTGGACTTGGAAAATAGGAACCTAAAGTATCCTATTCTTTAAGATACTTACGTGAAGGCTGGTGGCAGGTGACGTAAATGATCTGCACCCAGAGCGGCATCAATTTGAAAAAGGGCACAAAAATACCAGGGGGACCCTCAGAAAGTCGAGCTAAGCTAAGTTTTCCAAATTGAAGTTAGTACAACTGAACAAAATCCTCAGTAACATTAAACTATACAATTTTTGTTCAGTTGTACTAACTTCAATTTGGTAAACTTAGCTTAGCTCTGAAGAAGCGCAAAGGAATTTTGAAAGTAGCACAGGAGCAGCATACTGATGATGTCAGAGGGCTGTGATTGGTTGATTGCAATGTTGGTCCAGGAATGCGGTGTGGGATGTTGATCTGGGAGCATGTCCTACATGGCAAAATCACGTTGTGCAAGGTGCTACATGTTCTCATATCATATCAGTTAGATTTGTATTCTAATTCAGTGTTATCCCTGAGTCAAACATGTGAAGCATTTTGTTACTTTGTTTTGAAAAATAAATATAAATTATATAAGTATATATATATATTATATATAAATATAATAGATTATTAATATTATTCATATTGTTGTTGTTGTTGTTGTTGAGACTTACCCTCTAAAAATAACTTCTGCTCGCTCCAGGATGCGGTCAACAATGACATCTGGAACAATGAGAAGACTGATAAATACCCACAATCATTTCAATCATCTGCACTGTTTGTTTAAATGTGTAGAAAAAATGTGTTATATTCCTTCCATACTCAAAATGGCGGAAGGTGGCACATCCTTTGAGTGCTGTGGGTTGTGTGGGGTACCGACACGTCCCATGGATGCTTAAACGAATTGGGATCTGGGGAATTTGGAGGCCAAGTCTGATGATTGATCCTTGAGGGGGCACATTTTGCAATAAAATAATCTGAGTGACAATTTTTGCTATCATGACACTTTGTATTATGTATTTGTATTATATTTTTTACAAAGTAACGTTAGTTTGAGCTACTAAGTAGCCTCAGGGACTGTTCATTATTCATGAGAAGGGGAGAGGGTTGTGCAAAAAGGGGGAGGCATGTCAAATAATTTTTTAAGCACTGAGGAGGGACTTGCATATTTTTATTTTGGCGTAAGGGAGGGGCAAAGAAACTTAAGTGGTTGTATTTTGTATTTATTGATTTTTAAAGAAAACAAGTCTTCCAAATACAGCAGGTTTGGAAGGCGACAAAAGTACACCATTTATCACAGCAAGAAACTGTAAAAACAGAAATACTCTTGGATTTTCAAATTTCAGACGGTTCTTGGACATATGCTGACGAACGCTTCCATCAAAAAAAATTCAAATAAAACATCACCCAATCTGAGCTTAAAATTGTGATATTTCATCAAAATCACTTTGTTCTGTGTCTGATCTAAAATCAGGCTTTTTTTCAACTCCAGGATTACATCTTTAATTTTAAACTTTCAAACGTAAAAGGGTACGTTTTATAAGTCGAATAACTAATTTCTTGGTGGAGGGAGGGTCATGGATTTTCTGCCAGTCACTCAGGGAGGCTCATGATAAAAATATTTTTAGCTCCCACCCCCTCCACTGATAAAGGAAAAACAGTCCCTTAGTTGGACAAATACATTTTTTAGTTAGCTCGTTTTGCTTTCCAATATAGTTATTGAAAAAGGCTGCTCTGTATACCTAACATGGGTTCACATACCTTTCCAACCCATGGTGCCCTGGGGCTCCTGGTTGCCTTCTTCTCTGTCCACTCCCTGTCGGCTGTCAGCCATAACTTAAAGCTTCTTGTCAGCTCAGAGTGATGAATGAAAAATTAGGCTAGATATTTGGTTTCAAGATATAATGTTAACTTGGCCGAAAATAACGTCACCAGTCTGAACGTGTCTCTTCTGTGAGAAACTTTTAACTTCCACAGTGGGAACAGGAAGTGATACTGATAACACATGTATCAGGAATGAAAGAAAACTTGTTTATAAAAAACAAGGACATGCTCAGACATTTTGCGGGGAAGGTGCCAAGCAATACAAGGACACACCTCGGAATTATTCAGTAGCACAGCTTTTACTTACATGTATTTATTGCTGAATGTGCTCTAGTGATCTGCTCCAAAACATACAAGCAATCACCATTACTGAAGGCCTCTTCTTCCCTGCCACGCCCAAATGCTCAAATGAAGGCTATGGGTATTCAAGAGGACTCCCATCAAATACTGGAATGTCTCTAGCTGGCATAGATACTGAACGTGGCTGTTGAACAAGAGCTGCTGTGATCTCTTTCTGCCTTTGCATTATGTTGTAGCCACCTCCAAATGCTTCCTCTTTGATTTGCATTTGTTCTGTTACTTCCTTGTTCCTCTTTGGAAGGCATCACTTTATAAGGTAGTGATTGTGTATTTCATATTGTATTTTGTACCGTGCAGTGTGTTCTCACCTGCACTGGTAACCTGGTCACTTTTATATATGGAAATCAGCATTTCAGTAAATCTGGTGTCAGGTTGGGTTTTCTTTGGGTACTCCAGCTTCCTCCCACAGTCCAAACACATACAGGTTAATTGGTGACTCTAAATTGTCCGTAGGTGTGAATATCAGTGTGAATGGTTATCTGTCTCTATGTGTCAGCCCTGTGATAGTCTGGTGTACCCTGCCTCTCACCCAATGTCAGCTGGGATAGGCTCCAGCCCCCCCGTGAACCCCAACAGGAAACGGCGGTTACAGAAAATGAATGAATGAATGAATAACTCTGGTGCTACCATGTTTTCATTTCTTGTAAATGATTAATGTCACAGCACACTGTCCTTTTATAAATCAAATCAAATAAACTAAATCCACTTGACGGCTGCATGTAAGGAAACAGAGAGCATACCTTGTGTTGTTTCTTTCATATTAAGCTCATGTTGGAAACTTAGCCTGATATGAGCACCTTGGGTTGGTTTAATTGTAAGCTGTACACTTGTTTCCTTGAGATGTGTGCTCAGTGAGAAATGATCAGTTTGCATTTATGTTGACTCCCTTGAGTGCCTCACTGATTTTCCTGAAAGAGGTTTACACTTGTTTGCAATGGGATTGAGCAGTGGCGTTGTTAGGCCTGGGCATCCAAGGCTTCAGCCTCAAATGTTTTAATGGTCCCGGATCTAAATATAATAAAAACAAAAAGCTCCCGATCTAAAAAGCTGTCATTCCGTTCATGCATTAAAGGATAACTTCGGTATTTTTCAACCTGGGCCCTATTTCCCCATGTGTATGTGTGCGTATGATTCATAGGTACAACTCGTTCTAAAATTGGTTCAGTATTGAGGGAGGCGGATGCAGCTGCGAAACAAGCTAAAACGGTAACGGGGGCAAATGCGTCCCGTATAAGTTTGTGCATTAAAAGTGCTTTTTTTCGCCACTGACCGGTTCAGATCGCCAGTGTTATCTCTGTAGATAGCATACTAAGCGTTTCCCTTACCTCTGGGCTGTGACGTCATCTCGAGAGAGCTTTGCTTGTTGCCGGAAGAAAACAGAGGAGCCATGCAGAGTGCCACTCAGAGTGGCGCTGGTTGTCCTGGAGTACAGTTGAGAGTTTTACTACATCGATTGAAAGCAATAGTTCGTGTTTGTGCTTATCTGAATTGCAAGAACAGGATGTCACGCAACACCCTGTACAGCTTTCATAGGCTGCCTTTGTCGGACGGTGAGATGCTGAAGTTGTGGCTAGTTGTGCTACAAATGGATGCTAACACTCCTGTCCAGACACTGCGCCTTGCAGACCATTGGGTCTGCAGTGCTCACTTCTCCCAAGATGACTACTGCCAGCCGAAGAAGAGAAGACATCCGATCCCGAAACACCTCTTCCTCAAGAAAACGGCTGCCCCACGAGTAGAGAGAGCTACAGACACAGTGGAGCAAAGCTCTCGTGAGATGACGTCACACAGCCCAGAGGTAAGGGAAATGCTTAGTATGCTATTTACAGAGATAACGCTGGCGATCTGAACCGGTCAGTGGCGAAAAAAAAGCCCTTTTAATGCGTTAACTTATACGGGACGCATTTGCCCCTGTTTTAGCTCATCCGAGTTGTACCTATGAATCATACGCACACATACACATGGGGAAATAGGGCCCAGGTTGAAAAATACCGAAGTTATCCTTTAAAGCTCCCGTAACGCAAGTTTTGGATCCTCTGTGTCATTTAAGCAGCACATTTCATGTGAGTGCACAACAGTTATCACTTCAATGTTAAAAGCTGCTGTCAGAAAGAAGCAACGTCCGTTTCTGATGACAGTACCAGATCAGGGTTTGACTCCTGGTCAGGGCGGGTCAGCACCTAGGCAAGGCTCTTAATGCTACCAGCCTACCTCGGGATGAGTGAAACCGCAAACGCCAAGAGTAATATTGGCTCAGATGTTGCCTGGGTCAACAAGGTCAGCGTCAGGCGTTGAGAAACCAGTGCAACCTGATGAGAAATTAACTATTGGAAGAAGACATAGATGGACAAGAGCAGAGAATATGGACCTGTTGGAATGTTACTATACAAGTACAGTTGTGTTCAAAATAATAGCAGTCCAACATCACTAACCAGATTAGTCACTGTTTTGGGTAGAAATTATATTCCTACATGGCAAATAATTTACTAGTGGGTGTAGTGTAATAGAAAACTACAGTCATGACATGCATGCTGCTGATTCTGTGTAACTGAATCATTAATTGAAAGGAGTGTGTTCAAAATAATAGCAGTATGGAGTTCAATTAGCGAGTCATTCATTATGTAAAAAACAGGTGTCAAACAGGTGGCCCTTATTTAAAGATGAAGGCAGCAAATGTTGTTCCTGCTGGTTATAGTGAATTTCTTTCTAAAATTTGAGCAAAATGGGTCGTTCCAGACATTGTTCAGAAGAACAGTGTACTTTGATTACAAAATTGATCGGAGAGGGGAAAACATATAAAGAAGTGATGAAAATGATAGGCTGCTCAGCTAAAATGATCTCAAACGCTTTGAAATGGCAACCGAAACCAGAAAGACGTGGAAGAAAACAGAAAACTACCATTCGAATGGATTGAAGAATAGCCAAAATGGCAAAGACTCAACAAATGATCAGCTCCAGGGAGATCAAAGAAGGTCTAAAGTTACCTGTGAATACTGTAACAATTAGAAGACGCCTATGTGAAGCCAAGCTATTGGCAAGAAGCCCCGGCAAAGTCCCATTGTTGCAAACACGCCGTGATGAAGAGGTTACAATTTGCCAAAGAACACTTTGACTGGCCTAGACGTAGACGACGGAACAGTCGGCTTCGTCGGCTTCATCACCGCTAGTTCTTTTGCCATCGGCTTGGTGTGTCAGGGCCTTAAAGAGAAATGGCACAACATTTCGTGGACTGATGAAAGCAATATTGTTCTTTTTGGGTCTAGGGGCCGCAGACAGTTTGTCAAACGACCCCCAAACACTGAATTCAAGCCACAGTACACTGTGAAGACAGTGAAGCATGGTGGCGGAAGCATCGTGATATGGGGATGTTTCTCATACTATGGTGTCGGGCCTATTTTCAGTATCGCATACCAGGGATCATGGATCAGTTTTAATACATCAAAATACTTGAAGAGGTCAAGTTGCCTTTTGTTGAAGAAGAAATGCCCTTGAAATGGGTGTTTCAACAAGACGACCCCAAACACGCCAACAAGATTGACGTTATGAAGTGGCCAGCCCAATCCCCGGACCTTAATCCTATAGAAAACTTGTGGGGTGACATCAAAAATGCTGTTTCTGGGGCAAAACCAAGAAATGCAGAGGAATTGTGGAATGTAGTCCAATCGTCCTGGGCTGGAACACCTGTTCACAGGTGCCAGAAGTTGGTCAACTCCATGCAACACAGATGTGAAACAGTTCTCAGAAACAGCAGTCATACAACTAAATATTAGCTCAGTGATTCACAGGAAATATAAATCTTCGAGAATTTTTCAGTTTATATAGTAAATGTTTGAGTTTGTAAAGAAAAATGCTGACACTGCTATTTTGTTTTAAACAACCTATTATTCCTTTTTTCTTCACTTTCTGTGAAGTAACAACAAATTTGATAAATTTTTCTTCATATTTTGATTTGGGATTGAATGTGCAGTGTTCCCAATGCATTTGCATGTATGGAAATAAAAGCTATTGTAAGGATTTTGGGTTTTACTCACTTTTTTAAACACACTGCTATTATTTTGAACACAACTGTAACCCCAGCGAGAGGGGCTACGTGCAGAGGTTGACATCTAGGCTGACAAAGAAGCAACTCCTAGCCCGGTGTTCTGACATCCACAAACGGCAACTGCTATCACAAGTAGAGACTGATGAAGTACAACAAACATGCTACAGTGCTACGGCAAGGGGGAGCCAGGGGGACAGGTCAAAGTGGGGATGTCAACAAGCCTTAATGACGCAGATTCCCTTACAACCACTGCGAATGATCCTTGAATTGAAACTCATGGATAAGCTGGTAACCTGGCACCCTTGTAGCTGATAACCAAGTACCCTCTGAAAGTCCGCTAGATGATGTGAATGCAGCACTTAGTACTATCCCTGCTAGGACCATAACTGAGACCAATCAGCTGTCTGTAAAAGACTTCCGCGAAGGCTGCACTTGAGTATCCTTGCTTGCTCTCCTCTCAACTCCTCCGAGCGCATTCAGTGACTTTGGACGTCCTACAAGACCGATGAATTACCATGTCAAATGATGGAGGACAGAGGATAGAGTAGTTGAGGAGGGACATTGGGATGAACCCCTGTACGCTTCCCCTGGCCTGCAACATGTGGCTGTATTTACCCTTCTGTATAAATGCAACTCCACTGTAGGTTACTGCCACCTAGTGCACAAAAGTGTGTTACGACAACAATAAAGGCAGCTGACTCGTAACATCCACACAGCAGGCGATGAGTGTTATAACATGTTTTTAATTTATTCACAGAAATGAAGTCCAATGAGATTGTTAATCTAACAATAAAATAATCATTACATTAAAAAAAAACCACACACACCACAGAACAGCAGATAAATAGTGTGATATCCCTCTCAAAAGTACACGATCAATTTGGAAGCAAAAATACCTGACAAAAGCAAATGTGGCACTAGGTAACAGCACCGAGGTCTGCTACAAGCCACTGACTGTTCCCCTAGAAATCATCCATAAAATCATCTGACCCTTATAAACTGCAGTAAGCACAAAGCATTACTTTAAATAATTATTTCTTTATCTATTAACTACAGAACTGTGAAGAAAGATTTCATGTACTTAGAAACTGGTCCTGCTCCTCATACGTTAAGACTCTAAATAAAGGTTATTAAGTTTCGAAACTAAAAGGCATAGTTCTTTTTGTCTTACAGTCACAGAGGTTTTACAGGTTTAAAAAACTACCCACATCTGTTCATTATAAAAATCCGTTGGAGAAGTGTGTGACGATAAATTTGAAATACTGCAACAAGCAACCAGGCTGGAAAATGATAATCAGACCGTGAAGTTGGGTCTCCTGTCATATTCCAAGTAAAAGCAACTCTTACAATGAGCTTCATGTCTTTACATGCAGATAGTTAACTATCTCAATCTGAGAAGTCAACTGTCGTCCACTTAAGCATTTTATGACTGTTCCTTAAACATCACCAAATGGAAAAGAAAGATAGAAAAAAGTCTCTACTTCCGTCTCTTGTGCAACTTGGTGACAGAACAACATTCTGACCAGCAGCTGCTGTAGGTTGTTGCTCAGTTTGCCATTAGCAGGTTAAAGTTTGAACATTTGTTCTGCTGCCTTTGCCTCTCTTAGTCGTCTGTACTTGGTGCTGTAAATAGCATCTTCCTGTTTTGGTGGTCAGACTGATTTGACAGTGGGTCCTAAACCTGCATCCAAGGCTAACAATGACTATCTATCATGCAGTGCTTTGGCAGTGTCACAGTATTTTAGTATACCAGGGTATTCAGAAATCCTGATGTTATGTTTTCCAATACCGTCAAAAATACAGACACTCCTTAAATAAACTGATATGGAGATGCTGCATTGAGGATGTATTGTATGTAGTGCACGGCATGCGCCACTAGAGGTCAGTCTCTTTCGGTGGAACAGGCAGCTGACTGCAAGTGGTGGGGATAACGCAAGCCCAAAGGAAGTGCGCTGGGCTTTGAGGCCAATTTTAGAAGTGGCCAAACAGTGGAATAACATTAAGCATCCCGTCACGTGATGCCATTGGGCGTAAGACGACTTTTCCCCATAGACTTTGATTGGGAAAGAGACTATAAGATAGAGAAGATACATTTCTTGAGTGTGAAAACCCCCACGAAACTACTCTTTTGACTATCAGGATTTAATCTGATTGGTCCGATAACCTTTGGAAAGTCTAAAAGAGCCTCAAGAATAAATTATTTTTCATCCCCATTGAAGTTAGCAAAGCACTAAACCAGAAGTAGCCAGCTTGGCCAGTGGAAGTCTCTAGTGTGCTTGCTCCTAGGGCCCAATGATGCGGAAGAGGTGCTAATCAGCCGGGTAATTTCATACAGCAGTTATACAGCTTTTTTGGCTTCACGCACCACTGAGCAACTTTCACAGGGATGAACCGGGTCCTACTGCCAATGTTGTATCCAGGTCTCTCAATACATTCATGGAATAACGTTACAGGACTGTAAACAGCCATACCGTCATATACTGTATACCTAAAAGCAGGAAGGTGTATAAAAATCCGCCCAACCCAATGTTTGTCACACGTTTTAACCAACCACATTCACACACAACAGGAAGACGATTACAGAGAGACAGAAGCAGCAGAAATGAGCTTTCTAACCGCTGGTACAGAGAATTACACGACCTCAGCTGTAAATGCTCCATCAGTGTTTTTCACAGCCAGTGTGCAACTGAGGTGTGTTCACAGCACAGTGATGGTCAGCTGATCACAGTTCATTAGCTACTAGATTGAATGTAAACACATAATCAACACCAGCAATAAAGTATCTCACCCTCTAAAAGAACTTCACCACACTAGTTGTAGGAGTTGTGTGGTGGGAGAACTTATTCCCAGTGCCATGGCTTCTGGAAGTCCCATTTATTTTCTGCTTAAACAACATTAGATGGTTGAATGATGGACATGAAACTCTCTCATTCAAGTATCAGTAGAAAAGTTAGAAACCCTGATAGAAAATATCTATTTTTTATAGATAGTCAAAGGCAAATAAAAACAGAGTTGACATTTCCATTCAAATCAACATAGCTGGAAAGACGGAGTGGCGGCCATTATTATGTGTACTGTCGCCTTCTCAACCATTGTAGCAGGCTAACTTCTGTAAAACCAAACCAACATGCGGCAAGTCGTGAACTCACTGAGGTGAGGTTTTGCAGTAATGAGCAGTGGAGTACGTTTTCAAATAAGCAATCTGTTACCTTTAAAATAATATTGTATTTCCCTTTTTTAAAATTTTGTTGCTCATGTTTGTTGAAACATGATTTACTTTGGTTGCCTCTGAAGACTGAGTGAGAGGCGCTGCTCAGTCGGCAGCTGCTGAATTGACAGCTGAGAGGCAGAGAGAGACAGCGGAGATAAACAGTGTGCTGATCTGCAAATTTTCATATCTAACTTGGTAAATAAACATTTTATTTTTACCAAACCTGAGTTGGTGATTGTTGAAACAGTGGAAAGACTGCTAACAAAATCAGTTTGGGTGAGTTGCGTTTAGTTTCTCTTGAGTTTGAACGAAGGGTGTTTAATAGTGAGTTGGGGGCCATGTCCACCAAAGCGTTTTTTTTCTGAGCACAGTGAATTTTTTTAATTCTTTGCAATGGGGGCGCATCGTACTTATGCTACCTTACAAACGCCAGAAGCATGCTGAGGCACTGAGCGCTGAATGTTGAAAAATTTAGGTAACTTAAGGTAAAACGCTGCGCTCGTCACTGTCACTTTTTACCCAGCTGTTCCATCACAGTGAAGGAGAGACAAATACCACGAAGACAAACCGAACAACAACAATGGAGGAGGAATATGTTAATATGCTGAATAGATATTAATAAATGTTTCCTCTCATGAACCCACACAGGCTGGTGGGTCCTGGTGGGCTTCACCTTTCCCCTCATCCAGAGCAAGTTCTCCACCTTGTGCCGACGTGTTTACTTCTGCGGTTATTTTGTATCATAGCACCCAGACGCAACTGCGCTCCCAAACACTCCCAGCTGGGCATTTCCTTAAGAGTGCCTGGCATTTTCGGCTTGGAAAAAACGCTGTGGTGAACACATGGCCTTAACAACTGACGTGTGTTGTCAGCATGGCTACTAACAACAATCGCCATTTTCTTTTGAACTAGTCAAATTACCACAGCAAATAGGTCGATGGTCTTTCTGCTTATTATATTTATATGATAACAACTGAAGGATGCAAGTCGACAACAACCCTGAAGAAATATTTCAGTAAGAAACGCCCAATAACTGAGCTTGAATTTAAGATTACGTTTTGTAAAAAAAAATCTGATAATACCATAAGCAGTTAAAATTATTTCACTCTCAGATTCAGGCTACTCAGATGCTGTGTTTTGTTGGCAATGGAGCTTTTTTTGTGCAAATCATTTCATTAACAATGTAATTAAATGATGCAAGGGCCCTGGAATGAGCAAATGGTGTGCAGCCATTGTTAATGTGGCACCAGTGCTTTTTGTGCTATGACATGCCAAAGAGTGTGCTGTTAAAAAGGTCTGCTGCAACAATGAAGCGCTCTGAATTCACCACATCTCTGATTTGTGCCTTTTGGCTTTCTTTTCACAGCCACAGTGACTGAGGTTCATCTACTAACCGATGGAAAAACGTGGTTTCTTAAAAACAAAGCTGATATAATTACAGCTGATGGCCACAATATAAACCTATGGTATCTTTACATTAGGCGGGACATTCATGTGGTTTCATGTGAGGGATAGTATAACAAGAAAACTTTAAAATGGGAATTATTATACTTCTTTTACCAGTGTGCTTTTCCACTTTACAAGTCGTTTGGATTCTGTTGAGACAGCTCATTTGAGGTCTTCCGAAGACTGACAATTTGTATCTGATCTAAAAAGGGCTGTTGTCATCAAACTATTTTTCAGGTATATTTATGTCTTCTCAGGTCTAGTTCAAATTTTGCTTAGACCAAAGACCCAGAGAAATTTTTACGCCGAACCCCACCCAGAGCTCCAATGTGGCTGCTAGAAGGTGTGCTGCAGCAGCTCTTGTACTTCCTTACAGTTGCTGGTGAAGGATGATGGAGATCCCAGTAGACCGCTGGTTGTAAAGGCACTTTTTTGTTCTTGGAATCCTGAGAAGAGAAGAGGTTTCCCCCTCCGAGTACAGTACTTGACCTCCTCTGGTTGAAGAGATTGTGGTTGAGGAGTGGTTGTAATTAATGTCCAAAAACTCTTTAGTCTTTATCAATGAGCTGCGTTTATCCAGTAGACGGGACTGCAGCCCTGGTTGTGCAGTGGTAAGGTCCGGTGCTCTCAGCGTGTCTTTCTGTAGTAAACAATAGCTACTACCAATGCTACTGATGCTACTATGGCTGCTGTCCTCCACCGAGAAACACCACTGATCACACCCGCCTGGAAAGATCAAGAAAGCAAGATTAAGGGCTTTGGATCCTACTGACAAGTCCTTACATTTGACCATAATACCATCTTTGAAGAATGATAGATCTTTATGGACAATGCATCACTCACCCAGCCTCCCTGCTGTACGAGCCAGGGGTAGATGTTCTCTCTGATGAACTGGAGAACCCAGCTGATGATTGTTCTGATGTTCTCTAGATGGTTGGTGGTCAGTGCCTTTAAAACAAAAACCAGACGACCTGTAATTTTAACTCAGAAGGTAATAGCTACTGAAGCCAGACTTCTGTGTATAATGTGAGGATGACGAATAAAGAGGCACAGGGACTAAATCCATTTAATCAGATTTTTTCTTTCACAGAGTTACGTGACTGTAGTGACTCCAAGTGGCGAGCTGCTCAGGCTATCTTGCAGTGAATTTAGCACATCTAAATTGAGTGATGACGTGAGAGTTGGTGTTTCCCCATTGGCCATTGCTCTTTTGAAATAAATAGGCGCTGACAAAGTCGTGGATGCTGACAGTCCTGTGCTGGGGGCTGTAAACACGCCGCGTCGAACTGCCTGGAAAATGCGAAGTCCGGCGCTGGGTGTTGCTCTTGTGCTTACTTTGTGCCAACCTTCAAGGGGGCAGAGGCACGTTACGTCTGAGGTTGCTAAGCAATGATAACCAGCATCGAATCATAGCCTACTTACCAGAAATCCTGGTGAAAGTGCAGAGGTGATCTTCTTCCAGGCGCAGAATATTGTCCATGGGACAGATGTAAAGCTGTAGTAGCCCTGCACTAAATTGACGAACCTCTTTTTCATATTTACCACAGACTGATATTTACGGTAGAAGGGAAAGATATTTGCTGACTGTGTGGTTCCTTGTCACATGACATGCGATGTGCATTGCTGCGTTCCAAAGGTGAACTCTGTTTATCTCAGGGCACAGCCATCATGCCTTCAAAAACAGGCACTCGGGAATGTGTGCGCACCGCAATGGCATCGCTCTGGCATTTGAGCATGCCCGTCGCATTTTTTGAGGGCACAAAAAACATGGCATGTGTACAGCCCCTTACTGTATTCCTCATTTTCTGTAACCTGTGTGGCTCGATATCATGGTGGAATTAGTAATTTAGCTAACTAGCCAGCTGCTGCAGGAGTAACATCAACTTAATGTTTCATTCATACACTCTTGTCACAGCATAGGAAAGCACAGGTGAGTGACAACTTTGTTCAGCTCATCTTCTGTAACAAGCCCTTTGAAGCCCATTTCCTTGAATTAAGTGCTGCGTTCTCCCTGATTCATGGGAACAGTTGATGTTTTGGTCCAGTTATAACACAGTTTAAGAGTTTAGGGAAAATCTTTGCAGATCCTACAGAAAGCAGAGATGATATGACACTTTACATGATGCATTTATCGGTCCTTCCTGCTTTCAAAACACCGAGCTCTGACAGCATACAGCTGCTCTGCCTGGCTGTGCTGGTTAAACCTTGAAAAATATCAAAGGTAAACTTTGCCGATTTCAATCAGATGAATGCTATTCGGCTTCGCCCGTGCAGCAAGCGCCATGAGCTCATTTGCTAAGTCCGCACACACACACCAACCCTAGCACCATACCAAAAAGTCAGTGTTTGTAGTTTTACCCTCCAACAACTTCATCCTCCATTATGTTTATCCATTAAAAACCACCTGACTCCCAGGCCGTCCATCCTTGAAGCCGAAGCCAAGCTTGTCTATTAGACCCAAGGGGCATCACTTGGTTTTTATTTTGTTAGCCACATTTTATGTTAAGTCTCAAACTAAGTAATTTAGGGCTACTCCTATAAAGGTACTATAATTTGATATGTACTTTCTTGTACGTGACAGGGGTTAATTACTTTTTAAAATTATATTAAATGTTCTTTCATATTTCAATTTTAATATCTGAATATTCAAAAGAATTAAAAGGTCATCACTCTTAAAATACACACTACCATTTTCATGCCATTATATTACCATGATATCAGAGGCATAATGGTCTGTCAATATCGTAAGTTCCACTTATGAAAACATTAGGGATGCACCGAATATTCGGTAACCGAATATATTCGGCTGAATATTGCAAAAAAACACACATTCGGTATTCGGTGGAATAAGTTTAAAGCAAGGCCAAATAATAGCGGCGTGTTTTGATAATGCAATCAAACAGCGTGCTGTGACCGGCGGAGTAAAATGTCGGCAGTGTGGCGATCTGTCCATCACCGCACTCGCATTTGCGACTAAAAATAGTTTTGAGCGAGCAAAATAGGCTTAAATCATTCAGCACGCTGTGCGAACAGCCTACAGATTTCAACCAGCAGCAGAAACGAAAGGCGAATCCCACCGATTGTGGGTTGAACGGGGGTCACAGACACAGACAGTAACGTTAATGTATTCCTGTCAAATACGGCGGCCATCGGCTTACCGGGCGACGGAGAAGTCGGTTCCAATAATATCCTCTTCTTGGTGTCATGACTGCCCAGAAGTACCTGAACAGCCGAGCCAGCCGAACACAGGTATGTGATGTGTCAGAGGAGAAACGAGCCTTTCACATTTCTCTCTTTCTGGCAGTAACGGCCCACAAACCTCACCGCACTTTAGGGACTGTTCATTACTTATGAAGGGACTGTCAGGGGAGGAGGGTGGCTGGTTGATTTTTATTTTATTTATTTATTTTATTTTGATCCCCCCTATGTTAATCACTTATTGATGCTGTTTTTGAAGTATGAATAAGTCAATAAGTAATTTATTCCATTGAAATATCATTGATGTATTATAGAAAAGTGATTTATCTTTTTATAAATGACAAAAGGCACATCTGCCTCATTTTCGCTGTGGTATCGTGATACTACTCAGAACCATGATATTTTCATTGGTATCGTACAGTGGGATCCAATTTTTGTACCATGACAACACTAATCTGGAGGGTGTTCATCTGCAAAAACTAATGAAAAACTAAACAACAATATTCAGTATTCGGTACTCGGTATTCGGCCAAGCGTTTAATATTATTCAGCTTTGGCTTTGGCCACAAATTTTCATTTCGGTGCATCCCTAGAAAACATGCGGTGAAGATCATCAGTTGAACCCCAATAGGTAACCATCGGCATACCACTGGGTAATAGCATCTAAATAAAAAAACGGTACCTTACTTTAAAAATCTAGAATCTAGAATGCAGCCCTGTTAATAAGCGCTGCTCTGTGAGGTATCTGTTTCCGTGTGTTACCTTGTGTATGAGTCTGTAGGCCAGATGGAAGAGAGCCACCACTCGACCCCAGTTGATGCCATCAGTAAAGATGCTCCTGGCCACCTTCATGAAGATGTCCTGAGCACAGTTGCTCGGAACCTGGTTGATCAGTCTGACAGGAAGAAATGGACAGAGTTGGATAGAAAAATGCATTCAGTTTCACCTGTTGGCAGATTTCTCTGAAATTTCTTCTGCATCACAAGTAGTGTTTATTGTAGATGTGTTCTGGCACAGCTGTTTCACTGTACAACAGATAGGTATTCAGTTACAATACAAAGAGGTACAGTTACTTGAATTCCCTCCTAGCAAAGGTCCGAACCTCATAAATTGCGTCCTATAACCTATCTCCACGTCCATCTAACTATAAGGCAAGGAAGAAAGGTAGGTGGGACTGTCCTTTGCACATATCGAGAACCGGTCATCCAGTCTACTTCACACTTGGCAGGTTTGTTGTTGGGGACCCACGGGCATGCAGTACAGGTGTGCCATATCATCTCATTCACAATAATACCAGTATAATTTTTAATAGGATATGAAAAATTCATCTCATGATACTCGTAATATTTCGAATTATTGACATATTGACGTCATACTGTTACCCATGGCAACAACAGCGAAATTATTACGGACTCCGCAGTGGTTCCAAAAAGAGGAGCAGCTTCAGTAGTGTGGAATAAACTGTGGCGTCCTGAATGTTTTATGAACAGCCACGGACCTCTCAGACTCTTTTAGCGAGTTACCGCTCAGAGGGAACTCATTCAGTGGCTCCTCTGGCAGCAGCACAGCGTCTCTCCCTCTCCTCTCTCGCCATGCGCACATGGGAGTCGGTGTCATCGGCCAGTTTGAACAGGTGGGTTTTGAGATGGGATTTGAAGAATGTTATGTCTAAGCAAGTGACTAATATGCCTATTTAGAATAAAAGCCCCCACTAAGTGTACCTCACCTGTGCTTCTGAACAGGTAGCCGGTCAGTGGACTTGAGTGTTTTCCAGTGGTGGATTTAGTGATTTTGGGTCCCCAGGCATCTCGCTTTACTTTTCACATTTCACTAACTGAATGTTGGTATCAGGCAGAGTTAGAAGTGATCAAAAAGTTTTGTCCTGAAACTATGATAATAACAATTATAGAACTACAATAAAACTATTTAAAACCACACTATAAAAGTCCTGCATTTGAATTTTTACTTAAAGTGAAAAGTGAAAGAACAGTTAATCACAGTTAATGTGTAGCTGTTTGGGGCCCAGTTGTGTTCCATACTATTTCAACAATACTGTCAATTTTCAAAGTAAGATACTTTAATCATACAAAAAAACTGAACTCGAGAGATTAATCCTGACAGTGACTGATAGATTTCAAGTAAAGACATCTTGAAAGACTCAGAATTCAGTATTTTTACTGTTTAAATTTAGAGGTCCTATATTGGCACCTTGAAACAACTATATTTCTAACACTTTGGATGTTATTAACATTGGTAAGCTCCTCCATGTTCCCAGCTAACACCAGCAAACTTGCCCCTCCACTCCACAACATTAAATTGCCCTTAGTTTCCCTGAGACTTTGTGTGTATGTTTTGTCTTGTTTAAAACTATTTAACAGCTTTTAAAGTGTCCACCAGTTGTGTCTGCATGATGCGGAGCTTACTGTTGGAGTTCAACGTTCCTGTTAATGTCATCTGCAATCTTGATTAACTGTTTCACCACTTCTTTGATTTGTGGATCCTGTTGTTCATTTGGCCTTCCTCCCAGATGCTCAGCGGACACGTGTCGACCAGGCTCCTCTGCGTTTATGCGTTGAGTCACATACCTAGGACAGAGCAAAAAAAAAAAACTGACTTTGACAGATACCCACTTGATTTATGTAATTCAGACTGTTAAGGACTCATTTTCGCTTCAGAATGCCTTTAACTCTGAATGAGGACTGTGGATTTGGTCCTCCATCACTAACACGGAAATCACTTTAGTAAGGGGTCTCTCTACAGTCAATGTAAACAAATGGAGTGACTACAGAAACCAATAAATCTTTGAAGTACAGATGGACATGTTAATATTTAGGACTTGGAAAAATGTAAACTTTCAGTCTCATGTCCTTTGAGACACAAGCATACTTATTGATTACAGTGAAAGTCTGAGACTGGAGGGGCATCCAATATCTGGGTGAAGGCTGGCAGCATGTGAAGCACATTATCTGAACCCAGATCAGCCTAAACTTGAAAAATGTTGCAAAAAATTCCTGCAACCAGTGCTCCAACCCTGTAGAAGTAGTGAGTAGGCACTCACGGGGGGAGTGGAGCCTATCCCAGCTAACATTGGGTGAGAGGCAGGGTACACCCTGGACAGGTCGCCAGAATATCACAGGGCTGACAAATAGAGACAGACAACCATTTACACTCACACCTACGGACAATTTAGAGTCACCAGTTAACCTGCATGTCTTTGGACTGTGGGAGGAAGCTGAGGTGGCTCCTCGACCCCCGGGGTTCAAACGCCCCACCCCAGGTTCAAACCAGGAACCCTCTTGCTGTGACCCAACCCAACCCAAGTGCTGTATAAATAAAGTTTATTATCATTATTAAATACTACTACCAATATAAATAATTACGGCTGTCCCCTAACAGTCAACCAAATGTTAGTCGACCAGAAAGGTCATTAGTCAATAAGATTTCATTAGTCGCTCAGTCGCAGGAAAAAAAAAACAAAAAAAACAAACTGCCTTGCCAAAATAAGCCAAAACCTATATGACTGGACCATGTGAGAATTTGAAAGGACAGATACAGGAAGTGGCCACACTCAGCAGTCAGACAGGAGTCAGGTTACAAACCAATCACAGCCGACAGATATCTTTCCCTTCTTCTGTAAATATTCAGTCTGATGAATACAGAAGAGTTGATCATGTTTGTGCAGGGCTACCCAGAGCTTTACATCTGTCCCACAGACGACAGGCCTACACACTTATAAACAGCACCTGGAAGAAGATCAGCTCTGCACTAGGGATTTCAGGTAAATAGGCTATAGGATGCTTGTTAAGGTTGCTTAGCAACCTCTGACGCAACCTGCCGCAGGGCTCTTGAAAGCTGCCACAAAAGAGGCACGAGAGTAGCACCCAGAGCCTGACCTCGCGTTTTCTAGGCAGTTTAAGACGCAGCATGTGTACGGCCCCTAATTTCCAGGGCTGGTACCTGCGGTTATTCCACAGGCTAGTTAATAACATGTCGGGCAGGAAATCCAAAGTGTGGGATCATTTTGAGAAGGTGAAGGACGAACCCAAGGTGATATGTAAACTCATCTTCATTGGTCGACTACAAACATGACGTATCATCTGAAACATGGAAGTAGCTACATGCCCATTAGCCGACAGCGTCACTAACAGGCGGCTCGCTCAGTATGTGACGTGCACTTGTAGATACAATATAGGCCTATATGTAATACAATTATAATAAAGTTATTATGATGAGACTTACCCTCTGAGGACCACTGCTCCTTGCTCCAGGATGGGATCATCAATAACATCTGAAACAATGAGAGGATGGGTTAATTTCCTGCAATTATTTCAATCACCATTTAACTGATGTTTAAATGTATACAAAAGTTTTACTTTGTGCAACAACTTTAATAAGTCTGCTAAAATATTGTTTAGGCTATAATTTAACAACATTTTACAAAGAGTTTGCTATTAAAATTACTGACGCTGAATATGATTTTTTCAGATCTGTATCAACAAAACTATGTACATCATTTATACATTGAAATTAAATTCTGGAATGGTATTCAACACAGATAAAACTAAAGTTATGTCTACAACTAAAATACCATAAGAATACAGACTTAATGTAACATTTGGCAGTGCAATTTCCATGTGATTTAAATGCTCTTTACCACAACTTTACCAACTTTTCCCAAAAATGGCAAAATGAAACATGTCTTTTGATTACAAGTACATAACAATGTCCGATGGTTGGGGAAATTATAGTAACGTGTTATTAAAAGGTTTGGGGTCTGGTCTGCCAAACGTTCTCTCAACAATTTAAGCTGTCTTTGTTGCCTTTATTGGCAACTGGTTTTTCAAATTATGAGTGAAAATTCACAACTGCAACAGCTGCTTTCAAAAGTTTCTCTTTTTGATTTAGGCTATTTTTAAAAAGTTTTCCACAAATGTCTCAGTGTGACGTCGCTGTCCCAATTATATCATCGGCAAATCCGTCATTGTGCCGTCATGAGTCCAGTCTTTAACCCCATAGACTCACAAGTCAGTCTTTAGACGCTTTGCTTAACTAAAGACTGATGACTTTCTCCCTGATTTTGTGTTTAGATGGGCGGATACAATTTCAGAGTTTAAAAAAACTCCCTACGTTGCAGAACCAATAGTAAATCTGCAGGGCGGTCCTTTGGTGGCTCGCTGAACTCTTGTGCTCGTAAACAT
>NC_065506.1:41237018-41249380 GCF_006386435.1 Epinephelus moara | reverse complement strand
GTATTTATTCAGTTTTGGGAAATCACGATGTCTAGAAAGCATCAGTGGCTGCAGCTGACAGGGACAGCTAACACCAAGTTAGCAGCAAAGCTAACATCAGGACGTCATCTGTTAAAAGGCTCCCGTTGTCGGATACAACATGAAACTACTCCAGTTAGCTCAATCATGTTATAACTAAGACATCCGCTGGAAAAAATATTTTCTTCACGGATGAGCACGTTTGATAAAACGGAGTTTAATCTCTCGGCATCCATTTTCAAGCTCTCTGTGTGTTTGTTTCCTTGCGGACGAGAAAAGCGGGAGCGCACATTTCCGAGAAGGCGTGTCCTTTTCAAAAATGCAAGAGGCGTTGCTTTGTTGCCGGCCGTTTTCGCCGGTGTGTTAAACACACTTTAGAAAGGAGTGTCCCCAGACTATCAGAAGGTGGAGATCTCTGATTGTCTGGTGGCGAGACTATTAACCCCATAATTAAGCTGTTTTCATTACTTGAGAATCACGCATTTGTTTTGTGTATTGAAAGGAAAAGGTTTTGTTGCAGTTGTACCTTAAATAAATTCTGAAACCTCGTCCAGACTTAAGCGGGCAGCTCTCTCAGCTCCAGCAGACCTACTACAGACCTACAGACTCACACTGTCCTGACTCAGGCAAATATCTGCCTGTTTTATTGCTTTGTTTGTCACCGGCTGCACTTTAATTACCGGGTAGAGCAGACAAAAGGCCTTTAAGGCTCTTTATAATGCACACATTCAATCGACATATATTCAAGAGCTAATTTGAAAATCTGACGACAGTAAGTTAGACCAGCAGCACTGAACCAGCTCTAAGACACAGCATCTTGTGTGATGTTCTCTAACAATGTATTTTTTTTGGCGAGTTTATGAGATGTTTTGAGCAGAATAGTGCACAGATGTAGGGGTAGTCATGTGGTGCCTGACAGATAGGACACGCACTGCATTGCTGGTGTCCAAGTGGCAGTGCAGCCATAGGTTGCAGGTCCACCTTACTTGTTGTTTCGACAGAACAAAATGAGGCTTGGGATTACTTATTTGCCATCAAGAAAGCGGTATGGAGTAAAAAGGTCCAAAAACCTTTTGGTTTATGATCCTTGGGGAAGCTAACATCATCAACCACCCTGACGTTATTAACAGATTCTGTCACTGAGGAGGGAGTATTTTTTTTTTACTCCACATCAGGGAGAACATTTGATTATTTACACAGAGCATAGACTGTAAAAATAATGGACATATCATCCACAATTTTTCAAGATGAAAATGGCAAAATAACCAATTTAATGTGTACCAAACTGAACAGAACGGGACTCCTGATGAAAACAAGGCTTTGTCACTCATTGGGGTCTGGTGGATCACAAGAAGGGCCTGCTGCAGGCATCATCCTTATGTGGGGCTCTGCTGTGCTGCTCTTTACAGCGCTACCAAACTGGGAGCAAGACAATATTGTGTTCAATAAAGACTGTAAAAATAATGGACATAGCTACTGTGATGTCACCCATTGGTTTGTGGACTCTATCAGAAAGACAGCCTGTCAGTCAAAGGGGCCCGCCCTTAATTATGCGCAACTTAATATGTCATGATGTCAACCAATGATAGGCAAATGTTTGTCTGCAGAGTTTACATATCACCTTTGGTTCGTCCTTCACCTTTTCAAAATGATCCCACACTTTGGATTTTCTGCCTGACCTGACTCCTGTCTGACTGCTGAGCGTGGCCACTTCTTGTGCCTGTCCTTTCAAATTTAACTGGGGGGTGATACTAATTGTTGACTAACTGTGAAAATGACAAGAAATGGTGTGAGACCGGGTTTAGCAACAGGTCAGTAGCGTACGTGCTCCGTTCTATTAAAAAGGCGCAGTCGTTAAGGGGGTCGTTCGCCAGTGGGCTACAATGAGTACCGGGCCATCAAATCACAGCATCCGCGGTGAGAGGACACGGAATTGTTTGCGCTTTTACGCACAAGTTGGTGGTGAAGTGGCGCACATGACTCGTGCTACGGACGGTCGGACAGACGAGCCACGTATCTCGGTGCCGCTTAAAAACAGCTAATAAATCTGGCTACATCTTTCCCACATCAAATATCCGTGATCGCCTTGACCGTAAAAGCGCACAGAATTCCGTGTCCTCTCATCACGGATGCTGTGATTTAATGGCCAGGTACTCATTGTAGCGCACTCTTATAAGACCCAAAAATAATAACAATAGTAATAATAATAATAATAAGTTACTGTGGACCTATATGCCATACCTTTTAATACAATTACCAGAGGAGTTCACTGAAAAACAGGTAATGTCAGCCTGAATTACTCGCGTGCATCCCCGGGGAAAATTGCTGACATGCATGGGAAATACTGCTTCTACAGGCTCGCCATAGCTTACTGTCAGGACTCAGGGACCAGAATTTGGGATGGCGGACCGTCGGAATGGCGGTATTTCGGTGTGGCGGCCTGTAACCGTTGGTTAAATGACCCGTTCGGTTGGTATTCGGATAACTGGGGCTTTACTGGTATAATGCAATAGCACCACCCAGCGGTGAAACCCGTGTACACGAAAAAATGACCCACTCTAAACGTTAAGAGATTTTTGTACACGAACTCACCCCTAATTCCCACATGGTCCAGTCACATAGGTTTTGATTTATTTTGACAAGGTGCAGCTCCTAATAGAGTTTCACGTTTTTTTTTCCTGCGACTAAGTGACCAGTGGAATTTAGCCGACTAGTGACCTTTCTGGTTGACTAACGTTTGGTCTACTATTAGGAGGCAGCCCTAAGCAAATGGCACTGCTTTTAATTTAACGAGAGTTCTTCTTTGAACACAGGTATATTTTCAAGGTGGCAATCTCTCATAAGGGCCCATTCTCCACCCAAAACATTGGCTGTGTCTGAAATCATTCACTCATTCCCTACTGACTATGTAGGGAGTTCAGTAGAGGACTATATAGTGAGCTCATCTGTAACATGAAAAAACACTATTTTTCTACAGTTGATAAATAACATTATAAAGTACTTTGGCTGCTTGTGTTGTGTTGCGAGATGTGCTGCTCTGCTCACATTTAACATATTACTAACATAACAGTGGCAGAGAGACAAGTGGAGACAGAGCAGCATGTCCTACTAATGTCAGTAATTTTCCGTTTAACCTTTAATGTGTTGAAGTTTGTTTTAAGAGTCACTTGAGAAAATCAACTGCCAATTTATTTAAATTTTTTCAGGGACCGACAACTACACGTTAAACAGACAGTTTATTACACGGCAATGAAAAACTGGTAAAACAAACTTAAACGTCATTATAAGTTAAACATGTACAGCAGGTTGTAACGGGTTGCTCTCTTTCCCCTCGTCCATCCTTAGTCTGTCTTGGTGTCCGTCCCATATAGTCCGTTCATTCCTTTGATGGGTGATGGGATATACTGCCTGGTTAGTAACCACTGGTTGTACACTACTTTTCACGCTGGATTGTGGGATACTTTGAGTCCACTATATAGTAGGGGTGTAACGATCCATCGATGTAGATCGATATATCGATTCAGTGATCAACGTTTCAGTATAACCGATGCAAAGTGAAAGCATCGATCCATATTGTCATCTTTAGGATACGCTTTTATTTTGAAAGTCTGTGTCACAATCAAACAACAGCAGGCAGCTTGATGAGGTTAGCGTATTTTTACTTGGGAATATATCAGCAGCGTGGAAATAATTTGGATTTCAGAGAAAATACAGGACAACAGACAGAGCACGTTGTACGTAAACAAAGTCGTTATGAGAATAAACACGTCGTAACGTTACCCGCCTGCACGAGCGTCTCACTCCGCTAACTTCTCACTACAGCAACATTAGCTGCTCTGTTTTAACAGTGATCACCTGAAAAAAGAAGCAGAAGTTTGCCTTCAGGGTTTTAAGCCAGATAGACCTGAAGTTTAAGGAAAAAGATGATGGTTTGGGTTGAAACGACGAGATATCTTTGAAAGCCGAAAGCAGAAAGCCCTGAAGGCTAACTTATCCCATGTGCTGTTTACTGTGTTAGCTGGAGTCAGTATAAAGTAAACCTTACTGCACTTAAGTGGTTGCAATTATTTACATTATTTATGTGTTGTTTTTATCTTTTATGGCCAAAAGCAAAAAAGTAGTGATGGGTTGTACCGTGCTGGTGCTTCGAAGCGTGTGTCGGGAAGTCCTGGAAGTGTTTAGTGAACGCGTATCAATGCTTGTGTCACTGATGACGTTCGAAGCCTCGCTGGTTCAGGAAGTGGTTCGAGTATTGGCGCGATTTATGAACATATTTAAACCACTATGGATCCGTTCACACTTCGTGGGTTAGTGTTGGCGATTTGTTGGTTTGTGTGTGACACAGAGGTGCATTTTGATATACTGCTGCTTATTTTGATGGAGCCTGTGAGAAAGAGAAAGTGTGGGAACATTTTGATCTAACCTCTCCCAATAAGGTAAGTACACTTTCAGTAACATTATTACATGTGTTTTATGTTTGTTATGCAATGTACTATACTATAGTTTTCACCAAAGCAGGAGAAGTTGTTTCTAAAAGGGGGAATCATCTGGACCCCAGCACAGTTGAATATATTTTGTTTCTGAATAAAAGGAATAAAGTCCTTAAGTTGCACAAACAAATGCACTGCCTTCTTCATGTTCACGAGCACATTCGCTGCCCCATACCTTGTTTAAACACTGCAACAGTTTGAAAACAATTGTTCCCCTATCATTATGAGTTATTCAAAAGTTGACAAAACTATTTATTGATAAAAGAATTGACACGTAATATTAGATTCCATTGTATTGTCATGTTACAGACCCATAATTCACTAAACAAAAATAGAAATTTTATTTATATGAATGAATACATGAAGGATACATGAAATGCATTTATTAAGATGAACTGATTTCTTTTATTTGTCATTCACATGGCTGCACTGTTGAAGGACAGTCTTGAGTGTCTCAATATTATGGATGGATTAGTGGAGCTCTGTAATCATTTTTAAACTTTTCCTACTTTATATTTTTGAATATTGAGATTGGTGTGTGTTAGGTTCTGACTATTCAGCTGGGGTTCTCTTAGTCCCTAGTTGAGTTATGCCCAGTGACTTAAAAGCTTTTTTCAGCCTTTTTTCAGTCACTTTAATTCTCCCCTTTTCCCATTCAGCTAGTCTGAGTCTGTATAACTTGTATGTTCTTATGTTTTCAGTGTATTTGCATGTTTCTATTAATGGATTGACTCAGGTGCAACAGTCGTGACAATTGTTCTGTGTCAGCCTGTCATTGGCTGCAGCTGCAACACAGATGGTTTCTATTGCCTCTCATTATACCTTGCATTGTGATTGGTGCTAGAACTTTACCAATGTATATAGCAGGCTTTCAGTGTCTTTGTCTCTGTTTGATACACTGAAGAAGGCTTAGGCCGAAACGTTTGTTTGACCGTGTGTTGCCCTAGTAAATTATACATTTTGACTTTTTTGTCTTTTGTGAGTGCTGTTGCCCACAAGTTTTTTTTCAGTCTTGAGTGTTACAGATTGACAAAATTACCTATAATATATCTGGCTGTTTCACATGCTGTGTCTCGAATCGCATACTTCTGTACTTACACTTAATATTTTGAGTGCATAAGAGCGTTTACACTGAGAAGTATGGAAAAATGCAGTGCACTGTGAGTACCCAGATGGTGCACTCAAAACGGTCAAGAAGTTGAGTGTGGAACTATGGACACTTCTCGCACTCAATGGTCGCCATCTTGGCTACGTAGCGAAAGGGGAGGGACCACTTTTCAAACTGCAAATAGGACTGTGCGACCGTGAACGCCGCTTCATTGTACAAATACATGTGTTTTTTGTACTAAGCACCACTATACTGTTGTCGGGTATAAGCCAGTAGTATGTTTGTTGGGTTAATTTAGCAGTCTGTAATGATTTGGTACCGCGAACGATAATGCTAATGCTAGTTTGCTAACTAGCTAATTTGCGGTCGTCATTTCCGGTGAGTGCACAACGGCAGTGTTTGGTTTGAGACAACACTACCCTGATGAAATTTGCGCACTACGCCAATGAATATATAGTGCACATAGTATACTACATGGAAGTATACTAACGGAGGTATGTGATTTGAGACACACCAACAGTCTTTGATCAGCAGGGGGGTTTGTGTGCACATGAAGCCTTGAGAAATGAACCTTTTTGTGAACCATTCGGCTGGAAGGCTTCAAGAAGCTTCATCTGGCCATCACTACAAAAAATAAATGGATGGCAGCTTCGTCTGTGACAGGCTGTGTTAAATGGCCAGATATTGTCTCATATCAATCGCAGGGCCCTAATCGCATCAAATCATATCATGGCAGACTTTGTAATATCAGCAAATATTGTATCGTTGTCCAAAGAGTCAATATAATATCGTATTGTGATGTAACTGGTGATTTACACCCCGACTACAACTACTGCACCTCCCCCGGGGCCCCAGTGCAACCGTACTGCCTGCACTGGTTATATTTACACCCCTGACTGCTATGTCATAAGATACACATCAAAAGAACCACAGTCATATTGTTCAGTGTTTGATCTCCATTTTGGGGGGTTAACCACAGGAACTGCAGTAAAGCTGTCTCTCTCACCAGGTAACGTGATAAATGTCAGGTAGTCTTGCACAACACAGCTGACGCTAGCTCAAGGTTCAAATACACCTCAGATACAGCCCTGTTCCTCCTCAGATACTGCGGTTTCCTCCTGTATGTACGGTGGTTAGGTTTTGGGTAGCTGTGGCACAGATATCTGATTGATGTTAGGGTGAGATCTGGGCCTTAAACACCACAGGGGACGACAGGTCGGGGTGAGGGACAGGGGTGAAGGTGAGGGTGACGAGAGGAAGCAAACCTCGACACAAACGTCTCTCCGTCCTTGATAAGATAACATGGCGTCACCAGGAAGCTAAATTAGACACTAACGTTCAGAGGCAATCCAACAAAGTTCGGTTTTAGTGAAAAAATGGTCGCTTCAGCTGGTCTGTTACACCTGACATGGTTTCACATACCTTCCCCACCCACGGCTCCCTGAGGCTCCTGGTCTCCTTGTCGGTCCTCTTCTTCTCGGCTGTCAGCCATAACTTCTAACTCTGTGTCGGCTCGGAGCGAGCTCGGAGCAATGAAGGAGGAATTAGATGTTTGGTTACAACATTTAACGCTGGCTTAACCGAAAACAAAGTGGCTACCCCGGACGTCTCGGACCCGTGAAAAGTTTTCGCCTTCCACTGAAGAACAAGGAAGTGACGCGGAAGCGCGCAACGGCCACCGTGTGGCACGCCTCGTTTTCCCCGGTGGGAATCAAGCTTCGAGGAAATCACACAGAAAACAAACTATCCCCATGAGTACCGTCCACATTAAAACCACACAGTTTCTGCTGTTATCTAATCTGTTTGAAGTAATAACTTTGCGGACATACCGGATGTCCATGTTGGCCCATATGGTGACAGGGAGATGCAGTGAAATGTGAAAATACTGCATTCCTGAACGTCTCACGGGCCTCTGGATGTTCAGATAACCTCCACTCAGGACTACACTGTTTATTCCTGATGGGAGTGACGTCATCATTGTTTTTGTGAATGAAACTGTGTTTAATATGTTTAAATTAAGTTATTTGAAGGTTTTTATGTGTCTGTCTTTATCAGTGGTGCACCCAAGGGATGGCCAGAGGGGGACATGGCCCCCTTGATACAACAGACCCTTTCAGTGCCGGAGTCACGATGATGTCATTTCATTAAAGACAAAACACGACTCTCCACCACAGGGCTGTAGGCTACACAGGAGTCTCAAAATGTCGTCTTGCTGTGTTACTGGGAGCCAGAATAGAAGGAGTCATGGCTCAAAACTTAAATTTTATCGCAAACCAGCTGCCCGTCATAAACAACCACAGCTAAAATGTGATAAGATGTAAGGACTGGATAGTGGCGATCATCAAAAATGCTCACGTTTAGCGCACACTTCATATCAGGTTGGGGGAAAGTATTTCCTGTTGTGGGGATGAATAACGTTATGTGTATTCAGGATTATCATGTCCACCTCATCAGAAACTGGGGAGGTATTAAGAGGAATATTGAATTTATGTGTAACGTTTTTTTAGCGCATTAGCGAACGTTAGCTTCAATAGCAAAACAAACTGGAGGAAACCGTTCAAGTGTCGTCCTCCTTTGTGAGATTGGCATAGTAATCAACCACAAAGCTTCCTGTGTTTACATTTTAAAGTAACATTCACGATCCCTGAGAGTGAATGACCTGACATGGTGCGTTCGTAAAATCAGTGTGATGCTCTATACGCGAAACGGAGCGTTATATTTGTACATGAATTAATGAACGGTTAATTTAATCATACATTCACTCTGCTCAGCTCTCTGCCGCTCCGTCTTCATAGACTGAATTAGCTTTGAATTTACGAACGGTCCAGTTTGTGCCAGAACGGAATGAATAAATGAATATTTCCTAACGTACCCTATTCAGAGAGGCTTGTGTCATCTTCCTCCAGTGTTGAAATCAACCCAACAGAACAACATCTGTGGAGAATTGTTTTGTCTCCAGCTAAGCCCCGCCCACCAAAAACCACCATACTGTTCATTAACAGTACAGGGGTCTTATCGTTGGTCCCTTGAAGTCTCACTTCAGGATATCTGAATCAAAATGAGTTGTAAAGCCCTGTTCCCACCAAACACTTCTGGTGTGGTTCCTTTGGACCCAACAATAACCCTTCAGACATGGTACCTAGACCCAAGCGTTTCCACCGTAAACAATACTGTTAAACGTGGGCGGGGTTGTTGTCACTCACAGCTCCGTTCAGCACTCACTGTGTTTCCTCATCACTGGTGACACAGCACCTCATTTATCGTCCACAGAGTAATGTTGCACCCTGATGTTTTCAGAACAAAACAGAACAGGCTGGGATATGTAAAAATAGCAGGTTTGTGCATTTAGTCCTTCTCAGGCAAGCTCAGGGGTTTAGTGTTGCCGTAGCCCACAGGAACAACACCCTGCAACACTTCTTCAAACGAGGATTAGAATATATACAGTTCACGTAATCCGGTCGAAATTAATACATATTTTTAAAAGCTTGAAGATCCGCTCATTCCTAAAAGTGTATATCACCCAAGAGAGACAATAAAAACTACTGTAAGTAAGTACAAGTAACATTACAAGTAAACGTTCCACCTTAAAAGTTGCCGGCAGTCGGCCCAGTGAAATAAGTTTTTTTTTTTTCTCCGACTCCAGCTGCTGCTAGAGGCAGAAAAACTTCCTTACATTTAATAGTTATAGTTTCCTAATATATATGAAACTCTCCACAGTATGAACAGTGGTTACATGAGCCTCAAAACCAGTCACAACTCAGCCCTGAGCAGAGTGATTGTCCTCTATTGACCAATAAGACTGCAGGGCTCCACCTTTTAGTACCAGATCTGTGTGCTAGGTACCCCAACAGAGGGGGGACCAAAAATGGGGACAGTGTGGAACGGCTTCAGTGGCCCCATCTGTCCACCCCTATGAAACATTTCTGGGGGTACCACTGATTGTTTTCTGTTCATCTGTTTATGTCTGTGTCACCACTATAAAGATACAGTGGTGAGTCACATGACACTGGTGTCTAAATATGGGCAGTAGGTTGGCCCCTGATAGGACTTTGTGTTGCTGCATGAACCCCTACAGCGCTCAGGTGAGTTTAGAGCTTTATAAATGGGCAGCAACTAGGTGCAAGACTGTAAGCAACAGGTATCCAAGAAACACAGCACTGAAAAAACATAAATATAGTGAAGCGAAATGCCAAACAAGTGAATGTTTTGAACCCATTTATTCAAAAAAGAGATGCTCAGTGGGGGCATATACACCAACAAAAACTTTTTCAGTGTTTCTATGTTTTGGGGCCCATAGTGCACATGCATTAGAAAGCTCCTCTGACTGTGGCGGAGCTTTCATGCTGCAGTCAACCTTTTATTAGATATTTTTTCTCAAATTTAAATAAATGTCTTAGTCTTTGTAATGCAAACCTTTGGAATTGCCATCATGTACATTTGGGCTCCACATAGGATACTAGACGTTAAGGATGACTGGCAACCCAAATAGGACCCATACATGCTGTAAAGCCATAGTGGGCTACAAGGATATGAACACAGGCTCTTTTTTTAATCTCAAAAGTGGCATAAGCGGTGAGAGTCATTAGCAGTTGTCGTATTGCAATTTTGGTGTCAAAATTTAAGTTTTGCGCCACCCACATCCTGCACAGGCTTATCAACACACCCATGGTCTGGACTACTTTCACCACAATTTGTGGAGGCACACCCACACAGACCCATTTTATTTCTCTTTTTCTTTTCGGTTTCACTTTCAGTATAAATTCCTCAACCCAGTACGCACCTTCTAATCTCACATGATGAAAACAGTTTGACTGAGATTACGCAATGTAATGTTAGGGGTCGCAGAGGGGCTGGAGCCTATCCCAGCTGACATTGGGTAAGAGGCGAGGACCCGCTCCCTATTTAGATATAAACATATACACTGAAGAAAATATACTTATGATATTATATTCCATTTCTGCCAATATATCCCCCTAAATCCTACACACTGGACCTTTAAAATTAAGAACGTGACCCCCCTGTGAAGCTCTAGCAACCCCTGTAGTGGAGGTCAGGCCCCCCAGGTTAAGGTTCCTCTAATGGAGGAACAAGCAATAGATGTATCATGTAGTGTCACATCATCTCTCCTGTCTGTAGGATCTGCAAAGATAACCACTGCCAGTTTCGGAAAACTATTACAGAGAGGAGAGATGATGATATTGGGCTTTATAAATAAAATTTGATTGATTGATTGATGATGTGACACTTTACATGATACATTTATTGCTCATTACTCTTTTCAAAAGGCCGAGCTCTGACAGTGCAGCCACTGACAACAGCTGCTCTGCCCCAACACTTCACCAAAGTGCCTGCTTAGGGCCTCTGTGGCCAGCAGAGGGCCCCCAAGAGTGCTTGAAATGACCTGCAGACAGAGCTGGGTGTCCCTCCATGGGCCCATCAAGGGCCCTGTCTACCCCTCGTCTTATGGGTGTTAATGTGTACAACTTCATGAGAGGATGAAGTGGACTATCCTTTAGGTCACAAAAAGAGAGGACAAAAAAAACACCATAAGAGGAACAGCAAGTTTGATGTCAGCAAATAACAGTAACGTTAAGTTGATGTGCTGCGTTGCAGTGCAGCTCTCTCTGGTCTGTGCAGTGCAGCTCTGTTCCTTTTTGGTCACCAACCATTCCCAGAATAGAATAGAACAGATAAACTAGGACTGCTCTGTGTCTTTGTGACTGACAAAGGGTTGGGGTTGGATAAGCTGCAGCTTGGAAAGGATTCCCTCATCACGCATGAACATGCCTTCATATGTATGCGGGCACAAAAAATGAATCTCACTCTTTCCAGTATCAGCAGCCTGTTGGGACCAGCCCAGACAATATATGAGTGATATAGCACTCCTCATTGGCACTCATGATTTAGAAAAAGTCAAGGTCAAGGTTCAGTTACAACTTTGGACTAATGCAAGATGAAAAGCAATGGATTCACACCGTGTGTTGATTAAATGTTAAATTTAAACTGACCCTACTGTTTGTGTATAAAGCACTTTCAAAATTAAGTTTGGAAATGCTTTACATGGTTGAACCAGGTTTTAAAACATTGCAGGATTTAGGCAGATAAAATCAGACAATACATAGAGTTAATTAGAAAGAAAGAACACCAACCATAAAGATAAATACCAACAATAAAACAGATAAATGATGTTGGCAGTTAACCACCCTGGAGACTGCACTGAGGCACAAAAAATCAGACAATTAGAATAATACAAAAATAAAAGAGTAGAATACCCAGAGACAAAATAAAATCAAAACAATAACAAGTATAATGAACAAATGATATAGTAGTAATAGTATTATTATGGATAATTTACAGGTATATTTGTCAGTAGAAAAGATGCTGGATTATAAACCTGAACTACCACAGACCCAGCACAGCTGTCTTCAGCAAATACTAACACTATTAAAATATTTTACCTGACAGTAAGCAGCCAAACGAAGGGTCACCAAACAGTTTCTGAGTTGTCGGACATATTTTATTTGATGCTTAATAACACTAAAGTGCCGACGCACCAAACAAACATGGATGATGTCTGCCAAAGATTGTTGTTCCAAGCAATTAAAACCAAATTTAACAGATACTAGTCCATATCCACTGAGTGCACAGTTGCCCACGTACAGTTTCACATGGTGTGTGTTTGGGATACAGGTCATAGGAAATTGCAGATTAAATAGTCAACTGAACCCATTAAGAAGAGCAATGTA
>NC_065506.1:41147121-41236377 GCF_006386435.1 Epinephelus moara | reverse complement strand
GCATCCTCCCATGACCCTCTACCACTGTGCCAAATTTCACATGGATTGACCAAGTCAGTGAGGAGAAAAACATGGAACAGACACACACACACACACACACACACACACACACACACACACACACACACACACACACACAGAGTTGTCGTCATTATATAGTAAGATAGTGTTAGTCTGACAGTGTTTTTAACACTTACAAACTATTGATGCAAATGTACAGCTGTCTTGATGTTAACACTCTAAAGTCATGAATACGAGAATCCTACTCATCTCTCAACGATCCATTCCATAGGACAAAATGTGATGTAACAGAAGAGGTGAAAAAGGCCTAAAGACCTTGGTGCTGGTGCTGCAGGAGGATGAGAATGTAATGAAAAAATGATACCAAATGGAGACAAAGGAAAAACTGAGGAGTTTTTAGCAGAGAGCTCAGTGAGATAGCTCTTAGTCCTGTTCTCCCCAGCCTTAGAGAATCAGACATTGATGCCATTCTTACCGTTTTGGAGAAAAAAAGATAATCCAGACCATTTAAAGAAACTATTCAGCTCTGCTGCTGTCTGTTCAGCTTGATGAATGTGCAGACGCAGAGAGGAATGGTGAGGAGAGCTCAGTGCTCAGATCCTCTGAAAGGAATTAGATGTATCCTTTAAGGCTCATTTTCACACTGCTGGGTTTGTACTCTTGACCCTGAAGACAGAAATCCACTCATCGCTGCAAAGAATGAAAACAGTGTCTGTTAGGGATGCACGATATTGGATTTTTTGCCGATATCTGATGTAATGATAGGCCGATAACCAATGCCAATATCAATATATCCACTTTTTCCCCACCTAATTTAAGTGATCATCAAGTTTCTTCTGTAGTGGAATTAACATACTGGTGATGTGCATCACTAGTGTGTGAGTCACAGCGTTCATAGACCTGTTTCCTGTTCTTAAGACTTCCAAGCTAAATGGTTCATTCTCTGCAAAGATAACACAAGCCTCATGCTGGACACAACATGCGACTTTTAAGGGGTTGAGAATGTTAGTTTCATTTAAGTTTTCTGATGAGTTGCAATACTGTCTGTCTGGACATAGAAATGAAGAAGCTATTGTCTGGATGCGTTCGCAGAGGGGTTCAGGTTCACTGAAGCTGCAGTGTTTCACTGTAGGCAGTGGTTGAAGGTAACAATGTAAATTTACTCTAGTGCTAAACTAATTTTACTCGAGTATATCCATTTGATGCTACTTTTTACTTCTACTCCACGTCATTTTAATTGTTAAAACTGTTAATTGCAACAGCTTTGTTTCTTGCCTGACTCAAAAATCTATCAGTCGACTCCAGATTTCATCTGCCAGGCTTTTAACCAAAACAAAGAGACGCGATCACATCACGCAGTTTCAGCCTCCAGGACACACGTTAACATCCTCAGTCAGAGGTCTTTTGTCTGTTTCAGAGTCCTGACTGAAAACTAAAGGGGACAGAGTATTAGCTACATAACAGTATGTAAAGTACATGAAATTAGCTCCATCTTCGTCAACATTACATTTTTAGATTTTTTTAGATTTTTATACATAAATGCATCATATATTAATATCCAGTAATTTAATGCACATTATTCTGAAATTAGCCACTCTGCATAATGAGTACTTTTACTTTGGGTACTTAAAGTATATTTTGATGCCAATACTAGTGCTTTTGTTGTGTTGCTTACATAACATTTTGAATGCAGGACTTGTACTTGTAACAGAGTATTTTTACACTGTAGTATTCTACTTTTACTTCAGTAGAGGATCAGAGTACGTCTTCCACCACTGACTGCAGGACTGAATATGATGATTCTGCATTTGTGGAGTTGCCCCAACACCACATATACTATGATCACATAAGAATTTAAAATAAAATGTTGGTTAGCTGATTTAATTAGAGCAACTTCTCTCTCGCACGGGAAGACAATGATCTACCAACCTTTAGAAATGTACAGAGCACACTTAAAAAACTTAACACTGATTCAACCAAGCTGCTTTTTCCATGATACTTTGACTTCACCAATTACTATAATATTTTAAATGTGACAGTGAAACAAGTCTGGTTCAGTGGGTTTGTATTTAACGTCTGTTTTAGTAGCCACCACATGATGGCGACAATGAACCACATATATACCTCTGTCCTGCTGTCACTTCTGCACCCTGCAGACTGCAAACACTTTGTTTTGACGGAATGAATAGCCAGAGGGTGAGTAATAGGTGGAGCAGTGTAATGTGGTGTTGTAATGAGCCCTCTTCCCACCACACCCACCACTATCCCCACCTCCACCTCCACCGCCACCTGCAACACACAACTAAAACCTGCCTGTCAGGTTTCTGCTCAGCCACATCCCAGTGAATGGACTGATAAAGAAGTGTGTGGTCATGACAGGCTGGTAGTTTTCCACTGACACACTGATACCAAAACAAGCTGTCAGAGTCACAATGACTCTTAAATGTAAATAATGGGTGGGGGTAACAGGTAGCTATCTGTGTGACATCAGTTATTACCGTGTAAAATGTCAGACTTTAGTTCAAGAATGAAACTAACAAGTCCCCATTTCAGTACCTTTTCTTTACTGAAATGAATTCCATTGCGATTCTAATGGGTGCTGTTCTTCTACATTTGTCTACTTTAGTCTAAATTTTGAATTAATAATTCAACATTTTAGATAACCACTATTTTTCTGCCTGTATGTTAAGGACAAAGCTGGAGTCAGGACATGCTGTGTATAAACCTAGCTTAACTTAAAGGTCCAGTGTGTAGGATTTAGGGGGGGATGTACTGGCAGAAATGGACTATGATATAATAATGTGTTTTCTTTAGCATATAATCACCTGAAAATAAGAGTTTTTGTGATTTTGTTACCTTAAAATGAGCCGTTTGTATCACACAGGGAGCAGGTCCTCATTTATGGAGCTTGCCGTGTTGCACTGCCATGTTTCTACAGTAGCCTAGAACTGACAAACTAAACACCTGCTCTGCAAAGGCATCTGTAGTTAGACGCCTCTCCACAACGAAGTGTCGGAAAAACAGATTTTTTAACATAAAACTGCTTTATTCAGTCTTTTTACAATTACTCGTTGTCAAAATCACTGTGTCCATTTGTTTTGGAGATGAAAAGACTTCTGTGGATAATTTGGCTCCCAGTGAAAACCTCCCGAACGTCTGGATCTTAAGGCATCAGAGAAAAACGGTGAGCACACGTGAGCAGGTGTTGGGGTAATGGGCTGTCTCCAACAGGCCGAACAACATCAGAGAAACACTGATTTGTAACGTGAAACTGCTTTATTCAGTGTTTTTACCGGTTTAAATCCCCAAATTGATTCAGCAGTGATTCAGCTCCCGGTAAAAATCTCCTAAACATCTAGATCAGAAGTAGGTGAGCACACATTAAGTTATCAGAGCAAATAGGTGAGCACACATTAGCAGGCGCAGGGCTAGCAACTTATCTGCGACGTGCCAAACAGTGAAAAAGAAACACTGATTTGTAATGTGAACCTGTTGTTTTGATTACCTGGTCCGTTTGTTTTGGAGAGGAGGAGATCTCTGGGGATAATTTGGCTCCTGTTAACAAACCTCCCAAATAATGAACGCTTAAGAAACTGGAAGAAGTTTCAGCTGGTTGCAATCTGAAATCCTCACCACGTGACACCACAAAATTCCTCTAAATCTTACACACTATTAACAGAAATGTAATGGAGACAGTTTGGTGGTGGAAATATTTCCTCACTGATAATAGATGGGTGCCACTTCCTATTTGTCAAAGTGAGGTTGCCAGGTTTAGCTTCATGTGCCTGTACAGATACAAGAACCAAACCCGCACTATAGGCAGACGGAGTGTGCAGAAGTAGTGGGCATATGGGTGAATTGTTGTTTAAGAAAAAAAACTTCAGCATGAATAACTTCTCCTTAAACTATATTGTTTTCCAACAATTGTAAAAGGTGTTTAAACATTTTCCATCTCCAGCTCTGCACAAAAACTCTAAGCATATTAACCCAAATGAGGAACCGTTCAAGCCACAGATCGAGCCTTTAAAAAGTCCAGTGTGTAGGATTTAGGGGCATCTATTGGTAGAAATAGTGTATAATATTCATAACTTTAATTAGTTTATGATCACCTGAAAATAAGAATAATGTTTTTGTTACCTCAGAATGAGCTGTTTATATCCACATATGAGGCAGGATCTCTTCCACAGACTCCACCATGTTGTTTCTACAGTAGCCCAGAAAGGACAAATCAAGATAGGGCCATTTGTGTTTTCGCATCAGCAACTGTAGTTCTCCTACATGCATGGCACAGCTAATGAAAAGTTTCTGCCTTCATAAAAAAATAAAAGATTACCACTATTGGATAAAGTTAACAGTTTATGTACTGTAGTTTTGTATGACCTGTATCTGGACCTATCTACTGGATGGTCAAGTTAACTCCTTCACTCACAGTACATTCACTGTTATTACAGGTAAACTAATACAGGCCGAATGCAGTGCATGTTTGTAACCTTACCTGTGGGATATCTTTTTCTGCTCTTTCGTGTGTTGAAGTCAGCTGTATTTCTAAAAACATACTTGAGAGCACAAACAGCCTGGCAACGGCGGACTCTGTAACTTGAAAACTGTGGGAGGGGTCCAGAAAGATGACCCCACTGTCTCACTGAAAACTGATGCCTGTCTTAATGTTTTCATCTGCTTTAACAGTACTTGTAATCCTCTAATCACCATGCGTGGCTCTGCGACCATGTAAGCTCTTGAAGTCATGTGTGAAGCCAAGTAATATCATTCTTAGCCCAGGTAGTGCTGGACTACAGCAACTCCTTAATATCTGCACTGAGTATGGAGTAAAACATGACATTAAATATAATGCTAGCAAGAGTGCTGTTTTAATATGTGGAACCAAGCAGGGTAATAAGTTCACTTTTCCTGGGTTCAAACTGTCTGGCAATAATCTTGAGGTCTGTAGAAGGATTAAATACCTTGGACATTTTATAACTGATCAACTGAATGATGATGATGATGTATATAGACAATGCTGTAAATTATACGCCCAGGCAAACACCATTGCACGCAAGTTCAGCTTCTGTTCACAACAGGTGAAGGTGGCCCTGTTCAAAGCATATTGCACACCGCTCAGTGCACTTTTAAGAAACCTAATGTTTAAATTTATGCTGGAGGAATCTGGGAATGGTATCATAATGGTACTTGTAAATCCCACTCTGAGCTGTGCCCACTATACCTCCAGTCTGAGGGTGCACTGGCTGAAATGTTTATATATAAACTGACTTTTTATATTTTCTGTATTGTACTTGTCTTGTGTATTTATGGACTTGAGTCTGGAAATAAAAGTTTCAATCAATCTCATCCAGACTTGGTTACTGTAATTCTCTGTTCACCTGCCTCAACAAATCATCCGTCAGCCAACTTCATCTAGTTCAAAACGCCGCTGCTAGACTGCTCACCGGGTCCAAGAAATCATGCCACATCACCCCCATCCTTGCTGCTCTGCACTGGCTCCCAGTCCAATTCAGAATTCATTTCAAGGTCATGTTATTTACCCACAGAGCCCTCCACGGTCACGCCCCCTCCTACATATCTGATCTCATCCTTCCATATTCCTCCAGCCGATCACTAAAGACCAAAGGGGACCGAGCCTTTGGGGTAGTGGCCCCAAGGCTCTGGAATGCCCTCCCCCTGGCCCTGCGTTCAGTCCCATCTGAGAGCACTTTTAAACAGCAGCTGAAGACTCACCTGTACAGGCAGGCTTTCGCCCACTTATAGCCAACCACCGTCTTCTTCTCTTCGTATTTGTTGTCTTATTCTACGCTTTTACCTTGTTAATTTCTGAGTCCTTATTTTATTTTATTATCTTGTATTTTACTGTATTGTTTATTGATGTAAAGCACTCTGTGCATTCGTGCTGGGAAGGGTGCTATATAAATACATTTTTACTTACTTACCTACATAAAATTAATAACTCAGAGCCGCCCCTTGCTCCTCGCCCAAATATGGTCACTTCTGACCCCCGGTCCTGACATGCTCCCACTGCTGACAAGAGCTCCTGTGAACCCTGACTGCTGAGTGGTTGCACCCCCTTCACACACCCACAAACACATACACATGCTTAAACAAGTCTTTGTTTGATTTTCGACCACTTACTTTACCTTCAGGGCGTCATTTAAAGGGCACGAGTATGAGAAACCCCCCAAGACAAGCCTTTATAACCTGGCAACTGGACTTAGTTTAGCTTTAAATTGAGCCTGCTGCAAGAATTGACTTTTACGCAATTATGTCATGATCCCTGTCATTTTTATCATTGTATGTGACAAACCACACACTCATATCAGCCAAGTTGTATCCCATCACACCAGTCCGCCACTGTCTGTCCATTAAGACTGTGAGAAAATGCCCCTAATCTCACTGTCGGCTTCTGGAGGGGTCCAAACTAACAGCCTGTTTTAATTTCAGCCTTGTCATGACAGGAAGTGTGTGTGTACGTGTGTATATGTACATGTGTGTGAGAGAGACAACGAGCTGGAGAGTGTGTGTTTGGAGGCGTGGGGGGACAACAGGAAGCGGAGAGGATGGTGCATGGGAAACAGTTAATGGAGTTATTTTTGCTGGGGACACTGGTGTGAGGAGGACTGCTTGACCTAGGTCCTGCTCACACTGATGCTAAATATAGCAACCAGGACTAATATTAGTGTTAGCAGTCATCTGTCACTGGATGTTGATAGTTCAGTTAGAGATGAAGATGAATGCAAGATAAGGGCACAAATAAGTTATAAAATACGACATTAAATCAGTAGGACAGACCTCATTTATTATTGCATGCTTAAGGGCTAATGCAACAATATAATTGAATCAGATTACAGGAACTGGGATTCATCAGAAAAATACAGAACTATCCTGAGCCAGTTTTTCTTTCCTCTTTCAGTATTTGTGCTTGAGTGTACACAATGAACAGAAAGCCAAAGGGGAAACTGTACAGTTCTAATTACAGCGAATGCGTGTAACATATACTTTTTGCAGAGTCACTGTAGTTTGTTATCGGTGTCAAAAATAAGGAAGACTGGAGCCATGCATTAATGTGTGTGTTGCCTGGCTGGAACAGAAGTACAGTACAGACATGGACAGAGCTTTTCTTCCTCTTCTTCTTGTTTATGAAATTATGTTTTGAGTTTTTTTGGCTCTTATGTAAAGAAAGAAAATAGTGAGATGAACATGTTTCTTACATGTAGGTTACTTTACTTTCATGTCTCCAATTCATGTCACATTATACAGTGGCATGCAGAAGTTTGCACACCCCTGGTCAAAATTCTGCTTTCTGTGGGTAGTTAAATAAGTAGATGAACTGATCTCCAAAAGGCATGCAGTTAAAGATGGTGCATTTCTTCATTATTTCAAGCAAGATTACCTCTTTTTTCATTTTAATCTTTAACAGTTTCAAATAAACAAAAAAAGTAAAAGGGTCGGATGCAAAAGTTTGGGCACCCTGCATGGTCAGTGCTCAGTAGCGCCCCCTTTGGCAAGTATGGCTTCTAAACACTTCTTGTATCCAGCTAAGACTCTTTCAGTTCTTGTTTGGAGGATTTTCACCCATTCTTCCTGCAAAAGGCTTCTAGCTCTGTGAGATTCTTGGGCCATCTTAATGCACTGCTCTCTGAGGTCTATCCACAGATTTTCAATAATGTTTAGGTCGGGGGACTGCGAGGGCCATGGCAAAACCTCCAGCTTGCTCCTTTTGGGGTTGTCCATTGTGAATTTGTTGAGGTATGTTTAGGATTATTGTCCTGTTGTAGAAGCCACCCTCTCTTCATCTTCAGCTTTTTTACAGATGCTGTGATGTTTGCTTCCAGAGTTGACTGGAATTTAATTGAATCAATTCTTCCCTCAACCCGTGACATGTTCCCCATGCCACTGGCTGCAGCACAAGCCCAAAGCATGATCCATCCACCCCCGTGTTTAACAGTTGGACAGGTGTCCCTTTTTTCTCCAAACATACCTCAAAGTTCTTTTTTAACTTCATCAGTCCACAAGACTTGTTTCCAAAAAGCATCAGGCTTGTTTTGATGGTCCTTTCAAAACTTCTGATGCTGAATTTTGTGGTGAGGACACAGGTAAGGTTTTCTTGTTTTCTGATGACTCTTCCATGAAGGTCATATTTGTACAGGTGTCACAGTAGAGCAGTGCACCACCACTCCAGAGTCTGATAAATCTTCCTGCAGGTCTTTTGCAGTCAAAAGGCGATTTTGATTTGCCTTTGCTCAGAAAGTTTTCTTGGTCTTCCAGACCTCAGCTTGACCTCCACAGCTCCTGTTAACTGCCATTTCTTAATGACATTACAAACTGAAGAAACAGCTACCTGAAAACACTTTGCTATCTTCTTATAGTCTTCTCCTGCTTTGTGGGCATCAGTTATTTTAGTGTTCAGAGTGCTAGGCAGCTGTTTAGAGGAGCTCATGGCTGCTGATTGTTGGGACAAGGTTTCAAGAGTCAGAATATTTATAAAGCTTTGAATTTTGCATCGCCTGGCCTTTCTTAACGACGACTGTGAGCAAGCCAGAGCCCTAACAAACTGATTAAGGTCTGAGACCGTGGTTAAAGTTGTCTGAGAGCTCAAATGTCTTGGGGTGCCCAAAGGTTTGTGTGGTACTCCTTTTGTTTTTTCACTCTAAAATTGTACAAAACAAAAATAAAACACCGATCTTGCTTGAAATATTGAAAAGTATGTTTCATCCTGCACGTCGTTTTTGCCAGGATGTGCGGGTTCATCACTATGAACGAGCCATTTCACATATTTTTAATATGAACACATGAAGAAGTATACCTTCATATTGCAAACAAGTTAGACTTTTTTGTGATCTCCTTAACACTTACAATACAAACGCAGATTTGACTGTTAAGAGTGTAAAGTGTGTTAAGTGTGTTAAGTCTGTGGAAAGTGGACAGCAGCAGGAAATGTTGGAGGGTTTTAGGGAGCGCAGCAACAGGAAGTATAATGTTAATAGTTGTCCTGCTCTCCCTCTTGTCTCCTGCCACTTATCTTCAGTTGATGCAGCTGAGAAAACAAACAAATGTTGGAAAAGACCATCTTCAGAAAGAAAACAACACTGGCAGCGATCAGCGTGCCCTCGAATGATCTTTTCTTACCTCACATGGCTGAGCTCTTAAACCACACCTCCACACCTGTAGAAATTGTATATGCCCCACAGCATTGCAACATCACTGGAAAAGCCGGTCTCATGTAAACAGGGATTTGGGCATGAACATACAGGACCCCAGACAGATTTTGTTGCAGCACTGCAGCTTTGAGACAGTTTGCTCTGTGGAGTCACAGCAGGAAATGGTAGTTATAGATCATCAGAAGCAGGGTTAGGGGTCCCCCTTTTCTCTGACCACCCTCACTGTGTCTCTCAGTGTGTGGCTGCTGTTTCGAAGCTTTTCTAAAGACCTCACACACACATATACCCTCAGATGACTGGCTTTCACTTGTATTGATTAGGAGCAGGGAATCATTAGAATTTAATTTTATAAATTCATATTAAATAACCTAATAAATATAGTTTCATCAGCCCTGCCATAAAACATTCACTAATATGCATTTAGGCCACGATTTCTAGGTTTCATTCAAAGATCCATATGACACCAGTGAGAGGTGGCTCTGCACACATGGTTTCTTATTTTCAGTACTCCATTTAAAGGTATAGTGCACCCAAAAATGAAAATCCACCCATTATCTACTCACCCATATGCTGAGGGAGGCTCAGGTGAAGTTTTAGAGTCCTCACAACACTTCTGGAGATCCAAGGGGAGAGGAGGTAGCAACACGACTCCACCTAATGCAGGCTGGGCACCCCATATTCAAACGTCCAAAAACACATGAAACCACAAAATATCTCCATACTGCTCGTCCGTAGTGATCCAAGTGTCCTGAAGCCCGAGACTGTGAGACATGGGCACCGCGTTCATGTGTGTCCACGTGCTTTCGCTGGTCTCGCGTGCAAGCGCGCACACGTGAGAGTGGTGCACAGAGAGGCAGTTAGAGCTGCAGGCTACAATGAGGTTAAAAACAACTTTTTATGTCGGGGCTTCAGGACACTTGGATCACTACGGATGAGCAGTATGGAGATATTTTGTGGTTTCAATTATGTGTTTTTGGATGTTTGAATCTGGGGCTCCATCAGCCTCCATTAGGTGGAGTTGTGCTGCTACCCCCTCTCCCCTTGGATCTCCGCAAGTGTTGTGAGGACTCTAAAACTTCAACTGAGCCTCCCTCGGCATATGGGTGAGTAGATAATGGCTGAATTTTCATTTTTGGGTGCATTATCCCTTTAAGTGATATTCTTGAACTAAAGCTGTCAGGAGGCAGTTTGATTCAACAACAGGGTTTCCACCAGGATGCTGAAACTCTGTATTAAAGGTCTACTGTTTAAAATATAAGGAGATTTTGTGGTTTCTAGGTGAAGATCACAGATTGCAATCACCTAAAACGTTTCCCGGTTAGAATATTTTCAGTGTTCAGGAGGTTTTTTTTTACTGGGAATTGAATTATCCACAGAGGTCTCTTCCTCTCCGACACTAACGAACTAGGTGATCTAAACCGGTAAAAACACTGAATAAATCAGTTTCATGTTAGAAAATCTGTGTTTTCCCCATGCTGCTTATCACAGAGGCTTTCTAACTATGGTGGCTGGCCCGAAAACGCAAATGGCCCTATCCACAGCCAGTATTTGGTTTGTCCATTCTGGGCTACTGTAGAAACATGGCAGTGCAATGTGGTGATCTCCATAGGCCAGTCCCGTTTCCATTGTAGATAAATGGTTCATTCTAAGGTAACAAAATCACAACATTTCATATTTTCAGGTGATTAAACACCAAGGAAAACACACATAATATATTCAATTTCACATGTGCATATTGATGTAATCCAAGTGCAAATGTTATCCTTGATCCTTCAAGAAGGATCATCATAAATGTGTATTCATGTGTTTATGCAGAGCATGTCCTGCACATCTGCTTTGCACTGATGATCACAGTCATTTGAGGAATTCTGCAAATGAACAGGTGCAAACAATTATTGCATGAAGCTTTTTATGGCACTGGAATTCATAATTTTTTTCACCCATATATAAATACAAAACATGAACATTATGAACTCCCAATAAAATTACTTTCTCAGAGAATTTTGATGAACAGGGTCTATTCAGACGAGCACTACACAGCAATGTGCTGTTTTGTTTTTTCCATTTACACAAAGAAAATGACCACCCACAGCCACAATGTCAAGCTGTTCAGCTATACGGATGATATGGCTTGTAAACTGAAAATTTATGTGGCCAAAATAAAACAACTTATAATACAAACAAAACCAAATGGAACCAGTTACATCCTCCGTGGTATCCTCAATAACCATCTTGTAGGAAGAGTCAAACATTTTAAGTACTTGGGCACAGTTACTGATCAGACCCGAACATTTAATGGAAACTCAGAGAGCATTTTAAGAGAGCCAGTTAACCGGGAAGCTGAGGAGCTCTGGTGTCAGCCAACACATACTTGGCATACAGAAGCCTGGTTGAAATTATTTTATCATTTTATCATTTTATCAGGGCAAAGAGCAAAAACAAGTTCGCCAAGATTGTCAACATTGCAGGGGAGGTGATTGGTAAGTCACAGAAACAACTTTACAATTCAGTATTTCACAGTGCTGTACACAGGAAGGTCAAGGATATAACTGCCGATACGTCACATCCATTACACTCAGAGTTTGAGCTGCTCCCATCTGGCTCCCTGTCTGGACACAGGGTCCCAAAGACCAGCCAGAACATATTTAAAAAGTCTTTTATTTCCTAAGCCATACAGGCATTGAACACAGAATGACCCCAGCTGGCACTGGATGTCAATATGACATCAGAAAGATGTTGGACTCTTACGTCGAGTAGACGTTAAATTTTGTTTGGAATGAAAATCAGGATCAAGATATTTTTTAATTGTCCAACGACATTTCACATATGGTAATGGGAGAGCATGAGGGAGGCAGACAGGAGGTGATGTAAGAGGAGCACGGGGTCCGTTACACACAAGGGAAGGCAAAACAGCTGTGTGGAGCCAGCTGTAGGTTGATCAGAGATTGCACACACAAAGGCAGAATGTGCAGCCATGTGGCGAGGTAATACACAGTAGTGTTCGCGAACAAATCACTCAAAAGAACAAATCTGTTGATTCTGCTTTTCTTGTAAATTATATTCTTTAAATTAAAAAAGTTTCACCGCATTTTTATTAGCTTGGTGCTTTTATTTTGACGGAAAGGTGCATCCATCGAATTCCGGATCCTGTCTCTCTCGCCCTAGTTACAGCTCCTTACCAAAATGGCCACTAAACGGCCCCAGACTAGCGCAGACCCAAATAAAGGCGATTAAACTGATCTCCTGACTGTATGCACGTGATGAAACTGTAGAAACTGTACGTTTCCTGTGAAAAACCCTGTGCTGTGACTGAATCTAATCTTGGCTTTGGCNGGAATGAATATTTCCCATGTAAACTACCTGGAAAGACTTTAATTCCGAATGATTTCATTCAGATTTATTTCATTCTGAATGAGAAGCCATCATGTAACCGTAGCCAATGAGAACATGTTGGAATTTTATGCCAAACCATAATGTTTTATTCTAAACCTAACCACACACCTTTGTTGCCTTAAAGTAAACCTTAATATGAAGGGTTTTACCTATGTTTTACTTTTATTTTGACAAAGACTGTATGCACGTCATGAAACTGTAGAAACTGTACGTTTCCTGTGAAAAACCCTGTGCTGTGACTGAATCTAATCTTGGCTTTGGCAGAATTATCCAACTTTGATGTTTCTGTCTGGTGGTTGGCAACAGTTCCTCAAAATTCTCTTGTCTTTGACTTGCCCATCCAACCTCAGTTTCACTCAAGGTCTCTCTGAACAAATTTCCCAGCCGAACAAAGACAATAGTGAGCAGTAAACCCAAAGCCAATTTTTTACAAAGTACAGTAGAACCTCCATGGAAAAATAAACCACTTTCTGTGCTGTAGGTAAATCAAGATGATTCAGAGGTGCACATACAAACATTCCTGGCAGTGTGCGTGTCCATGTGTCTTTTCACAGTGTACAAAAACAGGCACAAACAATGATCTTCTGTTCCAGTGGGTGACAGCCGGGAATCTCCGAAGCACTGAGGTCATTAAAAAGTAAAAATGAATGCACCTCACTGACAAGCACATTGAATAAAAGCAGTAAAAAGGTTCATTTGAGATTCAGAAGCCTCTGGCAGGATCAGAGCACACACACTGTGTTGAGGTCAGCAGCACAATATCGCTGTGTTACCGGTCCAACAATTCCTCTTCACATTTCTACCAAAGGTCCAGAGCACAATTTGTTCTGTGGTGAGAAGATGTGAGCGCACAGAGGTGAGAGACACTCACATCTTCGTCCTGTGAGAGTCGACCAAATCTTCAAGTATGTGTGTGCATGTTTGTACAGGACGCAGCCTCATGGCCTTAATCAAAGATTCGGAGTGTTGTTTTTTGGCAATTGATGCTGCAAGTTTGGTGGGAAAGTTTTACACCAAGCGCGTCACTTCTATGTTACCTGTTCCAGATGTTTTTAGGCTATGAGGCAAATGAAAACAATAATGGATGATAACACTTGGCTTGCATCTACGGTGCCAGGACAACCTGCAGTCGTGGTTAGAATAAAGTAATGTTGAAATTAGTGTCGAGGAAACTGAAAACAATCTGTGGCCTCCAGACTCTTCACACGCACTGCCAACCACCCCAGTATCGACTCTAGGGGATTTTTGGACACTTTCACTTCTGTCTTTACCTCCAAGATATAATTCACATGGCTGTAAAGGCTCATTCATGCTCAACTTAGATAAGGAGATGGAGATGGACAGAGCCCTCTGCATTAATTTCGTCCATATTTGTGCATGTTTTCTGAGAGCTTAAGGCTCATTCATACTCTCTTTAAGTGCGAAAATAGATTCGTTCGTCAAACTTAAATGTCACTACCTCATACTTCCACACGTCCTTTATGATGGCACAGATACAGCGTCTCCATCTCCGTCTCTGTATCTAGCACTGAGCATAATTAAATCGCTGTATATGGATGAAAGGGAGCAGTACCACTGTAGATAGTGGAGGCAGTGTACCATAGATTAAGCGAGATACGACCATAGAAATTAAAAAGAAGGAATTTAAATAATGGCAGAATGGAACCAATCAGTAATACAGTGAAAGAATTATCCGCCCACATGTTGGGATGTATCTAATGACCTCTCAGAACACCACTTCTTCAGTGCTGCCTATGTTTAAAGGTTCAATATTATGACCTCCTCCATCGTTGCCTCCAGTTTTTGAACAAATGACCAGTGCTGTTGTTTTTCTCGTGAGAGCAGTCTCAGAAAGAAGAAGGACAGTTTTGGGGATATACAGTGTGAATTCACAGAAGTGGTGCTGCGTAATCTGCAGCAATCATTAATATGTATTCCAGTTGTGTGGTCCTTGAAGTGTTTCATCGCCTCCTCGTGCTATTGACATATATCTGTCCATGTCTATTAAGAATTCTTGATTTTTATTTCCTGGTGTGGATATGAACAACCAAACAAACAGCTTCTTGTTGAAAATCATGAAATTATAATGTCAGATATGTTTTATATTTGCATGGTTACTTTAAGGCCCCAACACACCAAGCCAATGGTCAGCCATTTCTCAATTTCACGCCATCATTGGGTGTCCATCGCCCTAGTTTCTGGATCTAGCCAGCCCCTGTCAGCTTTTTTTTGTCTTATTTAGCATGCTGTGGAGACAGTGGAGCCTGTTGGTGAATAAATTAAACTCTAATGGCCACTCAGTTCAATGCATGAGAAGAGAAATGGAAGTGAGGAAAGTAAACAAAAGCTAAAGTCAAGAGGTCGTGAGATCGAAACAAACTTGTTATAGTAGGAAAGATTATGTTTTTAGTCAATGAGCTCTTTAACAGAAACAGTTCGTAATAGTTTGTGTAACTTTTTGTCAGCGCATGGTAAATATGATTAGTTCTTTCAACATGAGATTGTGTTGTTTATGTGCTAACTGGCTAACTAGTGACTATTAGCTTCAATACAAATTAGCTGCTGGTCAGCTGAAAAGTAAACACATCTTGCAGTGAAATCTACCCTGTGGTGATGCTGAGCAGTTCTGTGGAAACAGGGCTTGAAGCGTTCCCACATTGTTTCACCAGAACTGGTTTGAATGCTACAACTCTTGGCTCATTGTCACTCTAACTCTTAGACGCGTTAGCAAACATGTGAACAGCTATGACTCATAGGGTGGAATATACTCTACATACCTATAGTGACAACAGGACCAAAGACTTGCCTTGGAAATATGCATGTGTGGGATGATGTATACACTTGCAGGTAAACATGAGAGTGCTTATGTTGAATGAAGAGCTGTGCAGAGCTGTGACCTCATCTAAGTGAGCTATTGGAAACCCCACATAGAAGCACATTTATGATCTTTTCAGAGTTTATATTTCAACTTTTCTTGCATATTTTTGACAACTTTGTTTCTATTGTTAGCCGTCTTCTGTAAATTTGAGCTGAATAAAATAATCTGCATTAACCAAATGTTTTGTTCTTTTAAATATAGAGCTACACAGTGTAATTAAACTTTACATGCTGTGGCCATTTTGCCAAACCAGTGATGCAGCCCTCGCTCCTGCTCTGCATGGAGTCTTCTGCAAGGTTCGGGTGTGGTGTGTAAAACAACACCCAGGGCTATGCAAGTCTTGGTATTAGTGGGAACATAATAGGTGCTCTAAGCCCATGCAAATGCCCAAATCCCTCCCCTCAGACCATAACCTGCTCAGGCCTCTACCTGCAGCACAGAGGAGGCTTAAATTTCAGTCTCCCGGGACACTGTCCACACTGACACCTATTTGGGAAATATTTTGCAAACAGCACTCCCTGGTTTTGATTTGCCACTGTGTGTGAAAACACACACAGAGCAGGTAACAAAACCTGAGAAGCTGCGGACTGACAGCAGACTTTTTTCACTGTTGATTTAAACCACGAGCAGGTTTGGTTGCATTCTGAAATGCACTCTTTCTATATGAATTATAGATTTGCCAGGACTGTAGTCAGGACTGACTCTATAGGTCTGCATGAGTTTGCTCTGAACACAGAGATGCAAGCAGCAAACCTTACCCACTCACCCCCAACCCTTCCCCTGCATAAACCCCAGCTTGTTTTCTTTTTTATTTGACTGTAAGTTCATGTAAAATTCCACACCAGATTCTAACTTTGACCCCAACTGAAGATGTCTTTCATGACCTGATGAGAGAAAATTCTTTTGGCTGTGTGAGGACAGTTCAACCGCTATCAGCTTCTATACACAGTTATAGTTTTGGTTTGCCACCCCAACATTTTCAGTCACCCCATCCGGTCACCCCTAAGAAAAAATTCTGGGGGCATCACCATCTATTAGGATTTGTTCCACCAGAACTACAACTATGTTACTATATCTTGTCTTATCTTATCTTACTACTGTATATAATGACGAAAACTTGTCTGTGTGTGTCTGTTCCACGTTTTTCTCCTCACTGACTTGGTCAATCCATGTGAAATTTGGCACAGTGGTAGAGGGTCATGGGAGGATGCGAATGAAGCAATATTACATCAACTGGCCAAAGGGGGGCGCTATAGCAACCGACTGAAATTGCAAATTTTGAATGGGCATATCTCATGCCCCGTATGTCGTAGAGACATGAAACTTTGCACAGAGATGCCTCTCCTCATGAGGAACACATTTGCCTCAAGAACCCATAACTTCCGCTTATATAGATTTTCCGCCATTTTGAATTTTTTGAAAAACACTTCAAATGGATCTCTTCCTAGGAAGTTTGAGCGATCTGCATGAAACTGGGTGAACATAATCTAGGGACCAATATCTAAAGTTCCCTCTTGGCAAAAGTTGGAAAACTTACTAAAACTGAGCTTCTATAAGGCAATGAATATTGCGGAGGGCGTGGCTCATCACATAAAGGTGTATAACATCTCAAGGGTTTCACCCATCACCACGCAACTTTGTAGGCATATGACCACACATAATCTGAGGGGACCCCTCCATTATTGACCCCATCAAACAAAATGGGGGCGCTAGAGAGCTCATTTCTTATCTAGGCCTAACCGCCATATGGATTTTTACTAAACTTGGTAGATATGTAGAACAGGACGTCTCAAGGTGACTGGAGAAATTTAACTTTAATTGGCAACTGGGTGGCGCTATGACAACAGAAAAATGCTTAATAATGGCTCAAATGCGACCGATTCACGATTCACAAAAACTCTGTCTGAATACATTGCTCTTCTTAATGGGTTCAGCTGAGTATTTAATCTGCATTTTCCTATGACCTGTATCCCAAACACACACCATGTGAAACTGTTTCTGGGCAACTGTGCACTCAATGGGTATGGACTAGTCAACTATAACGAACCAGTCGCCAGAACAAATGTTGGCTTTACATGTTTCTGCAAACCAGTACATTACATGTTAGATCTTATACAGTGGATACCTTAAAATTTATGTTTCTGTACATTTCAGCAACACTGTGGTTATTGTGTGATAAGGTTTAGGCATAAAACACACTTAGTCATGGTTAGGAAAAGATCCTTTCTCTGCACAAATGTAGGGATGTTTTGGTAAAGATCAACTACTTTTTATCCCCGCTAGATATACAGTGACGGGTCGCTATGATATACCCATGTCTGGTGGCTAAAAAGTTGCCCGAAACACAACAATGACTTGCTAAATCACAGCTGGTTTTGTTGTTTGTTGGTCTTGAACAATGTTCTGCAGCTTGGCAGGTGTCTCATCTAGGTGACATGTCATCTCTTCCCACCAACTGATGACAAAGACAGCTCATTCATTATGTTGATATGATACGTATGAAACATTTCAACCTTTTCTTCTGGTGACTGGGCTGGAAATAGAAACAGTAGTATCAGTATTAGCAACAGTAGCAGCTGTGGTAGTAGTAGTACAGCTGCTTCTGCTTCAGTTGCAATTACCACAGCTACTGCTACTGTACTGCTACTGTTGCTGCCACCACTGTTACTGCTACTGCAAGTACTAATACTACTGCTGCCACTGCTGTCACACATACCAGTAATTCCCTGTTACTGCTGCTGCTACTACCACAGCTGTTATTACCACTACCACAAATAACTGAACATAATAAAATGAACCATAATAATCATACAGGCATACAGGCCCCTCTGTGTAGAGTTCACCTGTTCTCCAAGTGTCAGCTTGGGTATTTCCGGTTTCTTCCATAGTCAGAGACATGCAGGTCAGGTTAACTGGGGACTCTAGAAATTGCCTGCAGGTCTGACTGGTTGTCTTTTTCTAGTCGTCAACCCTGATATAGTCTAGCGACCTGTCTAGGTGTACCCATCTCTCACCTAATAGCCTCTTACACTAGCTGTTCAAGGCAGGAATATCATGCTGCCTCGCCCCGCTGTGTATAATGAAGTCAATATGACTCAGGTGCAGAAACAAGGCCATGCTCCTCTCTCCCACTAATTCAAATGACCTACAACTCACTAATTCAGCCACTTGCCGTAACCTATGTAGTTTTGTCCAACACTTTCTCCTCTGTTTGTCCCAGTTCTCACAAACCCTCCCCCTCAAAACCTGTTCTTCTCCTCTCTTCCTTCCCAGCAGGACAGCAAAGTGGCTCAGCCACTAGCAGCGATGCCTCACAACAAGATGGTCCGTGATAACCTCGGGTCCACATCCACAGCACTGAGCTCATTGAGATGTATCCCCCACCCTGAGTCGAGACCCCCGGGTTCATAAATGCTCCAGCCTCATCACTACTCCATCTTTCTCCATCCATTCATCCCCCTCCTCTACCCCCTTTTATCCCTCCCCTTGATCCCCATCATCTTATCATCCCATCAAACTCGACCCTCTCCCTGTCATCCCTGATCCACAGAGTTGTCTCGCCTTTAAGCCACCAAGGGAGGTAGTAACAGCACCAAAAAGGTGTCTGTATAAACAGGACAGCCGGCAGGGCTGGACCATGAACAGGACAGATGTGACATTTTGACAAAGTGTTATGCGTGCAACCCACCACAGGAGATTTAAAAAGTAGCTGCTAGCAGTTAGCAGCTAACTCAAAGAAGAAGAACAGCTGTAAATGTCTGAAAATTGGGAAAACAATGAGATTCGGGAGCTCCTTGCTCTTCGAACAGAGGGTGAGATCAGCCGCCATATAGCAGAGACAGTAAATGATTGTAATCGCCATGTTAATGCCATTGTTATTGTTTGTAAAGTGCTGCTGATGCATATGTTTTATGTCTAAAATCACAGACTGGAGTAGGCTATGCTGCCATCGTTTGGTTCTGTGTAAACATTTAACGAGGCATAAAGAAGGGACTTTGGATTTTGTGCGATTGCTGTATAAAAGGCCTTATGTTTTAGTACTGTGATAGTCTGGTGACCTGTCTTAGGTGTATCCTGGTTCTCGTCCACGTCATCTGGGGCAGCCTCCAGTCCTGAGGCGACCCTGTACCAAGATAAGTGGTCACAGATAATGACTGAATGAATCATAATCACACATTTTAGTCCATCATTCCCCAATAAGAATGCTGATCCAGTATCATAATCCCTCTGAATCTGATGCCTGAGGGTTCCAGATTACTGTTTCCAAACCAGCATGGTAATAAAGGGAACAGACTGATGTCTAAAAGTCTCACATTTTGTCCTCAGATGAAAGCTCTGCAGACACAGCCAAACTTTGAATATGCAAATATGAATGCTGTGAAAGGATTTGGTAGGAAAACACTCACGGGGTCTGCCATATTGTTGTTTATTGTTGTTAGTTTGCTGAGACACATGCTGCTCTGCCATGTACGCCAGATCCTCTCAAGCAAAGTTTACAAGAGTGAGCACATCCAGACGATAATTACTACACTGTAGTTGCTGGACAGAAGAACAGGTGAAAGATGGAAAAAAAGAGCCTGCACACTAGACAGTGCTCCCATGAACATACACTCACCGATCACTTTATTAGGTACACCTGTTCAACTGCCCGTTAACACAAATAGGTAATCAGCCAATCACGTGGCAGCAACTCAGTACATTTAGGCATTGTCAAGACGACCTGCTGAAGTTCAAACCGAGCATCAGAATCGCGAAGAAAGGTAATTTAAGTGACTTTGAACGTGGCATGGTCGCGAAGAAAGGTAATTTAAGTGACTTTGAACGTGGCATGGTTGTTGGTGCCAGACGGGCTGGTCTAAATATTTACTGGGTTTTTCACACACAACCATCTCTAGGGTTTACAGAGGATGGTCCCAAATTGAGAAAATATCCAGTGAGCCAAAATGCCTTGTTGATGCCAGAGGTCAGAGGAGAATGGCCAGACTGGTTCAAGATGATAGAAAGGCAAGAGGAAGTCAAATAACCACTGGTTACAACCAAGGTCTGCAGAAGACCATCTCTGAACCAACAACACGTTGTCCAACCTTGAAGCAGATGGGCTACAGCAGCAGAAGACCACACCAGGTGCCACTCCTGTCAGCTAACAACAGGAAACTGAGGCTACAATTCACACGGGTTTTCTCACCAAAACTGGACAATAGAAGATTGGAAAAACCACATTCAGATGGAAGCATGGATCCATCCTGCCTTGTATCAACGCTTCAGGCTGCTGCTGGTGGTGTAATGGTGTGGGGGAGATTTTCTTAGTACCAACTGAGCATGGTTTAAACACCACAGCCTACCTGAGTATTGTTGCTGACCGTGTCCATCCCTTTATGACCACAGTGTACCCATCTTCTGATGGCTACTTCCAGCAGGATAACGCACCATGTCACAAAGCTCACATCATCTCAAACATGACAATGAGTTCACTGTACTCCAATGGCCTCCACAGTCACCAGATCTCAGTCCAATAGAGCACCTTTGGGATGTGGTGGAACGGGAGATTCTCATCATGGATGTGCAGCCGACAAATCTGCAGCAACTGTGTGATGTCATCATGTCAATATGGTCCAAAATCTCTGAGGAATGTTTCCAGCACCTTGTTGAATCTATGCCACGAAGAATTAAGGCAGTTCTGGAGGCAAATGGGGTCCAACCTGGTATTAGCAAGGTGTACCTAATGAAGTCAGTCGGTGTATATTTACCAGCAATAGCATAAGGTAATTACAATGGGCCACAGTGCATGCTATTATGACAGGCCCTAGTCACTAGTTATGAAGCACACACACACACACACACACACACACAGACTTTTAGGCAGATATGTATTTTACTAACAGTGTGTTTTGCCGCTGCCTAAACTAGCTGCTGTAAATCTTATCATCTTGTTACATGATTAAACAGAGACTTGATATAGGACAATATCAACATACATATCACCCAGCAATCATCATTACCTATCTGTATATGACAAAAGAAAATAAATTATTTTGTTATAGATTGATGCTATTTTACAAAAACAGGCCCCTCCACCCCACGGGCCCCACTGCAACTGCACTGCCTGCACTATCTATATATTTACGCCCCTGTTTACCTGCACATTTTGAATTTCAAGCCTCAGACAAAACAAAATTATTTCCGATGTTTGACATATGTTATTTTGTGAGTTCTGTGTCATTTTGGATGATCACCCCTTTCCTCAGGGTTCAGAGAGAGGTGGGGGGTCTGAAAATTCCTCAGCAGTCTCCAGCAAGTCCTCACATGCCTACATGGGAATGTCTTCCTCACCTGAGGAGACTCCGTGACTGGCTGAAGTCATGTCGTCTGAGTGCATTAACAAAACATAAAGAAAAGAATTCACTGCAGATGTCAGATCAGCTCCTAAAATAAAAGATAAACAGGTCCGGATCTGACAGGATGCACGTTGTCGGTTTATTGTATGTTGTCTTTGGGTTCCTGGCCAATCAGCACTCTGGTGTCTTTACATTGTCACGTTGCATAACCCACCAATGACTTCACGTTCTCCCAGAGCTGCTGTGTGGGAGGAGAGACTTTACCTGAGGAGGCCAGAAGCACTTCCTCCTCCGCCCCATCTGCACACAGGTGAGTGGGAAGTGTTACCTGGCCAATACCTGCATTTATTCCTTTTTGCCTTCTACCCAAACGGCTTCTGTTTAACTCCGGAGAAAAAGGTAAATATTATTTTTATATGTTAATCATTGCGCTCCCTTTAATTAATCTGAAACCTGCGTCTGTTTGCTGTTCTTTCATTCATTTGCTCTGATGCGTGTAGATGGCAAGGAACAGGTTTTTCCCCTCAAGCAGTGATCTTCATTTGTCTTTACTTCAGCTACACATTCATTAAAGCTGACAGTAATTCAACTGCAAGTTTTCCACTGATATGTGTTTTAAAAAGAGGGAAATATTTGGGAGTTTCTCCTTTACGCGCCCGGTAAGCCTGACTGACGCGCTGTGTCCTGAGGCGCAGTTTGAACGAGGAGGTTTCCAAGTGTGTTTTTATTACACCAGACGATGTCTGTTCATCGGCTGATCAATGAATACACGCGGGAAGTGCGCTAGATATTACGTGGCACCTGCCATCAGCAGGATTTAAGTTCTCATTATTTATTTTACGCCCGGCTGGTTTGAAATATGAAAGCAATGTGCTCTCCGTATCTCTCACAGTCAGCTCCGGCTCCGGCTGAGGAGCGCGTCCTCGCGTCTGGCAGCCGGCAGACACACAGTGGAACAGATAGTTGTCAAGATAAAGGAAAAGGAACCACCTACTTAAGAAAACACTCCCTTGTTGTCGTTGTAGTGTTGGGAAATATGTCTGCAGATATTCTGGACATTTTGCGGCCATGCAAACTGTTCCCTAATGCAGCTTCATTCATTTATCCGAGCTGAGAGATTTGCTCCACACCGATCACTCAGTGTTGCTAATCAAAATCTGTAAAGTGATATTTGAGCAGGTGTATATGTGTGTTTTATTCTCCCTTTGCTGTGATGTTGTTTTTACGCGACACCGTTTCAGTATTCGCTCGTGCGCTCTGATCACCTCGCGCCTTCTGGAGGACCCCAGCGCGAGTGGGCGGCACCAGCTGGCGCAGTGATGCTGGAGCACAATGCTGCATTCAAGTCCCATAGGAAAGGACAATTTTTACATGTTGGATACGTGAAGCACCTGGAAGAGTGCGCTCCCCACAGTTTTGTCAGATTCCAACACTTAAAATGATCCCGTCACTTGTCACTTGTGTGAGTAGAGATGTCTGCAACCTCAATCATGCTTAAAAAAATAGGGACGGTGTAGATCAGTGATTCCCAACTGGTCCAGCCGTGGGTACAGATTTCTCCTTGGTCTTTAGTTCAAGGTTCACACAGTTTAATATATTCAGCATCATACTTGTGTTTGGCCATGTCTTTGAGTTAGTTTGCTGTCTCTGTCACGCAGCTGTCCATGCTTCACTCACACTACAGCAGGAAATGGCACTTTTGAAATACAAACTGTGCCGGAAATTCGCTGTACCTAAAAATAAAGTGTGTTTTTTACAAACTTGGCATGTTTGTGAGACTCTTGCGGTATATTCAGAATGTACCCACTTTTAGACCGCGACCCACCAGTTGGGAACCACCGGTGTAGAGTCAGCCAGGGCAGTTGTTCATGTGTTGTAAGCAAAAGAATCTCCACTGTAGTAGTTCTCAACCTTTTTTGGGGTGTGTCAAGGACCCTTTAATTGCATTAGGTCGCAGACCCCCATATGATGTCATTACAGGGACCTTAATCTGAATAACATTTTGGGTGTTACATATAATTAAGACTAGAACTCTGTCAGCCACAGGTGATATCTGTGGAGGAGGTGAGGTCAAAGATCAGAATAGTCACTCTTATGAATCTTACTCACATTGAGCTCACTTCTGTAGTGAATTAAACACAACACATTCTCACTCCGACCTCGTTTTGTCATGGACTTTCCACGTCCCATGTGCAAGGTACCCTGGGTATGTTGGTTGTTGACATTTTGGGACACTGTGTCAAGTTAAGCCTGTTACATGCATTGTCTTCTTTCAAAATACACAGGAAATTTATGTCAGTACAACACCGCAAATAAACGTGGTTAGGTTTAGGAAAAAGAACTGGGTTTGGTTTTAGAATCTTGCGGGACGTGAACACCTCTTTCTTGGGGGATAGTCAGTGTTTGTTGGACCCATCCACCGCCCCACTCAGACTTTCATCGCCTTAACTTTCATCCTGTACGTACATCCTGTAAATGTATATTTGTAATATTAAGTAATAGCATCTCACAAAATTAGTTTCAGTTGTTATTACCTGACACGCTCAGGCCTCTGTAGTCAATAGGTGGAACGTCTGATACTCAGTTTCTGTACCCCTACATTCACCTTTGGGGCACCCCACCTATAAAGGGGTGTCTCCCACCTTACCTCAAACCTTTTGCTGTTGTGCTCCATGGGAAAGGAGCTCAAGTTATGTGGTTGTTATTGACAGAGGATTTTGTTTTACCTCTTGGTGTCAGAGTTGTCAGGATGAACGGAGATCACCTCCAAAGATATCCACGATCTGGACCTCTTCATATCAACAACACTAGAGTCCACCAGTTACATGAGCATTGTTCCAAATCCATCCATCTCTTTGTCTTCTAAACTGCAGTTTATTCTTTATTCTCAATCAGTGGAGGCTGTTGCTTGCAGGCTTTACTGCTACAGAAAAAGACAATTTTACAAATTTGTTATACACCAAATCTCTTGTTGTGGTCTTCTGAACTTTAATAGATTAGAAAAAATGGGAATGTAAAACAGCTGAGATGAATAAAGCACATAGAACGACAATAAGGGCATGGATGGATGTCATAGCTGCTCTTGATAATCTGTAGATTTTAACGCTTTAACCTCAGCTGCCCTCACCTCCTAATATGGTGATTAACTTTGTCGGTACACTTTGCCAACATAAAACACTTCCTGTTGGTCTGACGGTATTTCCAGAATCCTCATCCAACCATCTGGATGAACCAGTTCCCCAAGTTATGGCTGTAGTCTGTAATTCATGCCCATGATGACATTATTTTCTTGCTTATTTTTTGTGAAACATAAGCCACTATGAATGCCAGTATCTTCTGACTCTTGACCTCTCAAAGATCTTAGTGTCTGTTATTTATCAGAAAATTACACTTGAAATGAATGGTGATGAATGAGAAGCCCTAACTGGGGCGACCCTCCTCTCTAACCCCGACAAGAACGGCCTAATTTATGATTATGCAAAACAATTTACCAAGATTTTATCAGTTTTATTTTAGGCAGCAAATAGATGACAAAGTAATGCCACAGGCAAACATAAAAGTTGATAGAAGTCTACAAAACACCTGTGCTTTTCAATTCAATTTATAAGAACAGTTAATTAAATTAAACTTGCTTGCTATAAAAAATGTAGGACCAATCCTCAGCTCTTGTAGGAACAACTAGTAGGGAGCTGAGGGGAACGGTCTCACTTCATCACCTCAAAACTGAGCTGAGCTGTGGCCAGGTAAGGCAGAAATCCACGTTTCCCTGTTTTCCTATGGGACTTGAATGCAGCATCATTCTCCACCGTTTTGGCACGATTTTCGCTCAGCTCCTCTGCGCGTTATCACTCTGCTGTGTGTGAGTGAATCATCTCATTTAGACAGAGAGCGTCCTCACACACGGACGAGATGTTTTAGGATTTGAACAGTCTCATTCTGACAGATAATGTCATTTAATCAGGATTTATTCAGACCTGAAATATCTTTGGAGGAGTAGCTTCTTTTGGACAGATTCTACAGGGAAGCAGTTTGACATTAGTCTCTCAGCTTTCCAAAAAGAATGAATAAGTGGTAGCTCTCCGGCCAGCGTTTCCATGCAACAGCGCAGGCGGCTGTGAAGCCACGGAGCACACGGAGGGATAGATGCTGTAGCAGAGAGCGGCTGCACTGTAGATCTGGACTCAGAGCGCCTTTTAAAGCCAATGGAGCGACGAGATGATGGAGACGAGCTGGTCGGGAGCGTAGATCACCATGATAGCGCAGAGGAGCCCGGTAAGAGCGCGCTGTATCCAACATTTTGCAGGAAACGCAGGAATATGACGATGATGATGATATTTTGCGCGCGCTGGCTGCGACGTAGAAAATAAAGCAGTGTATACTGCGCTCAATTTTCTATTTGTTAGAGATGTCCTTAAATTCCCCATGGTTAGTTCAGGGTTGGTTCAGGTGGATTGTAGCTGCTGATAACGCACATGGGCGCACTGATACTACCAGATGTTTGTGTGGGGGAGCCCTCACATCAGTGGTACTCACCACTGTCCATGAGATTATCTTTAAACATCAAGATGCTGATGGGTTTTACTCCTGCAGACAAGATCTTAACATGCACGCTGGTACATGATATCCTGCAGTCTTACATACCATAAAGGGACAGTTCAGTTCAAACCTGACCACAACCAAAACACTTAAAGTGATGGAAACAGTTTACCCTTAACCTTAAAGGTGCACTTGAGATTTGTTTTCACAAAGGTAAGTAAAACTCCATGTTTTGCTCTACCCAAAAGACTCTTAAGAGGCTAAATGCTCCACTGTTATCACCTGCTGTAGTTTGTAACTTTGTCTGTGCTGGGCTGGTAGTGCACAGTCAGTTTTGGCTGAAATCAGCTGCCTGCTGCTGGAAACATGATGGATTAGGATGCTTTCACATCTGTAGTTTGGTTCATTTGGTCGGCACCAGAGGGAAAAAATAATACACTGTTGCATTTTAGTTTTTGGTTCAATTCCTTATGAATAGTGACGAACACAAAGACAGGATGAAAAGAAGGCGTCTTGCACAGTAGTGATTCGGGGTTTAATACTGTGGGGTCACCGTCACACACTTTTTAATGGACTTGATGAACAGACAGAGTACATGGAGTCGGACACAATGATGGCAGTCTTAACAGCTCTTTGCAGGGAAAATAACCTCACTGACATGTGTATGTGTTACCATGGTTACATGTATGCATCAGCAAAAATAGGTTATGCGATATATGTGGCCAGGATGAGCAGATGGATTTATTATTGGATTTATTTAAATCCTGTGGTTGGTTTGTTTTCTTTCACACCACAAACGAAATGCACCAGAGTCCGTTTGGAAGCAGACTATATTTAGAACAAGTGCATTTGACCCCCTGTTTCATATGTGCCCCCCCCAGTGTTGAAATGAAACCTACGCCCTTGGAGTTTGGTAGTAAATGTTTGTGGGTGTGTCACTACAAGCCACACCTTTTACATTTAGTCAGTTGATCAATTGTTTGTGTTTGTGCATTTGAATCAGTGTGCCACAAACATGAACTTTGGCATTTAATAAACGTGTCCATCCCCCCGCACTGCCATAGCCTCACTGATGATAACTATAAACCCCACACTTGTGCTCTAACATGTTCTGACTGTGTTGATCACTCACTGACGAAGACATGAAGGTGAGCTGCCAAGGCGAGAGGTGGTATCCCTGCTACTGACCGACTGTTAGCGTAATCATTGTTGGATCATTTTACCTTTATGTTTGATCCACCCAGACGGCAGCACCCTCAATGGCTGCCTATGTCGCCTATAGGAAGATCCACCTCTGACCCACTTAATCATTGTGTCCACATTACTGATGATTATTTATCAGAAATATCATTATGTAAATATTATGTGAGAGCACCAGTGGTCAATTCTAAAATATCAATACTGAGGTATTAGAAAATACTGTGATATTTGATTTTCTCCATGTCACCCAGCCCTGGCTGAAATGCTCATTCTTACAGTAGAATCATGTGGCAGTATCACTTTCCCATGAACAAAAGAGTGTCAGTGTTTTGGCACACATAGTGTGAATATTTGTGGTCAATTGATACAAGTTGTCAGTTCACCTCACCCTGAGAGCCACTACTGTCAGCAGGTGCCACTACATACTGTTTGATTATTTTTATAATTCAGAGTGAACCACACCTCTGTAACAATGGACATGACAGGTTAAACACCAGGTGACTTCAGCTGGTCGGTTAATTATCTTTGCGGATATTGAGATTCCTTACTTTCAAACCATTATTGCGTGATCCCAGTCCCTGTTCTCAACCCAACATGCAAATAATTATTCCAGTTGTTTGCATGGAGATATTATCTCCTCACTGCATGTCTCTGGTTACGCTCTGCTCTAATTAGCCTGCACAGTAGAAACTGATGATTATTCTTTGATCTGTGGAGCATTGTTTTTGCTAACCTGTTAACCAAACTTACACTGATTTTGCATATTATATAAAGTAGACATAAATAATAAAAACACAGCCCTGTGTGTGCATAGTCAGAAACAGTCAGGTAGACTGATCGTCATGGTGAATGTTGATTTACAGTAAAAACATTTCTTGTTGCTATAGCAAATCCAAGAACCACACTGGGTGCTGCCTGTCTAGGCTTTTTGCCAAGACTTTTGGCAGATGCTGTCAAATCTTGGGCAGGGTTGTGCTGTCATGGAATACCTGTGCCTACATATAAAACACCCCAAATCTGCTTTATATTATTGTACATTACATAGAAAATATGTATCCTGATATCTGAATACTTAGAGGATTTCCTGTTGCAGTACCAAGCAACTATCTCAGAGCACCATTAACCTACAAATGCTTTATTAATGCAGTGAGATAAACATGAAATATAAAATACAAAAATAGACACAGACGACACATTTGGTAAAGAACACATGCTTGGGTTTATCTGAAGCAGTGCAATATGGCTGCACTACAGTACTGTACAAAATCAAACTTGCCACGCCAGGCATGTAACATCAAGTTCACTTCAGGTATTTAAATCTGCAGATGCAAAACAAGCCTGCATGTTTACAGTACGCCTCACCTGAGGTGCTGTCGCATCTGAGCCAATATTCCCTGAGAGCTTGGAGGTCAAGGACTCATGCAGCTACAACAATTCTAGGATGAAGAAACAAGGCGAAGGTTTTCTTAGTGCTTCTTTAAAAAAGGCCACATGTCCTATAAACCCCATCACTGTCTGACTTCCCAGCTTGTTACAACTTTGGTGCAACAGGTCATCTTACCTACGGTGTGAACGGCACATACATTTTGTGTGCCCAGCCTCTGCAACAGTTTAACAGTAGCACGCTACCCTGCAAGCTGCAACCACTCGAGGCAATAGTGCACCATCAACTTACATCTACTAGAAGTGCTTGTTTTTTTCCACTGGCTCAGATTGTTTTCCCATGTATCTAAAGGATCTCTGCAGAGAGAAAAAAAGTTTATCTTTACCTTCTGCTTGATCTGGTTTCTTTTTTATTGTGTCTAAGTGAGTCTCACTCAAGGAGATTTCTCATTCTGAAATCCCATGAGAGGTGACTTGTTGCAGGAAGACGATGGTGCAAACATTAGTGAGAGTTGGAGAGAGGAGTGTTGGGAAGAGTTTGTACAGAAGTTGTAGCTCAGTGTTATCTGAAAGATTTTCAATGTCATGACTGAACATTGAGCCGCTTCTGATGATGTGAAAATGAATGACACCTCTCCTTGAGTGACACTTGCTTAATACAAACAATACCAAACAGCCATCTCGAGAAAACGTGCTGCACCCAGCATCTTTTTTTTTTTTTTTACAGCGCTCCGCCTTTTTTGTGCGGCCGCTCCGAGCTCTTCTAGTTAAAAATCTCTGAACTCTTTAACCAGGAAATCCCACTGAGATTGAAAATGTCTTACAAGAGAGACCTGGCCGCGGTGGCAGCCAATTTAAAACCAATTTAAAATGCAACAAATACAACATATAATACAAAAATTCACAATAAAACAACAACTATTCAAACAAAGTGGCCTCTCAAGAAAAAAAAGCACGTCTCTGTTACGACGTTCTTCATCTTCTTCTTAGATCTTTTTGAAGATTGTTCCATGTCCATGTTGCAGAGTAGGAGAATGCAGTTTTCCCTAGATCTGTTAAAACCCAGGATTCATTAAAAAGTAACCACTTGGGGGAGTATAGCTGGAAACTACCAGAGCTGACACACAGAAGGGTCTGTGCTAGCTTTAGCTGGCTCACTATCACAACAAAGAGAGCAGTGAGAGCAGATTGGTCGGCGAACAATGTTGCAGATTGTTGCTAAGGAGTGTTGTGCTTTATCGTGGTACAGTTATAAGCTTCTTGTTAACTGTGTAGTCAACCCTCTGTTAATGTGGCATTGCATTAACTTCCTAGCTAACGTTAATATCAAGATATTGTTGTCATAGAAACAAACCCATACATAGCATGTCATTAAAAAAGCGCTGGGAGTGCTTTGTTATGAAGCACTTCTCAGTTTCCTGCCACCACTTTACAGCTGAAGATGAGCACTATGTGGAGACAGACTCTTATAACAACAATTTGGAGCCTGTCAGTGGCAAAATCAAGCACTTTTAGTGGCTGTACATCGATGGTGCATAATTGCCCCAAGTGGTTATATTGCAGCCGGCTGCATTGCTCCCTTTCAGTACTGGACCACTTTCAAAAACTGTCATCTCCATTAGTCATTTAGACACGAAAATGGGAAAATAAGGTCCAGGTTGAAAAACAATAAAGTTTTCTTTTAAGGGAAGTTGGTTTTCTTGTGGTTTAATTAAAGGCTTTTGCTTCTTCCACCACTCTGAAGCTCTAAATGGCTTTCTGTGTTATAAGGAAACCCAGCCACAGTTACCCACTGGAAGGCAGCAGGCTATAGAAGCCATTAAAGGCTGCATATACTGGAAACTCAGCTATGGTGTCATGTACTTTAGCCAGTTTTATTACAGTAACAGGACTCAACGTACGAGGTTGGTCTGGATGAAACTCTTTCTAACTCTTTCTGCTGGGCTGTATGAGCGGACACTTTCAAAATCCACTTTTCAGTTATGCTAATTCATTGTGGAAGGTATATTAAATTGTGGATAACCATAGAAACAATACTCAAGCTTGGTCATGTGATGGTGAGCCAGTGAGGGATTTCATCTCACTGCAGTAGCTCTTACTGTCCATCAGCAGAGTTATCAGTAACAAGAACTGCAGTTCAGAGGAAACTGAGCATTTAAAATTCACTCTGTCGACAGGATGTAATGTGTTGTGCCCTCAGATTTAAAAAAAAAAGTCCATTTGTAATTAGCGCAACATCATATCCTTTGTATCTTGCATTAATGTCACCTAGTTTTTGCTCATTCAGTACGTTTACATGCACAGCTTAATCGAGCTATGCTCAAAATTCGATTTTGGCGTCTAATCGGACTTCTGTCCTTGTCCCAGTTTACATGCAACTGAGAAAATCGAACGCCAGCGCGGGGGGTGTGGAGCATGCGCACATGCATTGTCTAGTTTAACTCCAATTAAGACGTATACATGCCGGAGAAAATCAAATTCCAATCGCATTATTTGGGTGTCTTAATCGGAGTTGGAGAACTCTGATATTAGTCTGAGTAACGCGTTTACATGCACTTCAGTTGTCCAGTTATAGTCGGATTAAGGCAATAATTCGTTTTTTTTAAGTGTCATGTAAACGTACTGATTGATGGTGTCAACAGAGAGGGAACAAACCACACAACATGCTGCTGTAATGAGGGACCAACGTGCGCAGACTTTAGCATCAAAGTAAGACGTCACTTCTTATGACTTTTGAAATTCTTCAAAAGACACATTTGTAGCCATAAACACGTGAAGCTGTCTAGTGCAGCTTTAAAGAACCACACATCACTGATGGAGTTGTGTGTTTTCGCCCATTATCTACAAACCACTTCACTGGCAACACTTGAGATTCACAAAGTCATCACCAGATTACCACTGAAACAGTTACATCCACTGACATGAAGTTGTCAAGTGCAGCTTTAATGACCACAGTGGTGGTTTTGTGTATTTGAGCCCATTAACAAATAGCTCATACTTTACGTTATTGCCATAGGGGAGACCGGGGATGGTTGTGACAACACCACTTTCACCATGAAGGGATGACCCATGAGTCATGCATTTAATATGTGACCCCTTCCTTCCTGACCTTGCATGTGAAATTCCATAGCTGTGCGAAGACGTGTGCAGATTTGACAGCCAAAATACTGAGTTGCTGCCCAACTCTGCAGTTACCCTCAGGTCTATGAAGCTTTTTAGTGTCTTTAATATAATTGTTTTGGTTTCAGGGCAAACAGCTTTAGTATTTTGGTTCAGTCTCACAGCTCTCATCAGTGTTGTTTCCAGCAGCAGCAACTGTGCTTCAGATAATCTGTGTTAAAGCCATTGTGCAGTGCACTACCTGCCCAGCACCAAACAGTGATAATTCGTTAGTTAGCATCTAGCTGGTGAACATAGTGGAGCATGTAGCAGCTAAAGAGTCAGATTTTTACGGGGTGTCGGTAGTGTAGTGGATAGTGCCGGCGCCCCATATACAGAGGCGATACTTCGCTGCAGCGGTCGCAGGTCTGACTCCGGCTTGCGACCATTTCTGCATGTCACCCCCCCGCTCTCTCTCTCACCCCCTTTCACTCTGTCCTATACAATAAAGGCAAAAAAGCCCAAAAAATAATCTTAAAAAAAATAAAGAGTCAGATTTTGGTGGAGACCAAAACAGAGTTAAAATAGTACGACTGTTAGCTAACATGTTCACTTTTGAGTTATTAAATGAGCCAAAAAAAATTAACAACAGCTAAGGGGTGTTTGGACTGATAAAAGTGGACCCCTACAGGGCTTGACGCTAACTTTTTTCCCAAGGAGCACATGTGCTCCTAAGTTGAAAAAGTAAGGAGCGCACAAAGAACTTTAGGGGCACAATGTAAATTGATCAAATAATGTGTTTTCCATAATAAACGTGATGCAAATAGACATTTACAAGCAAGATTATTTAATGAATTTGTATACAAAATGTACAGAAAGGTAAAATCATCAAGTTTTGAAAAAGTATTGCAATTTAATTTTGTCTTTAATGTTTTTATCTTATATTATCTTTGCAATATGATTATCGTATATAATGTTATTACTGTCCTAAAACATTCTCCAGGTCCTCTGAAACTCTGCAGGACTTAGCCTCTTTCACACAGAGCGCCCTTTGCGGCGCCCACCGCGGGGTAGGGCGCAGAGCAAGCGGAGAGCAAGGTGTGCAAGACAGGATTTGGGGGAGTACAGGCTCGTTCAGGAGCTACAGCTCCATGGTGACCGCTTCCGGGTCTACTTCAGGCTCTTCTCTGCTATTGGACGCGCCGAGGTGTCGTCACAGCGCGTTGCGGTGAAATTAAAAACATTTCAATTCGAGCGCAGGCTGGCGGCATGCGCCCTCTCAGGCGCCGCTCAGCTCGGCGGCAGAGCAGTGCACTGTTGCGCCGCGGTAGCACATACACAATGGATGGGTTCGTCGGCGGAGGTCTGTGCTTTGCGCGCTCTGTGTGAAAAGGGCTTTATTTCCACCCTGCCCAGCAGCAGTACTGTGGCCAACGGTCCCTAACTGCGGGGAGAATGGAGCAGGCTTCCCCGTAGGTCCGCCGCTTCCTCCACACTTTGACTTATTTCCACCCTGCCGACAGTGGGCCTTATATTCATTGTGCCGACAGTGGCTTGGAAAACCGCCCATAACCGTGTCACGCGGGGAAGAGGGTAGGCGGCTGGAGTTCCTCCAACATTTGCGGTTAGATTATCATATTTTTTTATTGACAAAAATATAGGCTGCTTCGGCTGTTTTTTTTATGTGCACATGTGCCCCTAAATATTTTTGACAGTTCGCACACACCTATTTTTAGTCGCAAATGTGAGTGAAACGCTCGCACTGTCGAGCCCTGCCCTACTTTGAAGGGATAGTTCAGATTTTTTTTTTTTGAGGGGTGGTTTTATTGGTTACTTATCCATAGACGGTATATTACATACAGTTAACCTGGAAATCCAGATTCCCCGCCCCTAGCAAATTCTAATTTGTTCTGCAGAGCCCGCTGAATCGCCTATCGGACCAATCAGATCAGTCTATCTGACAGAGGCGGGCTCTGGGCGGGCGTGACATGATGATGACAGCGCTGCGCCGTAGGAGTCAAAAAGTAAACAGCCAAGATGGCAGCTGCCGAAGGACCATGTCTATTCACTTTAGCTTTGGAAGAAACACTAAGCCAGCTTATCTTTTTCCTTGAGAGATGAACAGAAGACTGCCCTAGAAGCCTTTGTTTCCAGGAAGGACCTTTTTGATGTTTGCCGACGGGATACGGCAAAAGCATAACAGTTAGCCCCACTGTTCGGCAAACCAACGGGACTTAGTGCAATGAATATGTCACCATGTCTTTTGCTCTGATTGGCTATCATGCTATACAATTGCGTGCAGCGGCATTTGAAATGCCTCAGTTAGTGCCACCCCTTGGGTAGGAAGGGTGTATCGGTGAGGGCCAGACTCAAAATCTTTCTAGATTTGAGTCTGGATTTCCAGGTTAACATACAGTACATGTCAGTTGGCACACACCCAGTTTGGAGAAGTAGGCACGGGTGCCACCGTAGAAGCTCATGTGCTGCTGTGGACAGGGTCAGTAACAAACATATTTAAGCCACTTAAAAAATCAATTTCAGTTTCAGTGTACAATATATTTAGAATGTTTTCACTGCTTTTACCATTGCTTTGCTTCCGTGTCGGACTCCAGCCTGCTTCTCCAAACTGGGGTAGTGCCAGCCGCCATCTACTGTATGTCATACACTGACTATGGATAAGTACCAACCACACTTCAAAAAATCAGAGCTATCCCTTTAATCTCTCCTCTGTTGCTTTCTGAGGTTTCTTCCCTTTTTCCCATTAGGAGTGTTTTTGGGGAGTTTTCCCTTATCTGGATCACAAGGACAGAGGGTGTGCTGTGCAGATTGTGAAGCCTCTTTAGTCAAATTTGTCATCTGTGGTGTATATATTTGAATAAAACTGGCTTTTGGCTTTTGTGGTGTTGAAGGGAAAATCCAATTTTCTACTTTGACTTTGCTGCAACACTCTTGCTTCTGTCATTAAATACTCCCTCCGGTGTGACACAGATATAACAACTGCTCTCCAAACATTAAATCACAGAAACGTTCTTGTGCTGCAGCAGTAACTTATATGATAAATCCATTTCAGCAGTTATTTGTGTACAGTTCAACTCAGTTTTCCCACATGCTTCAGTCCTATGGAGGAACATCCAAACGTAAACACACAATATTTATTTGTGCTGGTAGAAAAGGGTCACAACCTCTAAATCAACCCAAATGTCAGAACAGGCGAAGGCAGCTGCCGCACTGATCACAAGCTTAGACATTAGGATGGTCTTAAAGATCACTTAATGTCATCTTATGACTGGTCGTGTGACCTTCCGTGCCGTCAGACACACACCACACACAGCGACATTCACACGCATTCATAAATACAGTGGCCACGTCTGGAGATTGTGACTGTAGTATGGTCTTCATTCAACATTTGAGAGGTCAGGTTTCCCTGTAATTTGAAGTTTGATGAGATTTAGAAGGGAGGGGAGGGTGGAGGAGAAAAAAACTCTTGATATAGCATACACTTAAATTGATATTGGTTTATTTAGATGGGACTTTTTTAGGTGGCTAAAATACGCTTTGTTGCAGCCCCCATTCACAGCAGTACATTGCTTAGCTTCCATGTCGGACTCCAGCCTGTTTCTCCAAACTGGGGTAGTGCCAACCGCCATCTACTGTATGTAATATACTTCCTATGGAAAAGAACCCCATATGACCCCAATCTGAACTATCCCTTTAAGGGACAAGGACTTACATCTGAAGTGACAGTTGACACTGTTTTTAATAGACCCAAATTGGTCGCTCTGCCCATGCACTCCATCTTGGTAAATATCAGATAAATGAGATATCTATTCCCACTTTAAACGTTGAAAACATCAGGTAATGCAATCAGGGCTGTGTCTTGCAGTGTGTAATAAGCAGTCATCCAGTGATGCTGACTCTCATTACAAAGACCCAGGAGATGCACATTAAACTGTGCTTACTATAATGGTTCCTCCTGAGCTTTTATTAATTAACAATATCCATCAGAGCTGTTGTGAAATTTGATTACTAGACTGTGGCCCAGGTAGAAGTAACTGTGTGTTTCAGCTTATTGCTGATAAGTTCCTTATTTGGTCAGAGCTTCATTACTCTGAGGAAGGTGTGGTGGAAAATGTCCGTGCCATTTGTGCTCCCTAAAGAGGGAACTAACTTCATAAATCCTCTCTCTGCTGCGATTGTACAATAATGACATCAAACAAATCGCATGTCAGCTGTATCAATGCACAAAAGGCACATGTTCATTTTTGGGGCATTATAGGGGGACAGCTTGTAACATAACTGAGGCGTCTGTCAGCGTCTATGGTGACAGCTGTTTCCTGTAAGTGGAGGAGAGTGGCGAGTGCATCCCGCAGTTTATCTGTTTATGTCTACCCTTCCTCAGTGCACAGAGACGTTCCATAGTGTACTGTGATGTGTTTACTGCCCTCACATCAAGTCTGTGAGGGCTGCTATCGGGGATAAAATGTGCTGCAAGATTAGATTTAAGAACCAAATTGTTTCCATGGGAACAAAAACTTGTACTCCATCTCAAAGTGTGTTCTGAAAGGTTCTTAATGGTACTTATATTGGCAGTTTATGGAGGGTATGTGGAGAGGCTGCTGCTTTACATGATATAACAGGAATGTAACATTTTTCCTTTATGTGCTGCTGATATTCACATCAATGCCTCAACTTAAGATTCTCACGCCGCACATGGACAAAAAACTATCTTTGCCTCTCTAACTTTGCAGATTATCATACACAAATGATATCCAAATGTGTGCAATATAAATCCTCCCTGCATCAATAAACATATGACTCAGAGCCTCTGTTTGAAGTGACTGCTAATATTTTTTGTGTGAAAGCCACAGAGCTCACTGGGGATGTCTTTTAAAATAATACTTTGCAGATTATTTTAACCAGCTTTGTATCATGAGGGTAACATGTTCATTTGCTTGAGGGACTAACTGAAGAATTAATGAGCTTTGTATGCTGGGAATATTGAGCACCTGTTTTGTGGTCGATTTATTTAACTGTTACTTTTGTCCCACACTTATGTTCCTTTTGTCCCAATTGAAAGAAGCAAAAGTAGCAATGCGCAATGTCATTTCCCGGTCTGATTGCGTCTGAGTCATTTATCCAAAATTTGAAAAGACGCTTGGTATGGTAGAGGACATACGTATGTTGCTCACATTAAAACATGGTTACTCTAAATAAATGCATCTCTGTGCAAAGAGTGAAATCCTAACATTTTATACCTTTGTCCCCGTTTTACCCCAATAATGAAAAAATCTAGAAGAAACAGGATTCTTATCAGGCAGTAATTAAAATGAAATGGCTTGAAATGCATCATGGGCAGAGCTACAATACTTAATCACATGGCGAATCCATCTCTCTGTTCCTCTGCCAGGTTCTCCTCCCCTAGCTCGTGAGCACTCAGGCAGCCCACAGCAGGAGGAGCCCGCCACAATGAACCGGAACAGCAGCTACCTGCCAGTCCCTGGCGATGAGAACAACCTGGATGTGGACTTTGAAAACACCAAGCCCAGGAGCAACGAGTCCATAGTAAGACATTACATTCAATCAGTGTGTGCATGGAGAGGTGCCGGGTTTCATTCACTTTGCAGGTCACTACAAGCGCAGAGAGTTTCTTTGCGGGTACCTATGTTTTAGGTCTGCTGTTTATTGTGGTAAAGTTGACACAACTGTTCATAAGCCCTAATATAAGGGATGCATGGTATTGGAATTATTTTGAAGATATCCGATATGCTGAAATATAACAACTCATTTGGACAATAACCAATACCAGTATCGATCTACATCCTCTTTATTCTGCACCTAATTTTATTGATCATCACATCTCTTCTGTAGTGGAATCAACATCATATTATACATGCATACTCTTATCATGACGGCCCACCAGCAGATGGAGACATGAAATATACGACTTTTCAATGTATGTAACATTCACTTGTTGTACATAGTAAGAAAAGCATGTTGGCCAATTCTGATGACGTGCCGATAGAAGCACGGAATATAGCAGAGCAACGTATCCTCATATAATGGTTTGTATATCCATTCATCCATTGCCAACCGCTTATCTGAAGTTGGGTCACAGGTGCAGCAGGCTGAGAAAAGTATAGTATCCTACAAAATGACATTACGTACTTAACGTAAAGTTACTGAGGTAAGGTTTAGGAAAAGGAATGGTATGTGGACTTGCACTTGTACAGCACCTTTCTAGTCTTCCGATCGCTCAAAGTGCTTTTTACACTACAATCAAATTAACAAACACAAATTGCTGATCTTCTGTTAGTAGACGACCCGCTCTACCTTCTGAGCCAAAGCCATCCAAAACATGGCGACAACGTTCCTTAAAATGACTCAAAGTTCACTCCAAGTTCGCACAGTGTCGCATCCTCGTCTCCCGAGGGAAAGTCCTGTGTTTTGTGACCCATCCACCACCCCAACCTCCAACCATACTGGAACGCTTCCTTCTTTGCTCGCATCACTACATTGATCTCAGCCTTCCCAAATATGGGGTTTTACATGAATTATTAGCTCATGATCACATAGGATATGTTCAACTTTTGGGGCATTACTTTTTGTAAGAAAACAGTACACGAGAGCAGACTGACCAGAGTCAAGAACAGGACTGTGAGTTGTGTTTACAGCCACCAAAGAGAGAAAGATCTTCTGTTAATGTACAGTGGTGCCCCTCTTTCTGTGTCTGTGAAGGCTCATTAACATTTGCAGATCGTTAAGATCACAAGGCTGAATTAGAACCAGAGGTCCAGAGTCACCGTCTTGACAATAAGACTGGAGACTAATCTGTTGATACATGCAGTATATTAAAGTGTATTAAAGGTGATGAAGCTTTTATCATGAGAAATAAATTAATTTCCCTGTTTGGACTGATAGTCTCATAAGAAGTAGTTAGGAGCCAATGGAGTCTGTTAAGGCACATTTTAATTTAAATCTAGTGTCTGTGAGGGAAAAGTATTCATTAAAATCTTGTTGCCACATACTGTACACACAGTCAATGTGCTGATGCAACATTTACACACAACAGTTTGTGTATCTGCTTACACAGCAATGCGGCAAACAATAAAGATCGAACCATTTCTTGAAGAAAATTCCCACTGACAGCAATGTATCTTCAAGTCCATCAAATCATTGTTCACCCTGAAAAAGAGCATCGTGTTAGGACTGATACAAGGTCAAGAGCACACAGGTGGGCCAACATACATACTCTATGTCACCCCTGTTATGTGAGTGTGTTTTATGATCAGGCTCCACACAGTCACCATGGAAACAAGTGATGCTCTGGAGCTCAGGTCAGTGCAGTAGCCAGGAGAAAATGCTGGTATTGTACAAATGCATTACATTTGCACGTTTCATATGTATCATATTAGTGTGATAGTGACAGTTTATGAGCTGACTTTGTCACCTGGAGGTGGAGGGGATGGTGAATGGCTTCACATTGGCGAGATGCCTGCCAAGCTGCAGATCACTTTTTGAGACCAAGAGACAACAAACGCGGCTGTAATTTAGTGAGTCATTGCTGTGTTTCCAGCAGCTTGTTAGACACCAAACATCCGTGTTTTGGAGCAACCCATCACTGTTTCCGGTGGCTTTCTAGGCACCAAATGCAGGTGTTTTGTAACAATCGCAGTGTTTCCAGTGGCTTTTCAGGCACCAAATTGGGTGTTTTGTAGCAACCTGTCACTGTTTCCAGTGGCTTTTTAGGCACCAGACATGGGTGTTTTATAGTGACCTGTTGCTGTGTTTCTAGTGGATTTTTAGGCACCAAATACAAGTGTTTTGTGATGATCTGTTGCCGTGTTATCAGTTGCTGTTAGGCACCAAATCAGGGGTCCGTTTCACAAAGCAGGTTTAGTGAAAACTCAGAGTCTGTTAACCCTGAAATGAGGGAAACTCTGAGTTTTCCGTTTCAAAAAGGGAGGTAACACAAACCAGAGAAAGAGGGGTAACTCTAGCCTGTTTCAGAGGGAGAGGTAACTTAAGCTCTCGGTCAGTTACCGTAGTAACAGACTCTATGAACCTAACCTGGTCGGGACCAGGTTTTTCTCAATGAACCTCGAGTTTCTCTCTGTCTCCGCCCTCTTTCAGAGCCACACACTCCATTTGATTTCCTCATTCATTCAGTCAGCAGGCGAGTTTTGGCGTAGCCTAGTTCTGCCCTCTGTCTTTTTAAAAAAAATCATTAAAAAAATCAGAGTCAGTAGATACCAGTAAGTATTTTTTTTATTTTTTGTTCTCTAGACATAACCAAACTTGCAACCATTTATGATTGACTTTGCATTGGCATTGTTTTTGTGTTGTCGGCATGTAACTTTAACAAATTTGTGCCCACCACCACATAAGGTGTTGTTTTGTTTAAGAGGTCCTTTTTATTTCACATATTTCTGAGACTGTGTTGACATGTCATGGGGTGCGTCCCAAGTCTCTTAAAATTACTGCTAACCACCTAACCTAGCCACCTTACCTAACTGTTTAGTCCCTCCCACTTAGGAAAACATTTAAGGAGTCAGGAGTTAGGAGTGAGGAGNACCTGTTTGAACAATGTTTTTATATTTAATCCTAAGCTGCTGCCAAGTGCGCTTCTCCCCCGCGGGATTGCACCTAAATGAAATAAATTAATAGGCTACCATTCAAGCAGTTTTCCCCTGTAATATTATTGTGATTGCAAAGGACTACATTTAAACTTACGCACTGACCCGAGCCAATGTTCTCCCACGCCGTCTCCCTCTCTTTTGCAGCTGCAGCGGTGTTTCACTTCTTTTTGAAAACGTGTGCAAACTCACCGTATGAGCGCATTAAGATTTGTAATTCTAGTGGGGTGAAAAACGCAGCCCTCCTCTTCCCCGTTGCCATGGTGACTCGTCGAATCGGGGCTCCATTGATGCTGGCTTTTTATAGTCGTGGTGCACGCACTTAACTCCAGGTGAAACTACTCCGAGTTGATTAAACTGATTCAAATCAGCTGTTCTGGAACCGGAAACTCAAAGTTTCCTATCTCAGAGTAGATCAACTCAGAGTTCAGGATTAGACTCAGAGTTTGTTGAACCTGCTTTGTGAAACGGACCCCAGGTGTTTTGTAGCTAACTGTCACTGTTTCCAGCAGTTCTTTAGGCACCAAATGCAGATGTTTTATAGTGGCCTGTTGCTGTGTTTCTAGTGGATTTTTAGGCACCACATAATACAGGTGTTTGTGGGGGAACTGCCCATTGGTTCGACAGCCCATTGGTTCGACATCCCATTGTTCCAACCATATTAAACTCATTGTTCCGAAGTCCGTTCCGAAATCATCATGATGCCCTGTGGTTAAGGTCTGGTTAGGTTTAGGCACAAAAACCACTTGGTTAGGGTCAGGAAAAGATCATGGTGTGGGTTAAAATGAAAAAGAAAGTGACAAACACATAAGCCGTGAGCCTGCTCTGCCTCAAGCCGGTTGTGGCGCACCATACGCCCGCCGCGAGCCGTTCAGCACCGCGGACAGTCGGACTAATGGGATGTCGAACCAATGGGCTGTCGAACCAATGACATGGACCCGTTTCTGGTGAGCTGTTGTGGTGTTATCAGCTGCTTTTGGATTAGCTTTTACATGGGTGTTTTATACCAACTCGTCACTGTTTTCATTGGCTTTATAGGCACCAGTCGTCTGTGTTTTGTAGTGACTCGTTGCTGTGTTTTCAGCGGCTTTTTAGGCACCAGATGTTGGTGTTTTGTAGCGATCCATCACTGTTTCCAGCGACTTTGGGTGTATTTCAGTGGCTTCGTGGCTGATTTTCTTGCTGGGATTATGGCACAAAAAGAAAAAAACATTGCTGGGTAAACTTTCAATGTCTCCACAATGTGATCGGGTTGCTCAGGTATGTTGTGCACAGTTCAGTTAGGCATGTGAGATTGCTGCTGCAGGGAAATGCTGTTCATACACATGGCGACCACTGGGAATTACTCAGCGATGTGGTGCACAAATCGTTTGAAACAGCCAACAAACAACCATCAATAATTTCATGTGGACAGTCTTTGGACTCATCCCTTGTTAGTGTTTCTTTAGTGCACTCATAAAATGAATTTGTTGATCCAGTGCCTATATAAATGTGCAGTTTTTTGCTCTGTTTGATAACACAGCAGTGATTTGGACGACAGCCAACTCCATAGTTTTCACATTTGCTTTTCTAATCATCCAGTGTCAGGGGAACAGGAAGTGTTACATATTAAATGATTAAAATGCAACATAGCTCTTGGATATTGAGCTTAAGCAGCAGTGAACAGCCTGTGAAGAGAACAACACTTTAAGCGCCACTTGAGCTGAAGGATATTCTTCCAGCTCAGCACCTCTCTTTAATAAACCTGCATATTCAATGTCACGGCAACCAGCACTACAGAAATCATTTATACCGGAGAACAAAGATCTAAATGAAACAACACTAGAGAATATTCATTAAACCTCACAGTGCATCTGTTTTAGATTTTTTTTAACCTGAAAAAGGTTGCCTGAAGGGGTTGAGAACGGCTCTATGAGAGCTTTGAACCAAGGTGCAGCCAGACAGCTAAACAATGAGCTTGACATGATGACGTAATGAAGGCTTAGTCTTGGAATATGAATTTGATATCATTTAAAACATAAATATGAGCACAGAAATGCATAATTTGTAAGTAAATAAGATAATTCAGATTAATCAATACAAGGAAAATGTACATATAGCACATTTCATACCCAAAGTGCAATACAGATTTCACAGATCAAAGCACAAGAAACACATGCTAAAAACAATAATAGCAAGCAATCAAAAGCATACAGAGTAAAACAACAAACAACAAAATAAAAAAAAAAATAAAAAAAAGTTTTCTTTGTCCAAAAACAAGATAATTAAATGGTAATCTTGGGATGATGGGCTGGAAAAAAATAATCTATAACTAGGACTGAATATTACTTAAATCCCAAATTGAAAAGCAGCCGCGGCCAGTCTCAGTGGATATGAAAATAGGGCTTAAAGGTTCATTTGCATAATTGATTGTACATGTGGTCGAGCTCAGAGGAAGTTTTGGTCCCAAATGGACTTCTGCTTTGCAGCAAAATGAAAGCTGCTTCTCTTTTCCACTGGTGCGATGAAGTATTTTAAAAGGTCTATTTTTTTTTGCGTCAGAGGGAATCATTCCCATACAAACACAAAATTTTCTTTCAGTGATCAAGTAGTTCGCTTACAGTATCCATTGGTGAATTTAAGGGCGTCATAAAGAATGTGGTGACAGAGACATGTGCTTGTTTTCCTTGAGAGGCCTTTATGTTTGAATAGCTGTTGTCTGATTGTGGATTTTCTGTATTATATGTTGTATTTGTTGCATTTTAATGTGTTTTGATTGGCTGGTACCTCGGCCAGGTCTCTCTTGTATGAGATCTTCAATCTCAATGGGACTTCCTGGCTAAATAAAGGTTAAATAGATAAAAAGTAACAAAAATGTTGGGTCTTTTCATACATGACAACATGTGAAAAACCAATTTAAAACTATTTTGACTGTATTTTTTTTTTTTAACTTTACTTCCATGATACTTTGCCTCAAGATAACCTGTCTGCTTGCAGCTGGTGAGCTGCGGCTGCTGCTGCGTGCACATTCAAATCAAATAAGGAAAAATTAAGTCAATTTATCTTCATGAATAACGCAGTCTCGAAGTTTATGACAAACTGCCAAAAATGAGCCAGTGAGATGCAGCAGTGAAACTTTTCATATGGCTGCTAGTGATGGAGACAGAAAATGTGCATAGGGATCATGTAGATTGAGTACTGTGCTGTAGTGTACTTGGATAATACACAGTACAGTAGCCTAATTTGATTTGTGCTGTAATTTGAAACAGTCAATAAAATTCGGTTTCCATTTCATTACTTAATACATAAATGTCAGTTAGATAGTAATCTGCATGAGAAATAAAGAGATATTAATGATTATCCACTTACAGTGAACAGTTTCACCCCAACAGATGTGATCACTATAAAAACAAACTAATCTGCATGGACACTAGGAGTGGGCGATATGGCCCTAAAATAACAATAATATCATGATATTTTATTCTTGATCATATGACAAATTATTCTCCTCTAATCATCACGCTGTAACCTGTGACAGGCTGTTATGACACCACAACTATCACACATTTACATATAGGTAGTTTTTTGTCGAGCTGCGAGCATCATGTAGGTTTACATAACCAAAGGTTTATGACAAAAGGTGAGAGAGGAGAGGGAGAGACGCTGTGCTGCTGCCAGAGGAGCCGCTGAATGAGTTCCCTCTGAGCGGTAAGGGGGCGATCGCAAAGAAATGAGACGCTAGAGACGCGGACGCTTCAAAGACGCTTGAAACGCTGGGAGCGTTTATTCAATGCGCGCTAGCTACTGGCGTCTGACGCTCAAAAAGTTGAAAATATTTTAACTTTTCAGCGTCTATGCGCCTCTAAACACGCGCGTTTAAAAAGAAGCATCTACAAAAACGCCCGTCTAAAAAGACGCTTGAACGCCGGTCAGACGCGCCGTATCATAGGAAAACAATGGTTTTACTGGCGTCGCGTTTCTGGCGTTTCATCTCCGTGTGATCGCTCCCTTAGTCACTAAAAGAGTCCGAGGCTGTTCTTGAAACATTCAGGACGCCACAGTTTATTCCACACTACTGAAGCTGCTCCTCTTTTCTGAACCACTGCAGAGTCTGTAATAATTTCGCTTTCAGCCATGCTTGTTGCCGTGGGTAACAGTATGACGTCAATATGTCAACAGGTCAAAATATTGCAAGCATAAGTAAAAATTATACTGGTGTTATCGTGAAAGAGATGATGTGGCACACTCCTAATGGACACCACTAGAAGTAAATGTGTTTTTGTTCATTTGGGTGAAACGACCCTTTAAATAATCTCAGCTATGCCAGATGCATTATTGGTACTGGGGCCCGACAGTTTACTGAAATAAAAATGATTTAAAGCCCTGAACATCCAAAACCCGACTCCTCCAGCTGCTACATGGAGCCTTACTGCTGCTGTGAAAAACATTATTGACTTGAAAACTACTGGTTCGTCTCAGCCTTGAGCTTATTATGGCTCAGATATGTGTGTGTGTGTATGTGTGTGTGTGTGTGTGTGTGTGTGTGGGTGGCTGTGTTCATGTGGAAGCCCAGAGGAGAGGAGAACCTCATTTCCCGGTGGCTTAGTGAGAAAACAGTTCCTATTGGTGAATGATGCGTACACCACCACATCCTCATGCGCCCTCTGAGAAACGACCTCTGACTTTTGTAGCTATGACTACTTCCTGTTGAGAGACGGCAAAGGATGAGTGTGTATGTGTGTGTGTGTGTGTGTGTGTGTGTGTGGTGGGGATGAGGCAGGGGGTTATATGCAGTATACACATTCACGCACATACCAGCCCCTCATGATACGTCTTATCACACACACAGAACACACACACTGATGTGTACACTGGGTCAGTGGCTGTAAAGAGAGAAAGCTGTTCCTGCTGTGTCAATATTAGTGTTCTGATTCATTGTTGATCTACGACCATGAAGGCAATTCACCTTCATTTAGCCAGAGTTTATGACTCTTTTATTGACTCATTGAGTCTGATCTTCAACATGTTATTGTCCTGTAATCGCCTCTTTATCACATGTAAACATCAGTGTTGTATACCAGCTGCTTTTATTGTGGTCACAAATTCCCATGCAGGAAGTGCTGTCTCCAGACTCCCATATCTGTCATTGTTACATACTGCATACTCTCTAGTCACTTTATTAGGTACACCTGCATGTAGTCTGTTTTATTGAGTCATTACTGATGACTGATAATGAAACAAATACACAGAACAGTGAAAATGCTATGATCAGATTACCCTCTGCAATGTGAGACCAGTATTTGTATTTAGGGATCATACATTGGAGAATCTAATGTCCTTATCAAAACTGTATTTCCCTGAGTTGTGGCAGTTCAAGTTGAGACACTAATGCAAACACAACCAGGAAACTGAATGGTTTAAGGCAGGTTATTACGATGGCTGTTGTGGGCAGGGAATGGTGAAGTAGAGCAGTCCGAATCCGGAGGCAGAAGACGAGAACGAGGCTGGACGTGGCGGGTACTGGTTGAGGCTGGCGTGGTGAACCTGAGACACAGCACAGTGTGAACTGATGTCCAAAAGCACAAAATGACAAAGTGTCAAAAAACTAGAAGTTGGTCTTGATGTCTGTGTTGCAAGGAGACTGACCAATCTGGCAGAGTCTGGATGTCTGAGCTGGGGTTTTATACTGCAGTGGCTTGATTGTAGAAGAGGTTCAGGTGTGCAGGTTCAGCACAGCCCTCAGGAGGATTGGCAGGAGGGGGGAACCAGGAGGCCACATCCAGCAAATACACAGAGACAGACTACAAACAAACATGAGACACAAGGGGAAACAGGAAACACAAGGGAGAGGGAAAGTGGACACCCTAACACCCTGTTGGTTCGAATTATTGGCAGAGGTCTCTTCCTCTCCAAAACAAATGGACCTGGTGATTATAGCTGGTAAACACACAGAATGAAGCTGTTAAACATTAAAATGGAGGAGGTGCTAACTAGTGGCACAAACACAAAAGGTCCTATCTAGAGTCGGTGTTTGATTTTTGTCCATCTGGAGCCAAACCTCTGTAGACGAGCACCCACGACTGTAGTTCAGAGGCAGAGCGGGTCATCCACTTATCAGCTCCTCCGCTCCGCATGTTGAAGTATCCTTGGGCAAGATACTGAACCCCAGGTTGCTTCCGATGGCTTCTCCATTTTTGTGTGAATGGTTATTGAGCAGGTGGCACCATGTACAGCAGCCTCGGCCACCAGTGTGTGAATGGGTGAATATGACAGGTAGTGTTAAAGCGCTTTGAGTAGTCGGAAGATTCAAAAAGCGCTGTACAAGTGCAGTCCATTTACCATTTACCATCCGGTAACGGACACAGTACGTTTCCTATTTCCAGGTGATTATACTCTAAAGAAAACATACTTATTATGTTATATTCCATTTCTGACGATGTGTCCCCCTAAATCCTACACACTGGACCTTTAAGTTACGTACAAAATGTAGTTATTTGAACCCAAAGTATGATCTTTTCCTAAAACTAACCAAATAAACTGCGACTGCTTCACAACATGAGTGCATGTGCCTGTCGCTTGTACTCTCTAACAGTCAATTATGTGTTTCAGGAGTCATTGGCAACCAGCCTATTCTGTCATTTAGGTATGAGGACATGTTGGAAGTTTCAAGCCATAAAACCAAAACAATGAGCTTAAAGATGCTTAATCATCAGCAAGCTACTCCTTTTACATTATGGCTCAGACATACTTCCTGCATTGACTGCACAGTCACTGCATAGTTGCGGTCATGTAGACGTGCAGGTGGTTTTATTCATAGTACAATTGATGATTCGCTTCAGACCTCGGCAGTAAATGGGAGGTGAGCTTACTATCCTCCTGCCAACATCAGGTGAAAGTGAAACTAAAAGGTGCAGTTGTGTCTGGAGTGAATGGCTGTCAAATATCCAATTTAAAACTAACTCCACCGTGGTGAGGCGGCTGCGGCTGGCTTGATAGCAGCGTTTTGGACTGGACTGCAGTGTGAAACAAGAGACTGGAGCATGTCTACAGCCCACGTGGTCCGTGCTAGGGGTGACCCTGAAGAGTCGATGATTCGGTGATTCGATTCGGAGAAGTCTGGTTCGACTGCCAGTCTCGCCGTTGAATCGTCGCAAAATGTGGTTATGAAACAAGACTGTACCATTCTGACTATATGGGGGTGCTCACTGCTGCTGAACATCTTGATTTGACATAGAATGTATTTGTTTTCTAGTAATTCATGATATATAGCCTATTTTGATACAAACATCAGCCTGATTTCTGTTAATAAAAAATTGAAAATGACGCGTGCGTTTAATCAGTAGGCATAATCATTACTACGCATGAATAAATCACCCAGTTGCTCGATCCAAATAAGCTGAGTGCGCTGCAGGACCATCAGAGCAGCATCGAGGCCTGCGGTGATTTACAGTGGCGGAGCGCATAAACAAACACTTTGGAGGAGGTATGTGCTCTCAAATCAAACTTTTCTGAAGGATTATTCGTTTACCTGAAGTGTCTTGAAACAAATTTCACCGCTGATTGTTTTCTTGATAGACTCTGATTTTTTATTTGGCTACTTTTTGTCCGACATGCACGTCACGGCAGAGGCAGACTTCACACGGTGGCTTTATTATATGTCACCTAGAACCCTAGATGCTCCTCTGCTGGAATATTACCAACCACAGGTTTATTTCTGGTCTTTCCATTAAACTGAATGTAAAACTAAATTTTGACATAAGCTCCCTAAAGACAAGACAAGGCTGTTTATCCTTCCAGTTAATTAAGCACTTTAGTGGTGCACACTATCCAAAAAATCTCAATCAATCAAATTACCACAAACTAATTGCCACGTAGTGAACATGGGGCCCTCGAGGCCCCTGTGGGCTGGCGGCTTTGCACAGATAGAGATCCAGCTGTCTCCATGTGTTTGATTAGAAAATACACAGCTCCAGGGATTTCTTTGTGCAGATTTAAATTATCTACTAAAACCATTTACAAACTATATTCTGATCGGTCAACCTCTTTGGTCCAGACTGAAATATTTCGTAAAATATGCAACAAATTGTTATGAACTTTGGTACAGATGCTCAAGGTCCCCTGATGATGTATCCTACCAACTGAGGCGATTCCCTGACCGACTAGCATCACCGGTCGGTTGATATTTGTGGTTCAGGATGAAAAGTCTCAACAACTATTGGATGAATTGCCCTGAAATTTGGCACAGACAATCATTTTCCCACCAGGATCAATTACTATTGCTGATGAGTCCTTAACCATCCATGAAAGCAATCATCAGTTAAGTTTTTCATTTATCCAGTGCTTTGGTTTGTGACCAAAAACCTGAACTGAATTCCATCTGCACCAGCTGTACTTTGTTTTAGCGCTGATTAGCATGTGCTTTGTCCACAAATTATAGTATGCAGAACTAAGATGGTGAACATGGGAAACATACCCTCCAAAACATCAAATCTATTTCTGCATTTACTTCCTCGTAACTGCTCAAACAAACAAACTTTAGACCTCAGCTTGTCTCTGTCTTTCAATTTGGTTTACTTTACACTGCAGCTGCTGTAAACTCTTCGTCTTGTTTTATTTTGTTTAGACACAGATTAAGTGAAAGACTTTATATGAAGCACATATTTAATTTTAAGATTAAGTGTTTATAAGCCCACAGTTGTTTATACTTTATTTTTATGTCTGTGTTCTATTTTTTCCCTCTTGTGTCCTTCAGTGTTTTGGTGCCACATTGACATAATTTCCCCAAAGCGTCGTAAATTCCCATGTAATGTAATCAAAATAAAGATTTATCTATTAGAGTTTACCCAGTGTGATAAACAGCGAGCCTTCTGGACTGCATGTCAGCTCGCTGGGGGTCAGCGGCAGCAGCTGAGGATCTGCGTGTGTTTGACCGATGTGCGCCTTGTGGTTTTGTTAGATAGCCCGCAGAAGTGTGTTACAATAACCTCAGCCAGCGCGCACACTCGCAGGGTTACAAGTACAAACAGCCTGGAGTTCAATTCATCAAGTGGCAGGATACTACACTCAGCTGTAATCAGGCAGATAAGACATGACAAGGTCAAACAGACGGGTTATTTTTAAGCTTACACTAGATCACATCTGAACATAAATATGGAAATCAAAAATTCAACGTTGCTGGTTGTGCTTCAGTGTGTTGTAGGCATGTAACAGAAATGAGAATAATAAATGTAGTCAAGTTTCCATATTAGAGGTCATCTTCCACAGTGGTGAGTTGTTGGGCTGTAGTGGTCGAGTCCTAATGCTAATCTAAATCCTGCTGGAGCTGTTTTCAGTGTAACAGTGGTGGAGTACAGTACACTCTGTGCTTTGAGCCTGTTCTACATGTAATTACCCCACAGTCAGTGGGCCAGACACATGAGCAATCAAATAGAAAAAATGGTCCTGATATATGAAAATAAGAAGAGAAGTTAAGCTGAAGCCAAACTGGCGCCACATATTACTGTGTTGTATGGGTTTCAAGTTTGTAGACCTAATCTTTCTGTGGCTGAAACACAGATTGATGTTTTTACTCTAAAGGCTGATTAAAAAAGATAGACTTTAATTGAAGATTTAGATTCAAGACTGGAGATGAATCTGCGATTTGGTGCAGCTCCTGGAGTGATGCGGGTGTTGCGCCGGACAGTCGAACTGAACTTGAAGGCAAAGCTTTGGATTTACTGGTCCATCTACGTCCCAACTCTCACCTACGGCTATGAGCTCTAGGGAGTGACCAAAAGAATGAAATTGTGGATCCAAGTGGCCGAAATGAGTTTCCTCGGTGGGGTGGCTGAGCCCAGCCTTAGAGATAGAGTGAGAAGCTCGGACATCCAGAGGGAGCTCGGATGCTCCTTCGCATCGAAAGGGGTCACTTGAGGTGGTTCGGTCATCTGATCAGGATGCCTCCTGGGCGCTTCCTGTTAGAGGTGTTCTGCGGACACGCTGGAGGGATTACGTATCCCATCTGGACTGGGAACGCCTTGAGGTCGCCCAGGAGGAGCTGGAAAGTGTTGCTGGGGAGAGGGATGTCTGGGTGCTTTGCTTGGTCTGCTGTCACCAGGACCCAGCCCTGGATAAGCGGTTGAAAATGGATGGATGGATGGATGGATGGATGGATGGATGGATGGACTTCAGACAAGACACTAGCCAAGAAAACTGTTTGCAGAAAACATTCTAGTTCTTTATTTTCTTAGGGCCCTGACACACTTAGCCGAGGGTTGACAGTTCGTCAATGTCAGGCCGTCAGTGAGCGTCTGTTGCCTCAGTTTTCGCATTGTGTCCCTTACTGTTGGCACTAGTTGGCCCCTGTCACCTGTTTTTTTTTTTTTGGCCAATTCCAGTGTTGAATCTGTGGCAGAGCCCGCAGAGCCTATTAGGGAGTGACATCACTGATTGGCAGTTCAGCTCAGTGCACGAGAAGAGCAATTGAAGTGAGGAAGGCAAACAAACAACTTTAGTCAAGAGGATGAGATCAACACAAACAACCAAGTAACCTCAGAGGGGCAAAATAACATCAACATGAAGCTACTGTTTCAGTGTCAAATAATACTTAATTAGAGCACAACACTCACATAAAATTAAAGCACTAGGAAAGCGCTTAATATTCTTTCAATTATGAACGATTCTCTGCCAAAATCAGCAGGAGGAAGTGTGAACAAACATTGTTTGTGGCATGAATCTCTCTCTGTCCTGACACTTCCCTGTTGTTACATTTTCTTTTAAAGCATCAGCCTCTTTTAATAAGGTCTGCCTGTCTGTTTATGTACTGTTTAAGTCTTAAAAGCTGAGTAAATCCCTTCAAGGAACAAAAAGCTATTACCTTAGAAGCACTCCCTTCCTTGAACATTTTAAAAGTCTATTGAAAACTGCGTTGAAGTAAACATGTTGCTGCTCTATACAGTCTTTGGCCGAGGTGGATTGTGTATGGACGTCATTGGTTTGGCCTGTATACTACTTTTCTCTTACGAGTTTTCCTCTTGTGTTTTAATATATGACATGGGTTACTTTTTATACTTTTGTGACTGATTGTGCTGCAGTCTTGACCAGGACTCTCAGGAAGACGAGATCTTGCATCTCAATGGGATCTTCCTGGCTCAATAAAGGATGAATAAATAAAAGAACAGGAGAATAGTGGTTGCCCATTCCTCTTATATTATTGATACTGTGTGTGTGTGGAACAATCTAAATCATTGAACTGTATTGGTGGACGTGGGGCAGTACATGCTTGTGTATTAAGCTACACTCTGTAGACTCATGTTTTGATATTGTTGCCACTGGCCCAAGAAAGTATTGTTGTAATCATGTAGTGTAATCCCAGTATAATAGAAGATATCCACAGGTGTTAATATAAATATAATTATAATATTGTCCTTCAGGTTGTGATCACGTGCTTTAGTCGATGAGTGTAAATCCTGCATAAGCTACAGGTGTTCCCAACAGGTAGTATGCTTTACTAATAAACTGTAACAGTAGAGTGAGATGACAGCATTACAGGATTACAGGCAGCTCCAACATGTTGTGGCCTGAGGCCTCTGCATTCTTAATCCGTGCCTGTTTGATGTATCATCAGAATTGTCTTTTGATTGTGTGCACACAGCCTATTTAGGGCCTGTCGGTGTACTGCAGAGTTTAATCTTCAGCTCCCTGGTTTATGGTTTCTTATTCCGTGTTGCATGCATAACCAAAATGCAGAAGATGTATGTGACATCTGTGCAGAGATACTGCCTATCAACATGTTTTAGGGCTTTTTAATCCACAATGGGACAAGGACAACATGACCTTTCATTTAATGCAGCTGGGAATTGCACAACATAAATAGACCATGCAACATGCGCATCACTCTGTGGACCCTACGTGCTATGTAAATTAAATATTTCATGAAATAGCGAACATGATTCAGTTGGAGAGGCACATGTTTGTTGTTTTTTTGCTTCTTGTTGAACATCATGTGGTGCACGAACGGCACTATGTTGTCTCTGCTGAGCTTCTCCACTGAATGCCTCTGGGGACAGTAAATGGTGTTACACTGCAAGTGTTCAAATGTACGGTGCCCAAGACTGCATTAGCCCAGTGAACCATCAGGTGTGCACTGCAGAGAATGAATAGCCTGAAGCGCTTATACAACCTCCAACTGTGTTATCCATCTCCCCGCTCTTACTCGGCCTGTCAGTCTCAATCTTTGTTTGAAATGTTTTTATTATTTCACAGATATTTCCACAAGTACAGGCCACTTTATCTTCACATTGTGTGTAGATATTTACTGACGATAAACCCTAATTTCTCTGATGCTCCCCTGACTTTTCCGTTCTGCACATAACACATGTAAATAAGAACGTAACAGGCAGTGGATTGGGATTTCAGTGATATTTAGACAGCATATTTGGGCTCCTCAGAGGATTAACCCCTAACACTGTGGGCTTCTCTAACACCACCCGAAGGACACTCATAGTCCCAGTGCTGGTGAGGCCTTTAAACCAGCACTGTGTGGCTGCTCTGTCACTGCTGCTGTATGAGAATGGCTGAATTAGAGGCAAATTGCAAAGTGCTTTGTCTTTTGATGTAGAAAAGCACTATTTAAATGCAGCCAGTTTATCAATTACCATTTCTCTGCCAGCTGCCCACACTAGCTAACGGTCAAGTGCATTTTAAAATGATGGGAATGGGATTTAACGAGTCATGCCAAATCTTCTGTGATTGGATAAATTTATGTAACGGCTAAGTTGAGTCATCAAAAATATTTTTAGACTGTACAAGAAGAGAAAAGAAAGAGTTTCATATAAAAATACTTAAAAATAACACAATGACACACAATTAGAACTTGGAAAATGTATTTCTCAATTTAAGCCGACAGGTTACCAACAGGTTTCCTTAACTGGGGAAAAGGTATTGAATAAAATTAGAGTGGCAGTGTAGCTGGACTAGTGTTTCATGCTTCATGGTGTGTGTGTGTGTGTGTGTGTGTGTGAGAGTTCAAGGAAGTTATGCTTGCATGATGGAGGATCGCTCTCAAAGTGAATTCCTTTCAAGGTGACTGCCGGCCAAGTGATTGCCAAGAATGATTGCATGTGAGAGATGATCCCAATCTGCAAAACCTGAATACAACCGACCCATCTCACTACATACAGTCAAAATACTGTAGAGACTGTCAACCTTGTAGTGTTTGGTCTTAGTTCTTAAGGATTGAGAAATGTTTCTGTACATACACTAATCTGTGATATTTTGTCTCTGTGCTTGTCTTGCTTCTAGCCGATGAAAAATCTTTATTCGGATGACGGCTCGCCTCTGAGGTTAGGCCCATTCTTCTCTGACGGCCGGCGGCGGGTGGACTACGTGCTCACTTACCAGATCCAGAAGCCTGGCGGCATCCGGCGCCAGTCCTCCAAGTTTTCAGGAGACAATTTTATCCGCCGGCTTCGGCGCAGCCTGAGCTCGAGAAGCAGCCGTGCCCCACTGCAGCCAAAGGAGGACCCGGAGATCGCCGCCCAGGAGCAACGGAGTGACTATCATGAGGATGACAAGCGCTTCAAGCGGGATGAGTTTGAGGAAAAGCTCCTGGAGACGGGGCTGGAGCTGGAAAGGGATGAACGGGTAAGAGATGACTATGATGTGGTATTGTGACAACTGACCTTTTACCTACTGTTGCTACACTTGTCAAGCTTTCGGTTCTAGCACTGAGCAGATAAAGTGTACAATGATAACAGTGGTAAATTTATCACTTGAAATTCTTAGTCTTTCTTTTTAAATAAAGGCTGCATGCGTAGAGACTGATGCAGAGCATTAAAATAGCAGCGAACCACTGTATGCTATATGAAGATATAGTGGAGTAATGGCGTCCTGAGCAGAGAATGAAGTCACGCTCCCTCTGTGTGTGTTGTAATCTGAGCTTCCTTGTACTTTGTTACAGTCGGTCCTTTCACAAGTACATGCTATTGCGTGTGTGTATCCCACTGGCTAGCTCATCGCTGGCGCTTTGCACTGTGTTCATACAGTGGCTCCACTGATAATGGGACGGTGTGGTCGCAGAGAGTCATGCCCACCCTTTGGTTCCCCCCTGGTTAGCAATGTTAGCTCTGTCAGCACTGTTGCTGTTGTTTAGCACTGTTTATAGTGTTAGCACCGTTAGCTGCCACCTCCATGTTGAGAGCCGTGTCCAGAACAGGCCCACAGGAAGTGTGGTGTGCTTTGAAGCCAGTTTTCAAAGTAGCCAAACAGTGGAACACATGATGCCACGTGGCCCCAAAAGAATTTTCCCATTGACTTGGCGAAACAGACGTCTGTTAATCAGTGAGTACATTTTTTTAAGCATCACAACCCCTGCGAAAAGAGTTCATTTCACAAACAGGATTTCAGGAGAAACTTGTTCTGAAGGAAAGAATATTTATTTACATGTGCACTTGTAACAACTGGTGAACCAGGTGAAAGTGGACTCAAACGCACAACTCTGGAGACAGTTCGGGTAAAATAAAATGTGGATTCAATACACAGAAGGACAGTCAGTGGAAGCAAACAAATCCAACAGGCATGAGGCAGAGTCAGAGTCAATCAATAGGACACTGGGAAACAAAAGGCTGGAACATTAGACACAAGGAGCTAAGATGAACTGGCGAAAGAGAAAACAGACACACACTAAATACTCTGGTGAGGGGAAGGATAACGAGACACAGGTGAGGCTAATCAGGGCGGGACAGACAATCAGACGCAGGTGAAGTCATCAAAAGGGAGGGAAAACACTCAGGGGGTTTAAAAGGAAATCAGAAAACAACATGGCTGAATGAAATAAAAAACATAACCTATGAAACTTGAGCTGTGACCTGCACGATTAGACCCCATTGTGATGTCAAATATTCCAGGAGAGGTAAAGACGTAGTAGAATAGGGAATAAATAAGGGAGCCCCTGTAACACAGCCCCATATAGAAGAACCTGAGAGTGACAGGATTGGATCTCCTGAGAATTTGAATGTCTGTGAGAAATACATTTGAATCCCATTTCCATCTCTTTCTCTCTTTTGTTTCGATCTCTCTGGAGTTCAACTCTATTACCTTTTAAACCCAGCTGTCACCCTGCTACTATCAGTGTAATGACTTTCCCTGATTATCTCGCGCCTCAGAAGAGGGGCGACCTGCTGTAAAAGAGCTGTTGTCATCTGTTATTCATGAGCTCATGCTTCAGGTACATTTAGGATCAACAGGGATGGGTATTGATTTTTATTGGTACTGCTGCTCTTACTGATACTGCTTATTGTTACGGTATGTTTACTGGTTCTTTTCTTTTTTTTTTTTAAAGAAAAATGAAACAAACTAAAAACAGAATTAAATGTTAATTAGATGACATGTTTACTTCACACACTCTTCGTAGCGTCGTAACCTAGCAGTACACGGCTGGAATGTAATTGATAGCCAATTAGCTAACAATCTGTCGAGCTCTGAAACTTGGTCTCAGAATTTCTGAATGACAGTTCAGATGATGCTTTGAGCATTTCAGATTGAATCATAATCACACCAATATTTATAGCTAAACAAACAGCTGGCTAATGGTCACATTTAATCAGTAACCCATGTTCGCAACATTTAATAACTCTGTGTGGGCTCTAGGCTGCTAGCATACTAACATCCCTGAGGTGTATGGGACACCAAGAGATGAATTACAAGCATATCCCTGCCTGTATATGATACACTTTTGCTTGATGTTTTTAAAGATTGCTCATGTTTCTGCTAGACGTCAACCGATTTATCAGTTTCGCTGATTGATTGGTGCTGATAGGATGTTCTGCAAACTAGCGTTATTGGTGGACCTTGCCTACGATAGTGGCTAATGGCTGCGCAGCCTCCACTAGTCGTGCAGATGTGCATTACTGACTGGAGCTGAGGAGGAGAGGGTTGTGTTGAATGGAGCAAAAAGGTGCTGATTAGTGGGTACAGGTCCCTTCTGCTGTGTGAGTGTGTCTCAGTGTATTGTTCAGCCAATTGATTAATCGGCTATCGTTTTTTTCCTGTTCCAATCCAAATCCAATATCGGTTGAGCTCTAGTTTGCACCCTTACATAAAATAGGCTTGTTGCACTTGTGTCAATGAGCATTGTCAGTATCGACTTAAGTGAAGTGTAACCAGAGTGTTTATTTCTATTTCCCTTTGTCACTAATTGTCATTGTCACTAAGAGAAAGGCAGAGAGCCTTGCAGATACAACAGGCTCTGAGAAAGAGATCTTTCTTCAGGGAATAGCAAAAATGCATCGTAGACAAAAATGTGTTATCTTATTGCAAATGAGAAATGGAGCAGATACGGCAAAAGGTGCATTATAACTTTAAATGAAGTCTATATCGGAAATCTATTATCTTAAATCTCCAATACCGAAAGCAGAACCGAAATCACAGGAGCTTATCAATACTACAATTTTTAATAATTCAGCACACCGGCCTGATTGATACTGGGTGTCTGTACACATCCCTGTATTGATCAAGCACTGAATTTACTATTCTATTGTTTTTACCTCTGTGGTTTGAATCAATAGATGTGTCCGCTTAAATGAATGGAGGTTAAACTGTATAAAAGGAGGTGAGAATAGTTCATTATGTTGTACATATGGGCTCAGCTTGAGGACCAGTCTGTGATGCTGTGCACAGTCAGTAACAGAAGGTGCTCAGTGTGTTACATGAGTCTTTGTGTGTGAGTGTGTGTGCGTCTGTGTGTGTAGGACAGCATATAATTATACATCAAAGCAAAATAAAGGAATTAGGGAGATATGAATTAACTATGTATAACCAGAAGCAATCATTTAATCACTAAAACAATGGTTAGACTTGAGCTAAATTCTCACATTAGCATGCTAACGTGTACAGTAGTACAGCTAGCATGTTGATGTTTAGCAGGTATAGCATACCATGTTCATCATGTTGGTTTAGCATGTCAGTATGGGCAGTGACTTCCGGTGTCAGACACAGACGAAAAAAGCTGTCCTTCCACATTAGCATGGTACACGGCCAGTCGCCGTTATTGTGTGATGGCATCCGGCAGCGTCAGGTGGAAATGCAGCGGGACAATAACATAAGTTAAGTGGGCGAAAAGTCCAAGTGGTGGTAGATGGGTCCAGGAACCTCCGACTTTCACCCAGGAGGCCTCGCTTCCCGTAAGATTAAACAGCCAAACCCTGTTCTTTTGTCCTAAACACAACCACGTGCATGAGTTGGCTAAATGTAACCACGTGTGTCTGTTGTCGAAATGTGGTCTGTTTATTTTGAAAGAAACTGTATGCAATCTGTACATTTCCTGTGAAAGCGGCAGTGAAACCCTGTAACACACAAGATTAGCTACAGTCCATGAATGGAAAGCTCTGGATCACCAGATTGTGGGCAATCTCCTCCTGAGCTCCTCATTTCAGATGGCTATTGCTGGCTGAAGTAATGTAAACGTTAGGTTGCAGCGGTGCTACTTCCTGCTGATAGCCACCGCTAATGATTGGCCGTCTTAATATGATCTTTTATATCAGTATTTCCACTCTGCAACCAAAAATGTGGTCTTGTAGTCACAGTGTGTGCAGAACGCAGCATTTTATTTTTTTTTGCCGTACATTTTACAAAAAAGGAGTAAGACTGGAGCTGTTTTGAAAAGACAAACTTTCTTTGGCATGACAGGTCACACTAAGCATACGGACAGGTTCTGTCAGAAAGATATGTTAGCATACAAAGGCTAGCAACAACTTTGACGACAGCTTTGACACACATAATCAAATTAGTGTTGAATTCAGATGCACAGTGCAAGTTTTTGGTGAGGTAATAATGAATGTGACATGCTGCTGCCACCGCCGAAGACATGGACAGACTATAGAGTAACACTGTACAGCTCTTTTTATTTTAATAACAGATATATTCTACATATTTTTTTATTGTAAATTTCTATTTCATATTTATGATTTTTGACTTTTGTGATACTAATTTGGTTGCTCCAAAACACCAAAGCAAATTCCATGTATGTGAAAATCTATTCAGATCTTCGAAGATCTCTCTTTATATCATGTTATTTATATTATCTACTGAATACCTCAGAAGTCTCGGGGTCTTGTTCATGAGTGAGGGTAGAATGAAGCGTGAGATGGATTGGTGGTTTGCACCGGAGCGTCGTGGTGAAAAGAGAGCTGAGCCAGAGGGCAAAGCTTTTGATTTACTGGTTCATCTACATTTCAACCCTCACTCATATTTGCATTAAAGTTGTACTAAATGAGACAAATTCTGTTTTCATGTTGCCTCCAGAGTCAATTAATCCAGGCAGTTTGGTTTATCTAGTTAATAACCTCCTAAGTGGATGCTTACATTTTAATAATATAATAAAATAAAAATACGTTCAGATTTTATTTAACAAAAAAAAAAAAAAAGAAAGAACTGGCTGATCTAAGTCAGATCAGTTGACACTCAGATGATTGTTTTTTTAGTTGATCCACATCTTTGAACTGACTCCAGAGAATTACTTTGAAGTTTATTTTTCTAATCTTATCTCATTTTAACATGGAAGTTTGGGAGTGTATATTCCTGGTAGTTCTTATGTATTTGCTACGTGAGTGGACCCATGAGCACAAGGAGATTTGTTTTTATTATTGGAGAACCAGAGCTTTTGGTCATTTCTCAGCCATTTTTCCGTGGAAAAAACAAATGGGGATAAATTGACTCCTCACACAGTGAGTCATCCGTTAAAACCTCCATGAGCGAACCTGTGACAAAACATATCTTGTTTCTTATTATGTTCTGAAAAAGGCTTTTACCAGCTGGCGGTGTTATAAGTAAGATGTCACTCTAAGTGACTTGAAATGTGTGGGCAAACTTCAGACACAGTATAATATTAACAGCTGTGGAGGTTCGAGACTGTCTGGATGATTATCACAGACTTTCTCAGTGGGTGAATGTACAGGATGTGGTGGCCTTATTATGGTTATAATTAAGGCCTAGTCCACAGGCACATGGGTATATTTTGACGCCACTTTTTGGCAATGGGGAACACGTCCAAAATAATGCTGACTTTGAACTGGCTAACAAGACCTTTTACGTGTTTATACACAAATGTACATTTACTCTATGTCACCACTGTGGCATCCCAGTTGAAAAAAAACAAGTCTGGACTAATGGTCTCAGGCAGTTTATTCCGTTCTCAATTAACTCCGTCAACCTGAACAAAAATTAGGTAGAACAGAAGACAAAACATTATATTAAACTTAGCTCATGAAGTAAGCAATTATATCAAATTATTAGACGCATAGAAATACAGATAATACCTTGTTGCCCTCTCGACTGGTGCTAAACACCGTTAAACTCTCTCCATTCATCCGTATTTCTTATTTATTTTCAGTGTTTATCGCCATTTTACTAACGTTACTGCACCGTTTACCTTTCATCAATTTCTGTCTTTCCTCTGTGTCTACAGTCTCTCCAAAATAAAAGCACTTTCTGGTTCACGGGAAATAAAAAAATAAAGGCAATAAATTAGAACTGCTAACTTAACACATCGACTACTGAACATTGGGGTCATTTACAATGACTGTAGAGGAGCAGAGGCACTGTGGAGGTCACTGCTCCAGGAAGCCTTCTGGTAATAATGGACCGTAAAACTTCAATTAAATGCCCAGTCCCTTTTACTAGCCCGGTGTGGCCACACATTTTGACAAATAAATTCCTGTCTCAATTAGAGGCTTGGTCTGGTCGCCAAGCAATTCATTTTTCTTTTATAGAAGTTCTTCAGATGTATAAAACAAGGTTGTTGGCTACCTCAAATTATGTGTCCATTCCTCGATTACCCTGTGAGTTATTCAATCATCAATCAAAAGGGGGTTTCATGAAAATAATTCCAAGTTGTGAGGATTTTTTTAACAGGATGAAGTGGTGTTGTGTTGTTTCGCCGGGTGCTGTAATCCCCAAGTGCCGTAATGCTCTTTCTTTGTGATAGGCTGTCTATCGGAGCTGCAACAAATAAATGATTCATAATTAATAAATGAAGGTGCCACCTGATACTCAGCAGCCATTCTCATGCACTCACACACTGACGGAACAGGCATTGGGAGAAATTGGGGGTTCAGTATCTTGCCCAAGGATACTTTGACATGCGGACTGGAGGAGTCGTGGATCAAACCGCTGATCTTCTGGTTAGAGCATGATGCTGTCTACCTCTGAGCACAGTCACCCCTTTTGACAGCACCTCCATTGTGTTTTCACGTTGGCAGAGATTTTTTATAACGGTGCTTTTGTGGACAGGAATTGTTTTTGAGCGTGATGGAGGGAAAAACCTCTCTGTCAAAAATATCAATGTACATGTGGACTTGACCTAAGTGTCCTTCGCAGAGTCTAATATTTTCTCATATCAGTGCAGCTTGACCATGGTATCACAAAATAACATGGTCACTCAATACCAAAGGAAACTAAAAGCAGAAAGCTGTATTTCCATATTGTACTTTCATGGTTGAGAACATTTAACAAGCTGCTTGTGTTTGTTTTGTTTGTGTGGACTTGAGCATCTACCAAGGGAATCAACACCATACTTACTAGTATAATATTGTAATTTAATAATAAATTATGAATATGCTGGGTGATATTAAAGTAATAATGAAGTCTGATGAAGAGCCGCTGGCTCGAAACATTATGCAGCAATAAAATCCTTCTAATGTGAGCTACTTGGTGCGGGGATCTATTTGTTTCTACTCTGCCAGATATGTCTTCGATCCAGCACCCACTCCTGGGCACACTGGGATGTGTGTGTCTTTTTTTTTTTTTAAACTCTTTTTTATGCCAGGTAATAACCCAGAAAAACTAATGACTACTCAAAAAAGAAAATGTAATCTTATCGGTCTGATGTTGTCCTTCTGCACAAATTCAGCAAATATAACAGAGATTGTTCAGTGAAAGTTCAACATTTGGGTAAAGTTAAAGTCCTTTTCTTCTACGTAACACTAAAATAAACACAAAATTACATCTCAGGTAACAGAATAGTCAAATAATGAAGAATATTTGAATTTAGAGTGCTCAGTGTTCATGCAACTTCTCCAACAACAAGCTAACATTATATTTAGGGTTTTTATCCATTACAGTATTATTTTACCAGATTTTATCATTTCCACAGTTACAAACTTTATTTACTGAACACCGTGGCTTCATCACACCGTGACCTCCAGCATGCACTGGGGTGGTTTGCAGCTGAGTGTGAAGCGGTCAGGATGAGAGTCAGCACCTCCGAATCTGAGTTCATGGTTCTCAGGGTCTTGTTCATGAATGAGGGTAGAATGGAGCGCGAGGCGGATTGGTGGTTTGGTGCAGTGTCTGCAGTGATGTGGGTGCTGCGTCGGACCGTCGTGGTGAAGAGAGAGCTGAGCCAGAAGACAAAGCTTTCGATTTACTGGTCCATCTACGTCCCAACCCTCACCTCTCGTCATGAGCTCTGGGTAGTGACCGAAAGAATGAGGTCGCGGATACAAGCGGCCAAAATGAGTTTTCTCCAAAGGGTGGCTGGGCCCAGCCTCAGAGATAGGGTGAGGAGCTCAGACATCTGAAGGGAGCTCGAAGTAGAGACGCCGCTCCTTCCCATCAAAGGGGTCAGTTGAGGTGGTTCGGGCATCTGATCAGGATCCTCCTGGTTGCCTCCCGTTAGAAGTGTTTTGGGCATGTCTCACTGGTAGGAGGCCCCGGGGCAGACCCAGAACACGCTGGAGGGATTACATAACTCATCTGTCCTGGGGACACCTTGGGGTCCCCCAGGAGGAGCTGGAAAGCGTTGCTGGGGAGAGGGACCTGTGGGGTGCTTTGCTTGGCCTGCTGTCCCTGCGACCCGGCCCTGGATAAGCGTATGAAAATGGACGGAGGGATGGATGGCAAGTGTTTTAGACATAGACACACAGCTAGTTTTCCCACAGTATCAGTTCGGAGCAATAACAGATCAATAACACACGTTCTCATTAGTAGTTCAGTTAATGAATCATGAATTTATTGAACACCAAATGAATGAATAATTGACCCACACCTGTAGTGGCTGTTTTCAAAATGCATATGCATATACCCTGTTGGTCATACACCTATTAACAGTATATTCACCTTTGCTGTACCATTCCTGCTGCAGCACTTTATATCACAACAGTTAACAAGTCTTACTATCAGCAGACAGGAAAAAACATTTTGATTTTATACTGAAATACACAGAATCTCTGTGATGCACAGTTAGTCAGCTAGTTTGAATTGGCTGTTATGTATTTCTGTATCCAGACAGGTCAGTGTGCCGAGCTGGAGGGTGTGAAATGAGTCTGGCAGTGTATGAGTGGTTTTACATAACCGCAGAGGCTGCAGAAACAATCCCATATGCAGCAATAAAGATGGGAGTTTGTGCTGAAATGGATGCTGAGGATTCTCTACCAGACAGTAGAGAGATCAATCTGACAGAAGAGCTACATGCTGCTCTGCAAGCTGGGATGTTTGTTCCTATTATTTGTCAACCAGATATGTACTGTTTATAGATGTAGTTCATACATTTTACAATGAATTGTTTGTCCTGATGTTTAAATATCCAAACCTTGTTTTTATTTCAGGCTAAGATCCCAGGAATCGGCTTCTTGAAGATCCATGCTCCTTGGAACGTTCTGTGTCGGGAGGCTGAGTTCATGAAGCTCAAGATGCCGACAAAGAAGGTACCATTTGTCAGATTTATATTTACTGTATTTTTTTCGTGTCCTGAGGCTGATTGAACTCAGAGCTGCAGTGCTGACTGCTGACAGGTGTGAAGATAAATGTTTCCTGTTCTTCTGTGCTTTGCATTCATGTAACATTATAGCTCCCGATGAGGCCAAGTTGTGGTGACAGTTCAAATGAGCCTTGTGATGAGATTTTGATAAAAATCTAATGGGAATGCAAAATGCATGAATAACCATCAGCCACTTGTTAATTGCCATAATGTACAATTTCTTCTGTATTTACAAGGGAAGACTGTGCAGCCAAAAACGTCACTGTAATCTAGTTTGTAGTTAACTGTCAAAAATCAGAGGTATCGGGTATTGGCACGACATCAGCTGACTCAGTCCAAAAATACCAACCACATTGTTTGAACCCTTCCCTGGAGTCATTAGGGAACTGTGTGCATTTCTGGAGACAAATAACTGATGGCAACCTCAGCAGTCAGGATTTAAACCATGTCATAGCACACTGTCTTTTTTAGGACTAGATTAATACGTTAAAAAGTTTGAAGTGTTTGAGTTTCTAGTGGTTTCAAGTCAAGTGCTCTTTAAGCCCAGTTCAGACCAAAGATTCATGACGAGACAAAACCATTGCAGGGAAAAGTTGCAGTGGTGTTAACTGTGCGCTGTTCATATGTATACCTGTGCACTAGAATTTGTATTTAACCCATGTAGTGTTGTCACGGTACCAAAATTGGGACCCATGGTACGATACCAGTGAAAGTATCACAGTTCTGAGTAGTATCACGATACCACAGCAAAAATGAGGCAGATGTGCCTTTTGTCATTTATAAAAAGATAAATCACTTTTCTATAATACATCAATGATATTTCAATGGAATAAATTACTTATTGACTTATTCATACTTCAAAAACAGCATCAATAAATGATTAACATAGGGGGATCAAAATAAAATAAATAAAAAACTTCGGCCGAAGTCCCTAATAAAATAAAAATCAACCAAAAATCAACCAGCCACCCTCCTCCCCTGACACGTTAAGAACAGTCCGGTGAGGTTTGTGGAAATGTGAACGGCTAGTTTCTCCTCTGACACGTCATATACCTGTGTGCCGCTACAGCTCGGCTGTTCAGGTACTACTGGGCAGTCTTGACACCAACTTATTCACCTGGAGCCGGGCTTCTCAGTCGCTGGTAAACTGTGTTATCACCCTCTTGCGATTGCACTTTGAACTTATCCCACAGTAGTGGTGCCGTGAGGTACCGTAGTACTACGGTACTCCAACATTATGGTATCATATGTCCCGTGGTGTTTAAGTACCGCGGTCTACCATTGGTACCAGTATATCGTGCAACACTAAACCCATGTAAGTGTGAAGGCTGCAATCATGTGATGAATGTGCTGAAGAGAATAAAGAAGGAAATAGTATGAGGGGCAAAAATCCAAGATCTGTGTGGGTACATGAGACCAAAAAAGAGGGTGGATCATGGGGAGTACCACCAGTCGGTCCAGGAGCTTCACCTCCATGATGGTCGTTTCAAGTACTGCTCTTATATGCTTCCACATGTGCGGTTTTCTATTGAGATATTGAGACTGGTAACTGCAGTTTGTAAAGTCATATAGCTCTGGCTATCCAGCAACTGCTACCACCAGTTTCTCCTCCATTGTTTACCAATTGTAAACTTGTTGTCATGACCACCACAGAAGGCCCGCCTCTCAAATCATCTGATTGGACAATGGGAAGAAAGCAGAGATGATGTGGGGTGCTTTTCTGCTCTGAGTTGAAGTTTTTTCAGAGCACTCTGGCAAAAACGCTAGGCTCCTAGAGCACTGAGACATGAGGCACGTTGCAACATGAAAACAGCGAGCAAAAAGCTTCAATCCCATTAAAACAATTACAGAAAGCTGCCTCCAGCTGCTAAAGTGCTTTCTGTGTAATCTGGGCCTGAGGACACAGGTTGGGGTGGTGGATGGGTTCAACAAACACACGTCTTTCCCCCAGGACACCAGTGATTGTGTCCCATGTGAAACCAGGTGAACTTTGTTATTTGGTTTTTACATATATATATATATCATGTGATAACTTGATTTCTGTTGCTTACTTTATGTTTGCTTATTGACCCTTTGGTTCACTTTTTTGTTTCTTTTTCTTGATTACATTACTTTTGTATTTCCCTCTTATGCTTTGTGAGGTGAGATCCCTCAGAAGTCCTTAGGGGTTTCTTAAATCTTACCTGCACAACTTGTTCTTCTCTTGTTGCTGTATTTCTGTTGTTTTTTTTTGTTTTGTGCAAATAAACCTAACCCTAATTTACCCAACCATTTTCTTTTCCTAAACCTAACCTATGAACTTTACCTTAGTAAAGTAAGTATGTAACTTTTTATCAAGTATGTAATGTAACGATGGCCCAGTTTGGATTCTTTTCTTACACTTAAAGTAATTGGTAGGGGTGCTTATTCGATGGCCACCAATTTGTTAGATGACATATATTGTATGTGCATTTTTGCATTTTTGTAAGATAACATATGGACCGTTTTATAAGGATATGCTGCACAAGCCAGATGGTGGTGTCGCCTTCAATTCAGCTTGTCCAACACATTCAAGTTGTCACATATCGCCACTTTGTTGGTGGCCTTTCACATCTACAAATGAGGCACTGGGTATCCTCCTGCATCTGCTGTTGACGTTCTGGGACACCGCTACATTTGCCGGGACGTCAGCACAAGCACATGGTTAGGTTGAGGCAACAAAAGCATGTGGTCAGGTTTAGAAAAAAATATCATGGTTTGGCTCTATATTCATACGGGAAGCAAACACTTGACTCCCAGATGAAAGTCCCGGGTTTGTTGGACCCATCCACCACCCCACCCACCTGCCCTGTAGGGACTTTTAAGCTCCTTTTACGTTGTTACAGGCAGCGTTTTAACCTAACGCTGTCCAGCGGCGTATCATACCAACACGACAGTGCCATCTGACTGCATTATGGAATGACGCCACCTGTCCACCTATCATACTGCTGCAAAGGGTGCCGTCCGGCTGTCCGGTGGCATATCATAATGCCGCCGAAGGTTATGTCCAATTACATTACAAACTGATGCCTCCTGGTGGTATATCATACCACCCCAAAAGGTGACCAAAATCAAGGACAAAGCTGCGGTTTTCAACAACTTTGGAATGAGAACAGACTGGCTTGTCAAGTCACCAGCAGCTGGTTTTGGCAAAAGGCATGTCGCCTTTTTCCACATCCAATCAGCCTGTAGCAAAGTCAGATAGTCACATTTGTCACAAACTGTCGGCAGATGGCATTTTCATTTGCTGTGGCATTCTCCAACAACAGCCCTCGGCCCCCACCAAGCTCATCTTATTTAAATTCCCATGGCTTTTGACATGTGTCACCATTGTACAGTCAGGTGAACCCAAGTGCAGAGGCTACAAGCAGGCGACAGGAACTTTGAGAGATATTTTTTATCAGATTCTGGGAACACACAAACAAAGGCAAAACAGAACTGGTTTGCTTGTAACATGGGGAGCCAGGACGACAGGCAGAAACAAGAATTGCAGCACCAGGACACACTGACCACAAACTGACAAAGAACAAAGGGAAACACACAGGTATATACACAGAAAACTAATCATAAGAACAAGACACAGCTGGAGTAAGTAGGCACTGGCGAAAGGAGGGAAACACAGGGATTGATTAACAGTGGAGACACAGGTGTGGTAGATAACAGAGTAGGGCAGAGTGAACAGGACTAATACAAGACAGGTGTGCTAGGAAGACTCTGGAACAGAAGGACTGAGAAGACTGATACAAAGCAAGTGTGTAAGAAAACAGGCTGGAAACAGACAAAGTAAGGAAGTAAAACAAGACATGACACATGAGGAGATTGACTCTCAAAACAAAAGCAAGAAACAACCAACACCCAGGATCATGAGAGACACTCATGTCGGTCGGTATCGCACGCACCACATCGCATCGTATCGTATCGTATCGTATCGTTTTAACTCATCTCATTGTCAATCTATTGTCAGGCCTTTAGCTTAGGTGTCCCTCAGGGGGTCTAGTTTAGGTCCTCTTCTGTTCACTATATACATAACCAATATCTCTTCTCCGAATTTGGCCACAGCAAACCTACACTTTGCTTTTGATGCATTTCAAGTCACTCTTATCAAACATATCTTTGTTTTAAATGCAGACAAAACAGAATATGCTATTTTCAAGAACACAGAAGAGAATCCTACCTACAGTACTGCCCACATTCAAACCCTTCAGGGCTCTCAAAGTGAGTAAGCAGAGCCTTATAGATATAAGCTCTATCAGAAAAACGGACAACTTACCTCTGATCACATCTAAATACAGCAGTTGTCGGATTATAGAACTTTTTAACCTGAGCGCTTGAAAAAGGAATTCTGATGTCAATGAGACCACCTGTTTGAATATAGGTGGCAGAGGAACAACATGTAGTCCTCTAATTTCCATTTAAATGCATTTCTTTTGCTTCCTCTGCAGGTTTATGAAGTGAAACAAGGCAGTAATGTGGTGGAAAAGATTCGACTGTTCATCCACAAAGTCACAGCTCCTCTACACCCAAATGTAGACGGCAACCGGCCACAAAACGTTAAATCCCTCTCTCACCCTTTCTCCAGAGAGAAGCAGCATCTGTGAGTAAAATCTCTTCTAACTTTCCGCTTACTGTTGTGAAGACGGTTAGTCAAACTGACTGCAATGTTTCTCACATGTGTGGCTTTGTGCGTCTTTGCTTAGTCATGTACAGCACAAGCAGTAGAATCTGCTTGCCAAAGACATTTTACACATCTGAGCTGTTCACCCTCTGAAATCTGTAGACAGAATGTTTACATGGAAACTAATGTTTTAACTCTGATTCTATTAAGGTGCTCATTTTATGATATGAGTTATCAAGTGGCTTTATTGGACTGCAGTCATCATATTAACACAAGTATCTCAGGGTCTTTCTTGTTCACAAGTGAGGGTAGAATGGAGCGTGAGATGGATTGCAGTTTGGCGCAGAGTCTGTAGTGATGCAGGCACTGTGCCAGACCGTCGTTGTGAAGAGGGAGCTGAGCCAAAAGGTGAAGCTTTCAACTTACTGGTCCATCTATGTCCCAACCCTCACCTATGGTTATGAGCTATGGGTAATGATGGAAAGAATTAGGTCATGGATAATGAGTTTCCTCAGTGAGGTGGCTGGGTTCAGCCTTAGAGATAGGGTAAGGAGTCCCAAGTAGAGCCACTGCTCCTTTGTGTCGAAAGGGGCCAGTTGAGGTGGTTTGGGCATCTGATCAGGATGCTTCCTGTGCACCTCTAACGGTAGGTGCACAGGCATGTCCAACTGGTAGGAGGCCCCAGGGCAGACCCAGAGCATGCTGGAGGGATTACGTATCTTGTCCAGCCTGAGAACGCCTCGAGGTCCCCCAGGAGGAGCTGGAAAGCGCTGATAGGGAGAGAAGGATGCCTGGAATACTTTCCATAAATGGATGGATTAACATAACCTGGTTATCTGTCAATCCATCCTTTTATTGAAAGTGTAGGGTTCAGAGCCAAAGCTTTCCCACAGTTTGATACACTTTACATTTGCAAGTAGCAGTATTTGATATTTCAAATATATTTACTAAACATGAGGTATTTTTGAAAGCCAAAATTGGCAAGAACAGATCAATTAAAAATGCTTTGATCAGCTCTGATTTCAGTCTTGCAAATCAGCTCCAGACATCTCTATTTACTGTTGTGACAACAAATATAATTATTACCTGAACAGAGATCTTTCTCACCGGCTAACAGTCTTCACATTTGTATTTCCAAAGTCCAATGAGGTAAACAATAAACATGTATTAAGTAAATAATGTGAAGCTATAGTCATGCTAATTCTGTGACATTTGGGTTTACTGATGTGTTTCATGATGTATGCTGTGACGTCTGTACACAGTTCAAATGCTGCAGAGTTAAATAACATGGATCACATACAGTGGACCAACACAATCACACTCTGCAGTCAACATATTGATTATTGTACCATTACAGCTCAATACATGCCCAAGTCACAATTCTCTTTTCTTCTTTAAAGCTGCACTAATCAGTATTCTTATGTCAACAATGGGCCAAATGACAGTGAGTGATGTGGAAGGATTTAATGTGAGGATAAACCCACAGAGAATTATCACTCCACCCTGCAGCTCCCCTCAACTCTATGGAGTTTTTTAGCTGCATTTAGCTTGTTGTTTTGGTTTTACTGTGCTTTCATCGACCACGTTTCCAGCAGCAGGCAGTACAAAAACTCACTGAACACGATCTGCTCTGCAACAAACAGCGCAAAGACACCGTTTCAGCTAGCCTGTGAACGTAGTGGAACATTTTGCTGCTAAAGAGCCAGTTTTTCTCAGGAGTTGTTGGAGAGCAAAGCTGAGAGGAGGGTGAATATTGGAATTAAATTCATCAGTTGGCCAGAGGCACAGTTTGACATGAATGCTAATGTTGCTCTGTGTTTGATGGATGTGTAAATAGGCAACTGTTTACTAACACAGTAGGCCATAACTACTCTTTACAGCTTGTTCCACTGCCTAGTGATGGGCAGACAGATTGTTTTTACGGACTCAGTTTATTTGAGTTGATATATGTACCAAACCTTTCGGGTTTTGCAAAATATTGAGCATTTTTTTCTGTGACACTGTGTGACATTATCAGTTTTGAATAAATAAAGATAAAATATTCATTTTAATGCATTGATTCAGCATCCCATTTGTATGTAGGTAGGTTATGTAAGCTCAATACGATGTAGCAGAAATCTGATTTGGTAGCATCGATTTGTCGTTCTTCCTGGGCAAGAAGCAGACATCCCACTTCAAGAGAATGGTTCATTCGGACTCTTTCAGTGAGTGTAGCTGCCTCGTCATCTGGACTTGATTCTGATTCAGTTGCTTCTTGTTCACTCACTGTAGGAGGCAGCATGAGCAGTAGGCTTGGGTGGTATGGCAGTATTACATTATACCAGGGTAATAAGAAATCCTAAAGAAAACACAGATGCTCATTATTTCTATTAAACTAATACGGAGAGGCTGTATTGAGGATGCATTGTATGTAGTGCACATCAAGCACCACCAGAGGTCAGTCTCTACTGGTGGAACAAGCAGTGCAGCTGACAAACATGCAGACTATGAGCAGTGGGGATAATGTTACAGGACTGTAAACAGTCAGGCAGCAATGGCAAAGAGAGACCATGGGAATAAAAACATGCATGTTTTCACATTTAACCATGTGAATTAAAGGTTTTATTCAACAAAACCAGAGTTGGTGATTGTTGGAGGAGTGGACTAACTAATTAGATGACTAACAAGACTAACCAAGAGACTTCTGGTGAGTTTTATTTTGTTTCTGTTGAATTTGAAAGAAGTGTTAACTGGGCAATTAAGCCAATGTAAATCTTAGTTTGATGAGAGAGAGAGACACTTGAATTTAGAAGGTGCACTGTTGTATCTCTCTGAAATAAGTAAGAATATTGCCTTTCTTGACAATTAAGGCCAAAACACATGAACAGCAAACACTGCATGTCAAAAAATACACCCCTATTATTTTAAGTAACCCCACACTGGCGGCTGCGAAACGTGCATTGCCGCTCCTAAACGTGCCACCCCGTGGCACTTCACGACACTGTTCTACTTCCAGCCTCACCACCCCCAGAATGAAATGCATTTTTCCTCCACTCACTCTCTGCTTGTACATACCAGCTTCCATAGCAGCTCTTTTTCTCTGCTCCTGTGGCAGCTCGACTCCTCTCCTCACCACTGATGTATGTATAAAGAGAACGCTGTGTCTCGTGTGCAGACATTGCGTTAGACTTTTTCGTCGCCAGTCATTTTGACCGACAGGGTCATAAAAATCCGGTCATAATCTATTTTTACCGGTCATTTAATTTTCGTTTTTAAATGATAATAAAGATATTCAAAGACATTTAGTTTTCATTCATTCGTTTTTAATAAATCCAACAAGCAAGTTATAAAGTGTGCATTAATAAGGACATGAACGAAAAGATGAACAGACATCCACACACCCGTGCCATTAGGCTTCGCCCTGGACACACCGGACGGCACTAACGCGTCACTAACGCGTCCGGTGTGTCCAGGGCGTTATGTAGTTATGCCTGTAGGCTCGGTGACACAAAATTAAAATTGTAATGAAGTGATTATGGTATTGAAAAATGTGTTCGGTTATGCACTGTTGTGTTATTTTAAATTATAAACACGGTATTTTCTCCTCACGTTCCTCAGTGCGTGCTGTTGTTATTTTATTTTGAAAATTGGCCGGATTCTCTCGTCTTTTCTGTGTCCGACTTCCTGTTTGGTACGATCCGCTCGATCCAGCTTGACAGAAGCGCTCGCGGCTCCCGTGAAAAATAGACCAGACGCCGAACTGAAGCGCTGCCTCCGCGGGCGCTCCGCTCTGCTCAGCGGCCTGTGTGGACAGTCAGATAGGTTAACATGGGCGCTGACTGAAAACTGCCTCTGCTGCTGGGTGCCGTGCTTCGGTTCCGCGTCCGGTGTGTCCAGGGTGTTATGTCAACAACGCTACATGAAGCAGATGAATGACTTTTTCTCTGCAGTGTGAAAAAGGCAGCCACTTAAACCACTGACTGTGCACTCTGCCGCCAAGTGGGCAGGGGTGGTAATTGCAGCCGGTCAAAATGACGGACGGCCTTCAGATTTTCCGGTCATTATTGTAAAAAAACGGTCAATGACCGAGAATATCTGGTTAACGCAACCCCTGCTTGTGTGTGACAAAGAATAGTTGGGGAGAGACTTGTTGTTGAGGTTGAGAACCATCCCAAGCTAAACAACCCACAATCCTGTCAGTATAGAGACAATGGCAAAAAAGATGTTGCCTGGCAAGTCATGGCTCTGGAGATCGGCTCTTCAGAAAAATGAAGTTTAAGGATGGACTGTCCACACATGATTTTAAGCTAATGCAGAGGTGGAGGAGGTACAGATCATTCAGTAAAAGTAGTAATAACTTTGCATGGTCATCTGTTGATGAGCTGCAGCATGAAGCGTCCACTGTGTGCTAGGGGCAGCACTTGAAGCACATCGCATGATGTGGCGGCGCCAGTGTGTTTTCAACTTAAGGCAGCTTCAGGAACATAGTGAACTTGACACTCAAGGGGTGTGGGAGATTCACACACAAATACGGTCATATAACGAATACCACAGTGAATTTTCAGGCAGGTATGAAGGTATCAAAAAAAATAGATACCATCCAAGCCGAGTGAGCAGTACCCTACAACAGCCAGTGGGGTTGTCAGGCTGACTTGGTACATACCAGACACTGAAAAGAGTAATAGAAATTTTGGTTTGTTCCTTTCCCCCATCAATACTGCTGCACCCATGTGGCTAAAAGTATGTTTAGCTTTAAAACTTGGATCAAAGAAAGAAGTCACCATGTGGCGAAACAGACACCTGAAGTCTCCACATGGATGGCTAAATTATTCAGTGTTATCAAGGCTGGTCGAGAATCAGTGTCTCTCTGTGGATGTACATTCCCATAAATAAATGTTGCTTCAAGCAAATGTGTGCTCACAGTCAGGGACTTTAATGAAAGAGACATGTCAGTGGTGTTAAAGATCAATAAGCAGAGACAACACTGCAAAGGTGCTGTATAGCAACTGAACCAAATTCAGCATATTCAATGAAAAAAATATCCCATAATAATCTCACAGTGCAATTAGATGTCCTGAAGCAAGAGATCGTGATCATAAAAATATTCTATTAGATGCAAGATATTTTTCTGTGATTGAGTCTTTTACAAAGAGCAAATTAGATAATCAGCAACTCTTAAACTTTTTAATTTCGAAAATGTTCTTCCATGTATCATGTTGTTTCACCTCTGAGTAAAAGCCAAGCAGTTTTACCCACACAGACAGTGTGACGAGGTAACAACCACAGAGGTGTAAATTGGACCGAGAAATCCCTCAGCAGCATGGCAGGGAGGCTGAAGCGTGACGCTCTCCTGCTGCATTCTGCTGGAGCTCCCATCCTTCAGCTTTCTCTCCCGCGAGGAAACAAACACAGCGAGCCTGAATCACAAAAGTCATTTACATTTTCTCAACACTGTGTTGGAGGATATTGAAAATAGCAAAAGAAAGCATTTAGACTGACTTATGGGATTAACTACAGACAGAAGTCATGACTTCATCGACACTTCCGGCTCAGTCCCAGCAAGTAAAACCACCTTCAAAGGCGGTGATCAGAGAAGAAGAATGTCTTAGCATAAGCGTCAGCCTGCTGGGATGTATGGAGGAGAGAGTGGGCAGTGGGCAGCTATATTTACAGCTCTGACTAACAGCTAGCAGGAGATCTCCCTCCACATCTTCTCTGTCACTTAATCTTCATCAGTTCTGCGAACACTCCAGGCCTGTTCCCTGAGATTAAACCTTGATATAGATTACAGTGGGAAGTGGCTTTCAAACCACATTAATTCAATCTGGCTTCATCAGACATAGTGTTTAAGGCAGGTCTTAAATATAATTATGTCCTTTCAGAGGGGATGTTCGAGTTTCTCCAGGACTAAATAAATGATTAAATGAAACCCCCAAATTGCAGATTTAACTTCAGATCAATGCTGCCTGACAGCAGAGGCACAAGCACCATTTGGACTGTTTCAGTGAAGGCCAACAAGCACCACCAGCAACACAAGTACTGACTGAGTGACAGGAGCTGCCCACTCAGTCAATTTGATGAAATGCTTTCAGAGCACACATTTCTAAGTGCTTTTCTTCGAAGAGTTACGTTCACATGAGTCTGACTGGTGGTTTTAAAGAAGTACTTCAATGATGGAAAGATGGTCTTTTCATAAAACTGTGCTGTCTGTGCAGTAGACAGATGGAAGTACTTTAGAAATTGGTGCTACATGACCAAAGAAAAGAGAGAAAAAGGGCCGTCACATTCACAACCTACAACTACCAGAATGCACCGGACCAATACATGTTCCTGTTGGTGGATGACATAATGTCAGTTGCCAACACGCTCTCGTCCTGAGTCGTCACATATCGACACTTTGTCTGTGGCCTTTCATCACATTCTCACTCCGACCTCGTCACATGTTGATGTTTGCTCATGGACTTTCTACGTCCACATATGACGTGCAAGGTACCTTGGGCGTGGGACACCTAGTCAACTGCCAACTTCTGCCGCGTATCATGCTGACATGAAAGGATGCCTTTTTTCGTTGGTTTCTGACGTTGCAAATCACTGCCCAAGCGCTTGATTTTGATGACTTTGGAGTGAGACCGGGCTCAGCCTTTCATGTCTACATATCACATGCTAGGTGTCCTCCTGCGTCTGCTGTTGATATTCCAGGACACTGCTACCAATGCCGGGACGTCAGCACAAGCACATGGTTTGGCTCTACATTCATACAGGAAGTGAACAGCAGCTTCCAGGTGAAAGTCCGGGGTTTGTTGGACCCATCCACCACCCCTCCTGCCCTAAAGGGAATTTCTAGCTCCCCATTTTATGATATTACGTCGTTACTAGGGATGCACTGAAATGAAAATTTGTGGCCGAAGCCGAAGCCGAATAATATTAATGAAAATTTGTGGCCGAAGCCGAAGCCGAATAATATTAAACGCTTGGCCGAGTACCGAGTACCGAATACCGAATATTGTTGTTTAGTTTTTCATTAGTTTTTGCAGATGAACCCTCTCCAGATTAGTGTTGTCAGGGTACCAATATTGGGACCCACTGTACGATACCACAGCAAAAATGAGGCAGATGTGCCTTTTGTCATTTATAAAAAGATAAATCACTTTTCTATAATACATCAATGATATTTCAATGGAATAAATTACTTATTGACTTATTCATACTTAAAAAACAGCATCGATCAGTGATGAACATAGGGGGGATCAAAATAAAATAAATAAATAAAATAAGAATCAATCAGCCACCCTCCTCCCCTGACAAGTCCCTTCATANGAGTGCGGTGATGGACGGATCGCCACACTGCCGACATTTTACTCCGCCGGTCACGGCACGCTGTTTGATTGCGTTATCAAAACGCTGCTATTATTCGGCCTTGCTTTTAACTTATTCCACCGAATACCGAATGTGTGTTTTTTTGCAATATTCGGCCGAATATATTCGGTTACTGAATATTCGGTGCATCCCTAGTCGTTACTGGCAGCGTTTCAATCTGACACCATCCTGAGGCATATCATACCAATGCAACAGGTGCCGTCCAGCAACGTTATGAACTGATGCCGCCCATCCGCATACCATACTGCTGCGACAGGTGCCGTCCAGCCAACCTGCGGCATATCATAACACCGCAAAAGGTTTTGTCCAGCTGTGTTACATAGTTACACCGCCCGGCGACGTATCATACCACTGAAAAGTGGTTTTTGGCATTGGGTGTCTCACAGCAAAATCACTGACAAAACAGTGGTATTTCAAAACTTCAGAGAGAGGGCGGGCTGGAGTTGCTCCTCTTAAAAACAATATGGCAGATAGCTGGTAACAAATGATCTCATGTTACGGTTAAACAGTAAGTTAAATATGTTTCTGAAGGCGAACACGCACAGCTTCACCACCAGGTGAGATAAAGCCCAGGACCCCGACACCCGACAGCTTGGGTGTCAGGTGAGGGGGAGCCTGGTGTGCCTCCAGCAGCTGAAACAGTTACCCAGTACAGGACACTCTGTCCAGTGTTCTAAAGTGGTTTGTTAAAGGTTGTTGTGCATTTGAAATGATAAGCATCCTCACTATGAAGGATGTTTAAAATTCACCTGCTCTGTGCTGCAGGAAAGGGAGCCACTCGGAGTTAGCTGCAGGGGGGCCTTGTGTTTGTGTTTCATGCTGTCTTTCCGTCCGTGGTGGCAAGCAAACAAAAATGAAGAAGTGCAGTCTGTAGTCTGAACAACAGCCTCAGAGCCAGCGAAAATGTTTGCTGGCAAATGAGCAGGGAAATTTGGGCACTGACAAGCTGGAGGGAATTTTAATACAGTTCATTTACACATACTACCCACATTATTATGACGCAAAGCTGGTTGCAAATATCTCGCAGGGACATAAATAAGTAACTTCATGTCAGATTAATGTAACAACAGGAACTGAGGTTATAGATTGTTGGGTCATTAAGTTTGTCAGGGAAATACACCTGGAGCAGCTGTGTTTTGGTACTGAAGTGCTTACAAGAGTTTATTCTGTCATTTTAATATTTTATATTATCACATGAATTGTTAGCAGTACTGTTTAACACCATGTTCTGTTTATTCATGCACACATTTTTTCTCCCTATGACACCTGCAAGGCTCTGCAGTGGCAAAAGAGTTTAAGGGGGAACTGGAAAACTGGAAAGGTCCAGTGTGAAGGATTTAGGGGGATTATTGACAAAATGGAATATAATGTTTTTAGTGTATAATCACCTGAAAATAAAATTGTGTTTTCCTTACCTTAGAATGAGCCGTTTATATCATGCACACTGCCATGTTGTTGTTCCAGCCGGGAACAACGAATTCTCACTCCAACCTTGTCGTATATTGACGTTTGGTCATGGGCTTACCATAACGTGCAAGGTACCCTGGACGCGTTGGTTGTTGACGTTCTGGGACGCCGTGTCAAGTTCAGCCTGTTCCATGCATTTTCTGCTTTCAAAATACACTGCAGCTTTTTGCAGGAAATGTAGTTTCCATACAGTCTCTTTCAAAATAAAAGCACTACTTCGGCACAATACAGTGAATGGACATTGGACATCAGCATATCTGGCAGTAGATTCACACTGAATATTTTAGCAAAATGTTTAAGGTCAACATTTTATGAAGTTTGACTCCTACAATATCTGCGCAGGGCAACGAGTCAAGTCATTTACGGCACAAATTACAAATTACAAAAGTGCCTCAAAGGGTTTTACAATCTATTCTATCCTTTGTTCTTAATATTAAATTTATGGGCACATCTCTGTCTAGAAGAGTCAGCACAGTTGATTATACAATAGTATTGTACTAAATTAAGTGATATACAGAACCCTTATCCACCTCCCTGAGGGGAGGTACATTTCTGTTTTTGTCAGTGGACTCGGTTTAAAGAGAGCACAGATAACTTTCAGTTTAGTTTCCCTCCAGAGAGAGCTGTCTCTTTGAGAAGTACTGAGTGTACGACTGGATAACTGAGACTTGGATTATAATGCACGAGTTGTGTGAGTGTGTGTAAACACATGTTTTCATATTGATTGATTTGATTGCAGATTTCTTTACAATTTGGGTGTTTAAATAGCTTGTGAAAAGCATCTGAACACAGCACAAGAAAACTAATGTCGATTCAGGTTTCAAAGGGTTTAAGGCCTTTATGTTTAGATACTGACTCCGAAACTCGTTGAAGTTTTTGAAGCAGGTTCGATTTTTTGGCAGCATCCACAACAAGAGAGAGAAACGGATTTGATAACAGTCAAGACATCCTTTCTTAACTCAGATAGCCTACTGTCAACAGGTCAGATAGTAGTATTCAGGTGGATGATGATAATGAGGAACAGGATGTGGACTGCACACAGACAGAGACACAGTTACAGTGTGGAGACAGCTCAGCCCCTTCAGCTGCTCTGCCAGATGCAAGACACCAGCAGAGAGGGGTGACAGGCAGAAGACAACTCCAGTGGAGAGAAGCAAGGGGGCAAATGGACCTTTGCATTTTGTTTCATATTGTGAATTTTCACAACGAATGGAACAATAAAGTGCATCGGAGTCAGTATGCAAAGGCCTAAACATGGGCAGAATAATAAATATACAAGTGATCATTTGTATTCCTTTAATTCACCTTGACCTATATGAACATCACGCTACAGTAAGTCCTGAATGGCAGTAAATATTCCCACTGAGGCAGAATGCTGTTAACTACTCCTGACCATGATTAGCAGGAGACAGGCCGGCTGGTTAAGCCAACCAGAATTTATAGAGCTTTCTTGTGCCTCCTCCCTTCATTATCTTTTTGTTGTGATATTGCACCCTGCATTGTACTGAAACATAATAACATACCCTCCGTTTTACTCTACTTGTGCATGAACATACATCACATGACTTTATTGTTATTGTACTCTTGGTCCTATTTATGGAGGTCGTTTTGGGAACATGAAATGTTCAGACTGTTATCCTGTTAAAAAAATCAGGTTGGGGCTTTAGGCGGTAAAATCTCTGTTCATTTTGTGCTAGTTGGACAGTAAAAGCCACTTTAACATCATATGAACAATATTAGTCTGAATATTTACCTCTAGAGAAGTGAATGTTATTTGTCTCACCTCTCCTCTTTTTTTCTCTCCGCTTGTACGAGCTACAATGTGTGAATATATGTTAATTTAAATATGTAAAATTCATTTCCAGACATTGTATAAAACATAGTAATGTAAATGACTGCTCCCTTTAATTTTGTGATTTACATCAGATGCAGTTTAGTTGACACATAGATTTCCTTCTGTAATTTTAACTTTTCAGTAAATATTTTTTAAATCCCCTGTCCTCGCATCAGACTTAGAGGGTAACTTTGGTATTTTTTTAACCTGGGTCATATTTTCACACATTGTTATGTCTAAGTGACTACTGGGAACAACAGTTTCTAAACTGGTCCAGTATTGACCGAGACTGCTGCAGGCTGCAGCTGCCAGACAGGATACAGTGTCACCACTTGGGGCAATTGAGCACTGTCAATTTACGTCCAATAAAACGTCTTGGTTTTACCACTGACAGGCTCAGACTTTTGTTTTAAGTGTCTGACAACATCATGGAAAAGATCTCAGAGATAGACGTTTTTGTAAGAGAGTAAGATCCTGTTTGTTTAACCAGAAACAGCCCCAAAATCGCTATCGCCAAACCCACCAGACTCCATTTAAAATTAACAGTAATTAAAGTGTGTATAGATCCAGGGTATTTTCACATCTAACTGGGTGAATTACAGGTTTATTTCAACCGAACCAGAGCTGGTGATTTTTGAAACTGTGGAAAAGACACACAAGCTGGCTTTTGTGTTCTATTTTGCTTCTGTGGACTCTGAATGAATGAAGTGTGTTTTACAATGATAAAATTACAGTTTTTTTAAAATGGAGTCTGGTTGGGTTGACGTTTCTGATTAAACAAAAGGGATTTTACTCTTAAACAAAAAGGTTTATCTCTGACAATGTTGTCAGACAATTAGTATAATATTTTGAGCCTGTTAAGTGTCCAAAACAGGCACTTTTAGTAGATGTAAATTGATCGAGCACAATTGCCCCAATGTGACTACATTGCAGACTGTATCGCTGCTGCTGTCTGCAGCAGTCTTACTCAATGCTTGACCAATCAAATCTTGTTGTTCCCATTATTCACTTATACACAAAAACATGGGAAAATAGGGTCCAGGTTGAAAAGTACTTAAGTTTCCCTTTAAGTTACTGTGCCTACAGCTCATTAGTGGCTTTTTCAATATTCAGAGGTAACACCACTACAACACTATCTACTGTGATGTAAACATGCTACAGTCAGTCTGCACGCTTTCTCTGGATCTGTGACTAAAACTACATCTGTTTTGTTCTTTGTTGCCAGATTTGATCTGTCCGACAGGGACAAGTTCTTTGACAGCAGGACCAGGAGCTCAATAGTAAGTATTGGTTTTAGCAGAGAGGGTGATTCCCTCAGGAGGCCACAGCCAGGTTTAACTCGGCACAGTGACAGCATGTGTATGAAATGTTGCATTTATGGTTGTCCCCTCCCTTAGTATAGACAGATGTGTATTTCTCCATAGATCTAACAACAAAGACGTGACACCCTGCGCTCCCTGATGTGCACTTTCCTTTAATAAGACCCCCTCACTCCTGTGTCCTGTGTCATGAAAAACAAATACATTCTGTGAACATGCGTCATACATGCGCTGCTGCATTGACATGAACACCTACACAGCACCTCGCAATGCTCCACTAATGACTGGATAATGTGATTCTCATCACTGGATGGAGCTCCTCAATCGTTGGCTCCAAGCTGAGCCTCAGCTCTCATCAATAAGAATCTGTGTTTTACACTGACCTCATCAGCGGCCTCCCTGAGGACCGACTCACAAAACTCAGCAGTTTGCCTGCTTCATTGTCCCTCCAACAGTTTCACCTGTGCTCTTATTGAATATTCAGCTCATCCTCCACATCTACATGATGTTAAGACTGAATGTTTTCTTCTGTCACCAGGTCTATGAGGTAGTGAAGAGGACAAAATGCACCAAAACCAAATACTCCATGGGTAAGCCCTCTTCCTGCATCTGTAATACAAGAGATAAATCAATATGCAATTAATGTGGGACCTGTTTTCATCAGCGTATAGTGTAATTACCACCACAGAAGAGTGCAGCGTGTGCCATTCTTTCACCAACGTATTTCCAAACCTAGTGCTTAGATTTGCTTGAAATGGATTGAATCTTGATGTTGGTGACCATCTGAGCTAAAATTTATGTTCCTCCTGACTCTTAACTCAAGCAGACATCATTTGCCGTGCAGATACATGATCCCTAGAGAAAGAAGTCTCTCAAGTACAGTGACTCTGTGACTTTTCTTCTAGTGCTGCCATCATGTCAAACATGGATAAATTAGTGAACAGGCCTCGCGGGCACAGGCTCAGGGGGCCAAATTGTCAGGGCCCCACCAGAGAAAGACTAAAAAAAAAAAAAGAAAAACAGAAAAAAGACCACAGAGGTGCAAAGGAACTGCAAAGAGATACAAAAATTAACTAAAAAAGGACAAAATAACCACAAAAAGACAAAAAAAAACAACCTCAAAGATGCACAAAACCACAAAAACATGCATAACAACTACAAAGACACACAAAAGTCTGTGTGACAAGTGGTGGGGCCCTTTGCGTACTTGTGCCCAGGGACCCATTACCGTATAACCTGCATTATGTATGCAGCTTATCTCTCATCCACACAGTACAGCGCTGACTGAAAGTGACAGCTAATTGGAGAGATTATTGAGCCGTGGCTGATTACGGCAGTCTCTTGAGGGTTATGCAGTCGAAGTCATTTGACGAACATATAACAAATACGTTCAGGTTCGTTTTTGAGGCATGAAATGCAAAATAAATCCAGGAAAAATTAAATTATTTCCAAAGCAAAGAAAGCCCAAAAGCTGATGAAGAAAAATCAAGTCAAGTCACACACTTTAGGGTTTGATCTAACAGAATACACACGTGTGTCTTCATCAAGTGGATAAATATTTGCTCCTCTGGTTCTTCAGCAGCCTGTAAAAGTAATCACACACATTCACTCAAAATGTACTGCCTGCGTGATCATTGTTCCTGATGATGCCTGACTTGTGCTCTGATTTGCATTGTGCCTCATGTTAATCTGTTTTTTTAAAAGATCTCCCCCTGGTGTGTGAACAATCTATAATTTACCTTCTGGGGATCAATTAAGGTTTAACATATCTTTTAAATGGGATGTGATTAGTCTGTCCTATGTCAGGTTCCATCTCATCATCTTACAACCACTGGGACACTGTCATTAAGACAACATTTCATAATTAGATGTACCTTTTTAAACCTGTATTATACACCAGTGGAACAAAAGTACAGGGTTAGGTTCAGAAAAAAACATCATGGTTTTACTATTATTATTATTATTATTATTAAAATAGCTTTTGACTGTTGGTTTCACACGGGACATGAACAGCAGGCTCCCAGGTGGAAGTCCAGAGTGTGTTTCACCAGCCACCTCACCTCCCGCCTGCACTATGCCGACTTACTCGCTCTTAATACAACAGTAGCTGCTAGGAGCGTCAGAAAATGCGACCTCCTGGTGCGTCTCATACCACCGCCAAAGGGTGCCTCTGTGCGTCAGTTTCTGACACCGAGGGCCGCTGGCCAAGCGTTATTATTTGAAGAAATGGGAGTGAGACCGGGTCGCTAATGTCCATGACCAGAGGCATTATGTTTTCAGGTTGTCCGTCCTTTCCATTAATATGAATGCAATATCTCAAGAGCGCCTTGAAGGAATTTTTTTTTAAGATTTTGCCCAAACGCTCAGTGTGACCTCACAAAATATGTTTTTGCCCATAACTCAAGAATTCATACCCTAATTATGACAAAACTTTGCACAAAGGTCTAACAGGATAAAATAATGAAGTGATGACATTTTATATCCAAAAGGTCAAAGGTCAACTTCACTGTGACGTCATAATGTTCTGTATAAATCACTTTTTGTGGCCATTACTCAGCGTCATATCTCAAGAACAGAAGGGGAGACATGGATGGGTGACACTAATCTTGGGTGCCAGCCTTGAAACTGTGGTGATTATAAAGATCTTCTGTGCTGCCGGGGGAAAATGTGTGTGAAGTATCCATGTTTTCACAGACGTGGATTTAAACTCTAAGTGCAACTTAACCGGTGCACGGAGACCTACAAACGTGGGACAGTAATTCTAGCTGTAGGGCAGTTTACCATCATTCCTATCAACCACTTTATACTCACAAAGTTAATGGTGGAGATCTGAGAACATGGCAACATTGATAAAAAAGAACTCACAGATTTTAAATATTCCACAGTTTATTTGGATGAGAAAACAAGCACAGTGCAATATCCCCCAAACTGTCTGTTGTAAATGTCAGTCACAGTTTACAGACAGTCATCTACTGTACTGTGTGCATGCAGTTTACTTGTACAATGAGGGATTATCAGCAACATCTCAGGAGCACTTACTCTCAGTTTTACCAGCAGTTACTTTGATAAGTGCAGTATCATAACCAATAGGAATGATGGCCAGAGCTCCAAATATACTATCTTGTTGTAATAAGGTGAAATTACCCTTTAAGATAAACTACATCTACATGTAATTCTTCACTGTGAAATTTTGAGCCTCAGAGAGGAAATGTAACATCTGTCATGTCTGGGTTTAACTCACTGGATTTATGTTCCTCCAGAGCTCTTCTACTGAGTTTCGCAGTGTGTGTGTGTGTGTGTGTGTGTGTGTGTGTGTGTGTGTGTGTGTGGGATTATAATCCTGCCTATATGCCTTCTTACAGGGATCACCAGTCTGTTAGCCAGTGGTGTATATACGGCTGCTTATCCCCTGCATGATGTGAGTATCACCATCACACTTTATCATCACCTCTCCCCTACGACCGGAGAGCAGCTGATAAATCGCCGTTTATTTACTGTGAAAATTTTCCCATTCAGTGAGTTTCTAATGTGAAACTCAACAAAGCGTCCGCTGCTTGCACTCTTTAATTTACGATAAAGAATCCCAGTTGTGACCTGATTTACTCTCAGGATTCTGACAAATGGCAAATCATAATTCCATGTTTAATTAAAGGCATTATTCACCATATGCATGATGAACAAAGTGTAAAATTAAATCAGAATGTGTGGTGGTTTATGTGTGTAATTATATATATATATATATATATGTGTGTGTGTTACAGGGAGACATCGAGGGGGTGAACACAGAATCTAACGACAGGAAGGTAAGTTGAGCAACTCCACCAGTCGATAAATTGAATCAGTTGTCAGCACACTGACACTTTCAATCAGTTTACAAATACTTTGTCATCAGTTAGCCTAAACATTTAGTTTTAGTAAACCAGCTCAGATTAACTTCATGCAGACTTGGCAGTCTCGGCAAGAAACCAGGGCTAATTACTTTCGTTCGGCTCAACGCTCTGACCAGGCGTTGTTGTTCCCGTCTTCCCGCTGTGGAGCTAAGGCGTCTGTGTGGCAAAACTGGACGTGCACCGCCACTGCGGGGGGGGGGGGTCATCCAATCAGAAAGATAGACTGAGAGTTTGAATTTGAGTTAAGATAATTAATTGGTTAGAAAGGAAAACAATCAAGGCATTGAGGATGGTTGTAATCCAGATTGTCCGGCCGGCCAGCGTCAGCTTTTTCGTCACATTTTTACTCGTCAGTCCACAATGAACAGAGATTTTGTTTTCGTTTTTGTTGTCAGTACTTATTAAATTTACATTCTCGTTACAAATAAAGGGTCGTCACCGAAAAGTTTTCGTTTAAGTTTTAGTTGACAAAATTAACACTGGCTGTGTTGAGTTTTATTTAAACAGAAATGAGGGTGTGTTGAACCCGCTGTTGTGTGTGTGTGCGTGTGTGTGTGCGTGTGTGCACACTGCCTTTTAATACAGCAGAGTTTAATGAACTTCAAGTTACAGGGACTTTTACTAGCAAGGACCACACCACAACAATATGTCCTTTGAATGTTTAATTGTAATTCAGAAAGTGTTCGTTTCTGAGGAGTGATGATTGGATGTAAGTGGGGGTGAAGTTGGAAGAGGGATGTCTTCTGATAGTGTGGTCTGGGATGATGTACTGAAGATCAGGCTGAGGGAGACTCAGTGTGGAGGTTCTGTCTTGTATCAGTAGCCCCTTTTACACTGCCAGATTTTCGGCAAATGTTGGGCCGTTTTGCCCGCAAGCTGCGAGCGTTTAGACACACAGAGCCGGATTGGCGAGTTGATCCGAGGTGCCCAATTTTCCTCCTCGTCTTGGCGTAACCCTTTTAGTTTAAACAGACAGATGCGGCCTTCCGCAATGGGAGGGGCTGTTGATGACTTGTGGGAGGAGCTGTTGATGACGCTGCACGTGCGAGCCACTGGTGGTGGATAAACAGGAAACAGCTGATAGCAGGAATTAGCGAGCAGCTAGTAGCGAGAGGGAAACGCAAACCTGACAGTAAAGATGAGCAACTGGGGAGACAAGGAATTGTGCGCCCTCCTTGTCCTCACAAACGAAGAGGCCATTAACCGTCAGATGACGGGGATAGTGCAGAACGGACTGACTTACGAGAGAATTGCCGAAGGACTGACCAGCCGCGGCTTCCCTCCCACGTCACTGTTTACGTCACACGCTGAGCTACACCTTTTGTTACTTGCTCACGCCCCCCATTGCCCCGAAAAAGGCACATTCTGTATAAACAAAAGTAGGCAGGCGGCATTTTGCTGCACTCCCCGATTTTGTTTTTATACTGCCAATGCTGAAAGAAGACTGATTGGGCTTTCCTGCAAATTTGCACAATTCCTATCTTAAAAGGGGTAACGTTTCTCTGGCGAGGCTCGTTGCAGAGTGGTTGCTAACTTTAGTGGCCATCATGGAAACATGAATGGCCCTATCCAGAGCCAGTGTTTGGTTTGTCTGTTCTGGGCTACTGTAGAAACATTACGGGGCAACGTGGCGATCTCCGTAGACGAGGATCCACTCCCTATGTAGATATAATCGCTCATTCGAAGGTAACAAAAACACGATGATTCTTATTTTCAGGGGATTATACACTAAAGACAACATACTTTTACTCAGTTATATCATATTCCATTTCTGCCAGTATGTCCCCTTAAATCATACACACTTATCCTTTAAAGGGAAATCATTTAACCAACTAGAAATTTTCTTTTTACAAAATGTCATTTATGTGCACATGATATATTGGAACAACTGCAGGAGAAGTACAGAAGGTTACAGGTTTAATTTCACCCCAACAATGTTTTCACTGCTTTTATGAGGAACAGATCAAATGACAGAAGCAAACTGCTTTCAAGTTAATTAAACATTAATTTGTTTGAAGTGTCGCCAGTTAATTCGAATGAAGTTTGGACGCTTGTCTATTCTTCATGCTGAATGCATCACAACAACAGAATATCTGTAATTGACTAAAACATGCCACTCAATTAGTCATACCTTTGGGGTTTATTTCCAGAAGAATGAGTAACAAAGCACGACAGACTCTCGTGCTAACCTGGCAGCGTTTGTGCACGGCCGAGCCTTTGCCTCCTACTGTACAAGAATAAAATCAACCAGGCAATTGGAAAGAAAATCAGAGCTCGTGCTGAGTCTGAAGTCATCTCCTCCCCTGCTAACACTCTGCATAATTACACTGTAGGCTGTGTGTCACTAAGGCAACAGCCTAATAATTCCCCCTCTGTTGTTCTCAAACATCAGATAAGCTTCAGCTCGGTGCTTTCAAGCACTTTAGCTGCAACATACCTTTATATTTACCACAATCCCACTTATACATGTGCGTATAAGAAATGGGTTTTCCTCGACTGTAGGAATGAGAATGTTGAGTCTCAGTCTCGGAGCTCAATCTGCTGCGATCTGCCTCCTGAACGCTCCTCTGGGCCTGCCTCCCGTGATTAAAAGCCTTGGTTTGTTGCCTTGCTGCTCTGCCTGTAAATGTGTGTGATTGTGTTTGGAAAAGCGTTTCATGGTGATTTATGTGCTCTTTGGCTCCTAGTAGTAGGAAGAGAGCACATACACAGTCAGCTGTTTCATTATCATTGTAGAGACTGTATCATACAGCAGTGTTGTGCACATAAACCACACTGGGGAACACACCAACACCCCCACACCTATCAGTGTTGTTTTATTTGTCATGGGCATTTATCAAGGTCTTAAATGCACCGCATAACATAAATTATACAAGACAAGAATTAACACCACATTGAATTGTAATTTGCCAAAATACTGATATTAATAAAAACTTCAACAGGCACTGAAAACGAAATGATACTTAAACAGTAAATGGGGAAATGTGCAGCTTGAAATTCATTTACTGCAGAATTTCCTACAGGTGGTGATGAGATGTGCATCAGTGCTATATTTCATCTAACCATGTTACTGCAACATGTTCTCACATTTGAGTTTGCTTAAATCCCAGTACGTCTCATAGATGCTAAAGGGTAAAGGGAATCTATAGCTGATGGCCACTGACCAATCTGCCGTATTTGATGCCCCTCAATGACTGATGGTTTTTCAGTGCTTTATTAACAAACCTGTGCGTCTGGTACATAAAGCCATAGCCCTCTATGGTTAAATTTAGGCCACTAAAAGTAGTTGCTTAAAGTTAAACAAAGATTCTGACTAAAAGATACATGTGTTTACTGTACTGTATAAAGAAACGAGTAATAACTACTGTGAACATGTCTCGTTCCTTTACTAAATGATATTTTCGTACCCCTACCTTAGTTGGATTTACATGCTAAAACAGTTTCCTCTGACACCTTTCTTCAGACAAGAGATGCCCTGAGTTAATTAAAAAATGTTAATAAGGTCATCTGGGGCACCTTGAGAAGCAAAACAACATTGAACATGCCGATAAAACTGAATGTGAGTTTTAAGTACAGTTAATTAATTCATGCCAAGTCGCATTGATGCTATGTGGCGCACCATGTGGCGGCCAAACATCTTACTGAGACACTTTATGATGGATTTTCCTTTAATTTCTCACCGGTCATATGAACCCACTTTGTTTTGACTGTAACAGAGGGAAATCTTTGGACTTGCTCACTAGATCTGAGTGAAACAACAGACAATAATTTGTCTAAGGTTAACCCTGGTATTGCATGCTGGCTCTATACATGGCTCAATTGCTCCATTGCTCCATTGCTAATGTCATTACTGTAACCTGTGCTTATCCCAATATGATAAGTCAAAATACCTGCTGTCCAAAGGGTCCACAGTGGACCAGTGGAAACAGGGCAGCACTGTATATCATGATTTTCTGCCCAATAACAAAATTTTGTTTCCCATTTATTCTTTGCTATAAGCAGCTTGGTAAGAAATGTCCCACTAATTGCAAAATAATGATAATAATAATCGATTTAGAAAATTATTTTTTGAAAAACAGGGGAAATACGAAAAAAGCTAGGAATTTTTTTTTTTATGATTATTATTATCACATATTCAAAATTATGGTACAGAATTATTACAATTTTCCCTGTTTGTTTGTTTCTAACTTTACTTTTCTTTTTTTGCTATTTTTTAGTTGTTGTTTTGTTCTCTTTTTACTAATTTCTTTAGGTCGTTTCTTCTTTCGTTGCTCGTCGCCCTCGTAAGAAATCAGGCCAACTTGCTCAGCTTTCAAAGGGTTAAATTTGTGACAGAAATCCCTGCTGAAATGGAATACAGTCTGTCTTTAAGATAAATGGTGAAATGTTGTTCAGCCTGCAGCTTTTATTATTTATTTGTTTTTGGGTTTTTTTCTTTTTTGACTGCATTGATTTATTGCCACCCAGCGTCTCCTTTGGATGCGTGACCAGAAAACTGTTCCTCACTGTACAGCACAAGCTTGGCACTGCTGTCTGAGAAAAAACATATGTTGCTCTGAATATGCTGCATCAGTGGATTTATAATACATTATGCAGATTTATTTGCATATATATCTTTAGTGCATCAGAGAACTGGCTGTGATGCATGGTGGTGCGTAATACCATACATTAGCGATCGCCAACTGGCGGCCTGCGGGCCACGCATGTCCTTCTGAATATTAATTAATTCAGAAAATGTACTGAATTGAAGCAACCGCCAAAGACAGTTGATGTGGAAACAATTTTATTAGGAATGATTTACCAGCCCTACACATGTGCTTTTGACCCTCAGGTACTAAAGACGTTAAAATCCATCTGTCAGCTTAGTATTAGCTGCAGTGACAAGGCAGGTTCTATACGCTTAACATCAGAATATCAAAATATCAAAAGGTGACAAAGCAGCATCCTGAATAAGTTGTTAATAACTCACAAAAACATTGCCTGTAATTGTCCATCTTCTCTGTTCATCTCTTGCACACATACACACACACACACTCTGCAGCACTCTGTGTGTCAATGCTGACAACTGTGCTCGTATAATGCATAAAATTCATGGTTTGCAGGTTGTGTTGGGCTCAGGTGGTGTATTAATATATATTTTGCTGGTTGGGCGCTGCAGATTGGATAAGTGAAACTGAAACTAATTCTTTTATAAATGGGATGCTGCTTTGGTCGTATCTTCCTGCAAGACTGGGGACAAATTCATGGATCTTATTTAAAGGGCCAGTGTGTAATATTTGGCATGGTTTATTGTCAAATCTGAATCCGAATCTGAATATTCTACCCATTAATATGTTTATACAAGTGTATAATCGCTATAAAATAAAATTCATTTGGTTTTCGTAGCCTTATAATTATGCTT
>NC_065506.1:41115278-41146949 GCF_006386435.1 Epinephelus moara | reverse complement strand
GTTCAAAGTCGTCCATTGCAGCTACTATAGTCCGGAGATATCGCTAGGCTAAATAAACAGCTGAGCTCTGTTTACCTGCTACGCTGTCAGTCAGTGTGCGGGCTGGAGATTGGTGGAGCAGAGAGGGGAGGGGGTCCCCGCTTGGTATTGTAAACGAGTATGTGTGTATGAAGTGTGTAGGTGTTACGCCAGAAGAGTCAGAGTTTGGGACGAAGTCTTTTACCCCCTGGAGTGTTACCAGAGTTTTTGGAGTGCTCAAATAAACTGGCCTTTTTACCGAACGCTACTCTGGTCTCCTGCTCGTGAGGGATTCATTACAATATCGTAACATGGTTTAGATTTCTAAATAAACATTCACCTCGTCGCTAGATAGACCTACTCCTGAAAAACTCGTGTCTGCGCAAGGCTTTTTGTCCCTACGAGGCCACTGTCATTTACCCGACGGGAGGGGTGAGCGAGGGAGCCCTGCAATCTAGAATTTGACCACTGATGTCACTGTTTTCAACCCATTTTACACAGTGGCCCTTTAACCTTTTTCTTCCCCGACATGCTCTTATTAAACATACCGTCTTATTTAAAAAGTAAAAACCTGTGATTAAATAATATCTGATTGATGACCAACATAAAGAAGTAAACTAGCTGGTCACTGATAAAATGTGAGTCGATTTAGCTGACACAGTAAATTAATCATCGTCAACACCGTCATCTGTTACTCATCTCTCTGCTGCTCTGAGTTTCTCTTTTGAATCCCAATTCTACTTTGACGGTCTTTCTATCCGTGTGAATTTTCTGTTAATGACTCTTATATGTTCTGCACACATGTCACATTAAAGGCTCTTAATGTGAAACATTATGTGCAGGATGTTTCATTGGCAGTATAGTAGCTGAACACCAGAGCTCAAGTTAACTGATTGATCAGTGTTATTAGTGTTATTAGTGTCATCCCAGACGAGCCCCCATTTGTCACAAACAGGCTCAGTGGATTTGACAACTAAGACAAACTAAGATTAACTCGAATAAACAATGGAGTGTGTAGGTCAGCAAAGTCAGCCATGTGTGGATGTGTGTCAGGTGTGCTGTGAAGGTGTTGAAGGTGCACATCGAAAAGCAGTGATGCAGGGAGAGAGCGAGAGAGGGAGAAAACACAAGGCAGCTTTTATAGCCTGGAAGGTCCAGGTGAGCTTAATCAAGGTAACGACCCTCCCATGTCAGCCAACTGCCTGATGAGGTTGTCCGGAACATCCTCCAAGACAGCAGAAGGTGTGTCACAATCACACACACACAAAAAAAAAAATCCTTTATAATCGACCAACTATATAATGTAGGTACTTCTGTAAAGAAACAGTGTGTAGGATTTAGGAGGATTTAGTGGCATATAGTAGTGAGGACTGCAGATTGCCCCCAGCTGAAACTTCTCCTGGTTAGAATTCCTCCAGTGTTCATTGTTCAGGAGGTTTATACTGGGAGTTGAATTAGTCGCAGAGGTCTCTTCCTCTCCGAAACAAAGAGACCAAATTATTTAAACCGGTGAAAACACTGAATAAAACAGTTTGACGTTACAAATCAGTGTTTTTTCTTGCAATGTTTGGCATGTCAGAGACAGGCCGCTAGCCCAGCGCCTGCTAATCTGTGCTCACCTTTTCACTTTATAATTTAAGATCCAGACGTTCAGAAGGTTTTTACCAGGAGCTGAATGATACATAGAGGTGTCTTCCTCTCCAAAACAGACTCGGTAATTTAAACCAGTGAAAATACTGAAGAAAGCCCTCGTCGTGGAGGGGCTGCTAACTATGGTGGATGCAAAAATGCCAGCGTCCATATCTAGAGCCAGAAGCATCTTTTACACTGCCAGATTTTTCGCGAATGTTGGGCCATTTTGCCGGCAAGCTGCGAGCGTTTAGACACACAGAGCCAGATTGGCGAGTTGATCCGAGGTGCCCAATTTTCTGCCTCGTAGGGTAGACATACTGGCGAAACCCTTTTAGTTTAAACAGACTGAGGCGGCCTTCCGCCACGGGAGGGGCTGTTGATGACTTGTGGGAGGAGCTGTTGATGACGCCGCACATGGGACCCACTGGCGGTGGAAACAGGAAACAGCTGATAGCAGGAATTAGCGAGCAGCTAGTAGCAAGAGGGAAACACAAACCTGACAGACACTGTGAAGATGAGCACCTGGGGCGACAAGGAATTGTGCGCCCTCCTTNATTCTGTATAAACAAAAGTAGGTAGGTGGCATTTTGCCGCACTCCCCGATTTTGTTTTTATACTGCCAATGCTGAAAAAAGACTGATTGGGCTTTCCTGCAAATTTGCACAACTCCTGTTTTTAAAAGGGCTAGTGTTTGTTTTGTTTATTTTGGGCTACTGTAGAAACATGGTGGTGCAACATGGCGATCTCCATAAACGAGGACCTCCTCCCCATGTAGATATTAACAGCTCATTCTAAGGTAGCAAATAAACGCAACAGTTTTTCCTCTCAGGTGATTACGCACTAAAGAAAACATTATATTATATTATATTCCATTTCTGCCAATACATCCCCCTAAATACTTAACACTTTAAAGTAACATAGCAAAAACTCTCACAGCCTCTCTTGTGTGTATATTCTCTGGTATTGTTACCTCTACGATAGTAAACAGAATATCTGTGTGTCTTGGACACGAGACAAGTCATTTAGAGCCGTAACCTCGGGCTCTGGGGTCATGTGATCGTCATTTTTCACTATTTGCTGACATTTTATAGACAAAACTAAGGGTTGATTTATTGAGAAAATAATCAGTGGGTTAACTGATCATGAAAATAATTTACAAGTTCCCCCAAAGTAGAAAGATCTGAAAGTAATTAGAGGATAAAAATTAATTTGCGGTATACTGAATTCATTAAGAATAACAGGTAACAAGAAGTGATTTTTTGCATTAACAGCTGCCTGTGGTGTCTGATATATGATATAATATATGAGCATTAATTATCGCCTCCTGCTTCTCTTCACAGCTGCTGTACGAGGAGTGGGCCAGCTACAGTGTCTTCTACAAGTACCAGCCTATCGGACTCATCAGGTCAGATCCACAGCAGTGCTCTTAGTGTCACAGCCGTCAGGTGAATTACTGACGCATTAGCAGACCTCACATGCCTGCCATGGCTGGTGCTCTCACAGCAGCTTTAACTGCCGTCACTAGCCTGAAGGCAAGAAAGACAGATGAGGACTCTCACAAGCAGATTGATGCTCCACTGAAGCATGATGTTCCTCTGCAGAAACAATAGTCATGTGCTGAGCTGAATGTGGTCCAGGAAACAGACTGGGAATGTAAGCTGAATCTCCTGTAGCTCCTTATCAAACACACTCTGCTCAGGGACTGCAAGCTCACGATCATCATGTCGTCATGTCAGCAGCCATGATATGATCTTATTTTAAAGACTGCAGTCAGTGGATGAAGGGAAACTTTTCAACATTCCCTAAACATATCAACCGTGAGCTCATTTGGTGTTATGATGGTAGTACGGTGTCATAGTTAATTTGACAATGATGTATTGATGTTGTAAATGTACCTTTCACCTTTGGTTTATCATCTTCAACAGGAAGTATTTTGGGGAGAAGGTTGGACTGTATTTTGCCTGGTTAGGAGTCTACACACAGATGCTGATCCCTGCAGCCATCGTTGGAGTCATTGTATTCCTCTACGGCTGTGCGACTGTCGATGATAACATACCGAGGTACACCACACACACGCACGCGCAGGGTGTGAACTACAGGCGGGCCACTGAGAGCTTGGCATGACATGAGACATTTTTCCCCACATTTCTATTTTCCTGTCTTCATCATCCCGGCTCGTGTGTAATTTTAGGCGAATATTAATGTGTGATTCATGCATGAAGGTGATTCAGCGCTCATTCACTTTAATAAAGCTGCTGTATACCCCTGTGGAGGTTTGTTATGGGCATTAACTGATTATTATGTATCAGATGTACTGATAAAGCAAGTAGGCCTACATGCTCGCAGCTATGAATGTTCCTGTGCAACATGAGTCACAGTCTCTCTTTGAGGCACTGCCCCCCCACCCAACCACCCCAACCAAAAAAAAAAGTGAGCTCCCACAACAGAGATGGTATAGTTCATACACTGCAAACACACTCTCACACAGACACATATATCTTCCCTCATGTATTCTTTTTCATCTGTTGCCAGACTTCTATAATTTTCTCCCCTTTATATCTAAAACAGAAAAGTTTTTCTCTCCTCCCACTGAAGCTGTCACTCATTTTTTTTGTACTTTCTGTGACAGTAAGCCATAACTAATCAAATCTAGCAGGGTTTAAGATTCCTCCCACAGTCCAAAGACATGCAGGTTAATTGGTGACTCTAAATTGTCTGTAGGTGTGAATGTGAGTGTGAATGGTTGTCTGTCTCTATGTGTCAGCCCTGTGATAGTCTGGTGACCTGTCCAGGGTGTACCCTGCCTCTCACCCAATGTCAGCTGGGATAGGCTCCAGCCCCCCCGTGACCCCAACAGGATAAGCGGTTATGGAAAATGAATGACTCAATGAATGCTGTTGTAGAGTTCTTTCTTGGATCGATTAAGTAATCTTGTAATGTAGGCTATGTGTTGTTAACTTTCATGTTTTTCTCCAAACCCTTTGTTTTATCTAACAAAAGAAGCCAGAGTTCTCAAATGTGAAAATGTTGTCTGAACACAAGCAGTTGTACAAGACAACCTATCATCATACAATGGTTTGTATGAAATAACGAATTAGCACTCAACATAGGCATATTTAACATCAAGTTTTGTACTTAACATAAAGTTACATAGTTTAGGTTTAGGAAAAGAAAATATGGTGACAACATACCTTAAAGAAGTGGTTCCCAACTGGTCCAGCTATGGAGTTCAGATTTCTCCTTAGTCATTAGTTCAAGCTCCACACAGTTTAATACATTTAGCATCATACTTGAATTTGGCTATGTCATCAAGGTAGTTTGCTGTCTCTGTCAAGTAGCTGTTCGTTAGTCACTCACTCTACAGCAGGAAACAGCACTTCAAAATTAAAGCTCTGTGCCAAATATTCACTGTACTGTAGAGCAGATTGTCCACTCATCGGAAGAGCAGTGGTTCGACCCCCGGCTCCTCCAGCCCGCGTGTCAAAGTGCGGTCAAAATACTAACCCCAAATTGCTCTTGATGGCTGTTCCATTGGTGACTGTGTGTGAATTGCTGCTAAGTAGCAGGTGGCTCCATGTGTGGTAACTTTGGCCACCAGTGCGTGTGAATGTTTGGATGAATGTAGAAAAGCGCTTTGAGTTGTTGGGAGACTGGAAAGGTGCTATACAAGTGCAGTCCATTTACCGTTTACCGTTTATTTGTTAGCTATTCAACGAGCCAGCCAGCCATGACAACTGGTCTAAAATAGTTCAATAGATTAATTAAACCTTCATGAGTTCACCTGGTCACTGCTGTTGGATGAAAAGCTAAGGACATTTTCATCTTTGCCCAATGCATTTTTATTTGTCTCATTGATCACTGCTGACATCATGTCCATTTAAACAAGTTATTGTGTTTATTATTGAGTATATATTCCAAAAATATCTGAGCAAGGTTGTTTCACCTGTTTTTCAGTGCAAATTAGATTGTTAAAACATTTTTTAAGAATCACAAGTCCGTTTTATGTGAGTCTAATATAGTCATGTTTTTTTAGTTTGAAACATGGTGAACTCATTACAACACATTCGCAGTTTTTTTGTTTTTGTTTTTGTTTTTTTGGTGGTATGAAGCTCGATGGTAAACACCAGGCTTAGTCCACACCCTGACTGCACCCATTCACATAAACACATGCTAAAGCTTTAGGTTTGTTGCAACACCAGGTCTTTGCAGACTTTACTTGTACAGAGAATGTCAGTTAGTGTTTGGCAATGTGATGAGGCAGTATATTTCATGAGGCAATAGACACCGCTCATACTGAGGTTGTCTCCCCGTAATGTTTGTGGGGAGTAGATTGATGTGTGACTTTGGCATCAGTGTGATGCAAATTATATCTAAATCCGGTATTTTATCAGCCTGGTTTTCTCATCCAAAAGTAATTTAATCATGACTGTCTACAAAATTGGTTGATATCACATTGTAAAGTCACACAGACAGTGACAGATTATAATATCCAGATCAGTATAATCAGTCTGAAGCTATCTCTAAGCCTCCACATCCTCCCTGCAGCAGTGCTCCATATTAGGTCGATGTGAGTGGAAGGAATGTAATCTGGATATTTGGAAATACAGTCAAAGGTAGCCAGAAGAAAATGTTGGCATTGTACATTTCTGCAAACCACGGATACGTTCCAAAAGCACAACGTTTCTAAAGTGAGGCGACCCAGGCGAGACACCTGCCAAGCTGCAGACCTCTGCTCAAGACCAAAATACAACAAAACCAGTCATGATTTGGCGAGTCATTGCTGTGTTTCTAGTGGTTTTTGAGGCACCAAACATGGGTGTTTTGTAGGGAATCATTACTGTTTCTCCAGCACGGATAGCGACATAAAACGTAGTTGTTTTTTACCGAGACATCGCTGCATTTCCAGCACGGATTGTGCCCTCACAACAGGGTATTTTAAGCCAAAAGATGATCATTTCCTAACCACAGTCAAGTGATTTTTGTGCCTAAACCTAACCACACATTTACCACCTCATGTGCAAATGAAACATATCAGAGGTTTGCAGAAACATTTGGGATGCATAACCCGGAACTTCTCAGCGAAAACAGAAAGTTTTGTCATATCATTGATCATCTATTTTAATTTTTGATAACATTTCAACACATTAAAAAAAAGGACGTTATGTTGCATTAAAAAAGGAAGAAAGATCGCCACATTAAAAATGGTTTAACATGCTGCTTAAGCAACGTATCTCCATATAACCATTCGTAAGTTATCCTATGAATTAGCACCCCATGAATGATGCCACGTCCTTAATGTAAAGCTACATAGGTTAGGTTTAGGCAAGTAAAGTAACTGTGGTCAGGTGAGGTCATGAGGTACCTTAAAATGACTCAAAGTTCACTTAAAGTTTTGAACATGGTTCACCTGGGGAAAGTCTTGTGATCGCCCATCCACCACCCCAACCTGCCTCCTAATGACTCTTGTCAGTGCATTGGTCACATGATCGCAGCCCACCAAAATACATCGGTTATGCACAAATTACTTGGAATATTCACATTTGCTTGTTGTCATAGTAACACAACTTTCCACCTCGGGAGTTTTTCAGAAGCTCAGCAGTCAGAAAAAATAGTGACGGTCAGAGCAGCGACGGAAAGATTTGACACCAGAGCTCAAAGACGTGCTGATATTTCTCAGCCCTCAACACGGTCTGACAGGGCTGAATCTGAGCCTACAAACATAATTAAAATCACACTCAACATTATTCAGCGAAAGACTTAACAGACAGGTTTTAGCTGCTGGTGGTGAGTCCCCTCTAAGCGGAGTCAGACATACAGTGTGTGCTCTCTCCACACATCAGCTGTAGCCTCATGTGTCACATTAAAATGCCCGGGACCTTCGTTTGTCCCTTTGTCCTTGTAAATATAAAAGATGTAATAAAATATGATTAAAGGCTCTTCTGTGTGGGGTTTGCATGTTCTCTCTGTACCAGCGTGGGTTTCCTCCCACAGTCTAAACACATGCAGGTCAGGTTAATTGGCCCGTAGGTGTGTGAGTGTGAGTGTGAACTGCTGTCTGTCACTACTGTATGTGTCAGCCCTAAGACTGACTTATGATCTGTCCCAGGGGTTCCCCGCCTCTCACCCAGTGTCAGCTGTTCAAACAAATTAGCATCTGTGTACGTTTAATGAACAAAAATCTAAAGGCAATTCTTATGTTTTTGCTCCCTTTTTTCACAGGTCTAAAGATCCAAGACTTTTTTGTGCACTCAGTAGTTGTATTTCTCCAAAATTTTGGTCACAGGTTTGTTAAAATCTGTGTTGATGAGCACTTCTCCTTTTCCAAGATGATCACACAACACAGTGCCACAGATGTCGCAGGTTCTGAGGGAGCGTGCTAGCAGACTGCAGGAATGTCCACCAGAGCTGTTGCCCGTGACCTGAATTTTTATTTCACTACCATAAACATTCTCCAATGTCGTTTCCGTGGATTTGGCAGTGCATCCAACTGGCTACACAACTGTAAACCACGTGTAGCCACACCAGATCAGGACCTCCACATTCGGTGACAGCTGATGCAACGACTGGTTTGCACAACCAAAGAATTTCTGTACAAACCATCAGAGTCCGTCTCAGGGAAGCCCATCTGGATGCTCATTATCCTCAACAGGGTCCTGACCTGCAGTTGGTTGCTGTAACAGACTTGTGGGGTTGAGATCAGTTGGTTGGACTACCACTTCCTTAAAAACCATGATTGTAGGCACTTCTCTTTTCCAAGGTAATCCATCCACCTGACAGGTGTACTTTGGGATGGTCTCAGTAAAAGGTCACTCTAAAATGTGCAGTTTGATGCCACAGATGTCGCAGGTTTTGAGGGAGGGTGCCTCCGGAGTCCGTCAGGGGTGTTGCACATTAACTGAGCGTTCATTCTACCATAAGCTGTCTCCAATGTTGTTTCTGTGGATTTGGCAGTACATCCAAGTGGCCTCGCAACCCCACAAGTTGGTTACAACAACCAGCTGCTGTCAGGTCCAGACCCTGGTGAGGACAGTAAGTATGCAGATGATCTTCCCCGAGACACTTCCTGATGGTTTGTACAGAAATTCTTTGGTATTACAAACCAGTCGCTGCATCAGTTGTCTGGTTGGCTGGTCTCAGAAGTCCTGAGCTGGTGTGGCTACACGTGGTCTGCAGTTGTGAGGCCGGTTTGATGTACTCCCAAATTCAGGGCAACGCCACTGGAGAAGGCTTTTGGTAGTGAACAGTTCTGACGGACATTCCAACACATTCTCACTCCAACCTGTTTTGGTCATGGTCTTTTCTACGACGTGCAAGATACCCTGGGTGTGTTGGTTGTTGACTTTCTGGGACGCCGTGTCAAGTTCTGCCTGTTACATGCATTGTCTCCTTTCAAGATACACTTCTGTCTTCACAGGAAATTTACAGTTTACATACAGTCTCTTTCATATTAGACGCACTACGTCGGTACAACACCACCAGTTGACATTTTCTTTCTTTCAACAGTAAAAACACATGGTAAGGTTCAGGAACAAAGAACAGGGTTTGGCTTTAGAATCTTACGGGATGCGAACACCGCTCTCGGGTGAAAGTCTGTTTGTTGGACCCATCCACCTCCCCTTAAGCTCGCCCCATTCAGACTTTTGACTCCTTAGCTGTTGTCCTTGTCCCACCGCGTTTCGCCGTGATGCTGCCGGGTGCCTCTAAACTATAATGGCAACCGGCAGCATATCATGCTGACGTGAAGGGACAGCTTTTTTAGTTGGTCTCTGACGCCGCAAGTCACTGCCCAAGTGCCGGATTTCAAAGACTTCAGAGTGAGACCAGGCTCGACATTCCTGCAGTCAGCTTGCCAATGGCAGGCTCCCTCAAAACCTGCAACATTATGTTGCATTATGTTTAGTAACCAATGTGCAGAGAAGCTTTTTATTGTATCTAGTGAGTGCATAAACAAGTCTGAGATCTTTACCTTAACCCTGTGAAAAATGGGAGCAAAAACAAAAGTGTTGCATTTGAAGTTTTGTTCAATATGGCTGTTGGGTGGATGGTTACGCCATGACAAAAAGAAAAGTGGGAACCACTGCTCCAGAAAGACAACATGCAGAAGCCCTTTTTCATTTCTGCCATGTAGCCTGAATCCAAACTCTTGTTCTGATCTCTCTCCAGCATCATTTTCCTCTCTTCTGTCTCTTCTCTGTTTGTCAGTATGGAGATTTGTGATCCCAGGAATAACATCACCATGTGTCCACTGTGCGACCGCGCCTGCAGCTACTGGAAGCTGGTGACAGCATGTGGTACAGCCCGAGCCAGCCACCTGTTTGACAACCCAGCCACCGTCTTCTTCTCCATCTTCATGGCCCTCTGGGGTAAAGAACCATTTGCATCCAGTCACACAAACAGAAATCAAAGACTCAATAAGGACGAGTAGACGACGTTACAAACACAGGAATAGACACTACCATTAAATCCATTCAGTACTTTTTTGGCAGGATACATGGATGCTGCACCTTAGGCCCACATAAATTTACAATAGTGATCCACAAAGGTAACTCTTGAGTAAACACAGAGACAGTCCTCCTCTGATGTCCTGCCAAACCATGCTACCATCTGTTAGTAGCAGCAGGGCTTCAGATCAGAGAGGTGCTATGTGTTTAGATGAAGCTAGTGTCTGACAGAGTCACAGCATGCCTGCCATCTGGGTTCACGTACTGAAGACCTGATGATGGAGAATACCACATACTTCCCTTTATCGGATATTACTGCATCAGCAAATCACAACCTGTATACATGTATACAAATGAAAAGCACTTCATTATGCTGAAGGATATTGCTGGTATCGTCAGCTAATGCATTGTGTGTGCATCAAAGGCTGATATATCTTCTCCCTCTGTGCTGTAGAGCTTCATTGTTGTCTATAAACACATCGGTGAGCCACACTGCTGCACTGGGTTCCTCTATTACAATGAGCACACACTGTAGTTTATTTTGATTCAATTCCACATACACCATCCTGCTGCCACAAATACTCACCAGAGCCCCAACTGTGGATTAATCCGAAATAATCACTGAGCCTTTTTTTAAAAATGAAGCAAAGACACGTGATCAGCTTTTAAAGATTTGCATCTTTATTAGGAACCAGCAGGCTCGGAGCTGAGAGCCACAGACAGTAGTGAGAGATTAAATATTCATTACTGGTATGGGATTTGAAAGAACAAAAAAACAGTATTTTCAGTTTTATTGCCAGTGTAATTGCAATTGATGATTAATGATGAGTCATGACCAGGACGCCCTGTAGCTCAGTGGGTAGAGTGGCCCCTTGCTACATGCCGTTCCCTCTGTCTCCCCCGATCATGCCTCAAACTGTCCTGTGATTAAAGGCAAAAAGCCCCAAAAATAATCTTAAAACAAAGACTAGTCATGACTGGTGTCAATCATATTTAACATCAACAAAATAACCCTTTATATTAGAGTCTAAAATAATTTTATGACAGGAACCCTGCATAGTTGGCAAGTCTTCACATGACCATACCACTCCATATTCCTTGTAATTCAAAGATGGCGGTAGTAGAGACATGTGTTAAGTATGTGTTTGAGCCTGTGTTAAGTCAGCTGTGTGTGCTTGGTTATGTAGCGGTCCTCTTCATGGAGCACTGGAAGAGACGACAGATGCGACTCAACTACGTCTGGGACCTGACAGGCTTCGGAGAGGAGGAGGAGGTGAGATAACGCTACACATGACTTTTGTTATTAAAGATATACAACCACGAGTGAATAGTTATAATAGTAAATACAGTTATCCACGTCACTGCTGAGAGTTGAGAAGATTGATACCACTCTAATGTGTGAACGCTAAATATGACACTACAGACATGAGCTAGTTAGCTCAGCATGAACACTGGAAACATGGGGAAACAGCAGCTAGCATGCCAAGCTTTACCTCTGAAGCTCCTGAATTAACGTTCAATACCTTGTTGTTTAGTTTGTACAAAAACTAAAATGCAAAGATGACTGAAAAAATGAAATGTAACATGTAAAGGGGAGCTACGCACATACATTATTCCTATGGTCTAAGACAGTGGTTCCCAGCTGTTGGGTCGCGGTCAAAAAATGGGTCGCATGTCCATTCTGAGTGGACTGCATGTGACTCGCGAACATGTCAAGTTTGTTAAAAACACACTTTATTTTAAAGTACAATAAATGTCAGGCACAGAGCTTTTATTTTGAAGTGCTGTAGAGTGAGTGACTAACGGACAGCTGCTTGACGAAGACAGAAAACTAGCTTGACAACAATGACAAACTCAAGTACAACGCTGAATATATTAAACTATATTAACTAGAGTGCTAAAACTCAAATTTGTGATGTCATATGCCGCGGGTGCAACAAAGCGTTTTTCCCCAGCTGAAAACACTAGGTGCTCCTCAGGAAGTGCCAAGCAGGGAGTGTTTGAGAGCGCTTTGGAGGCGCAGCGTTTTTCAGCTGAGACGCTTTGGTTCTGGTTGCAATGACATGACAATAACTAAAAATGTCTGTACAAGAGTTCTTGCTCTGGATGAGGGGAAGCTGAAGCATGCAAGAAAATGGGACAGACCCACTCATCTGTGTGGGTTCATGAGAGGAAACACAACATATACAGTATATGTATGTTGGACATTTTCCAACACTTAGGGGAACAAAAACACCCAACAGTTCGTCGCACAGTGTAAATACGCAGTGCTTCCATTGCAAAGCATTAAAAAAAAACAGTGGCCTCAGAAAAAAAACTGATGGACACGGCCCCATAGACAGGATCGAAGGACTGGAACCCCCCACCAGTTCCTTGCCTGGTCAAGTCACTTTTACGCTAATCCTTTCTTTGTTTGAGGCACCATCTATAATTTCTTGTGTTACTTAACTTAAATGCTGATGACATTTTTAAAAGGATCATATTCATATTGATTTCAGTCCATTAAACATTAGACTTAACATTATGCATTAGAACATTTTTCAAACGTTTCCTCCTTTCCAGTGAAACCTTTAGTTTCCATTGAATTCAGATCACCATACAGAAAACATGAGACTTGCTATCAGACAGTCATCTATCATGTGTGCTTTGTATAGCCCCTTCCAATGAATCTGCCCTTTCAAATGCATTATTTTTCAACAGTGTGGCTTTGACAACAATTAATACAAATTACGTAAATTGAAAGTCTCTGGAAGTTCATTTCCAGCTCATTGAAATGAATGGAGACAAATGGCTGCCTGGAAAATTGGAAAAATCCCAAAAACTTGCACGGTCCTTTTGAAATTACAGCCAGAAAATTACAGATAAGTATTGTATATTGTAGAGTTGTGAAGTGGCCGCAGCTGTTGTGGGTGCTCCTGACTCTGGAGCTCTTCTCCAGCTTGGAACAGCATGAAACTCTCCTAGTTGTATTTGTACACAGGATTAACAACGTTGAAAAATATCTGGGGCCAGATGCATGAATAATGTGTATGCACAAAACACCTTTTCCCACACACAATCTGGTATTTATGAATGAAGAATGTGCAGTGACCAGGTGTATGCATGCACAGTTTTAGCTGAGATAGCTGCGGGTGATATGATGAGGAGCAGATTGAATATAAAGTGGTTAAGGGCAAATGGACCTGGTGGCAGAGGCTACCGTACAAAGTGCCACCTGCTACGCAGCTTTAACACACTCACACACTGATGGAACAGCTATCGGGAACAATTTGGGGTTCAGTGTCTTGCTCAAGGATACTTCGACATGCAGACTGGAGGAGCTGGGGGTTGAAATGTTGATCTTCTGATTAGCGGGCGACCCGCTCTACCTCTGAGACACAGCTGCCTCCAATGAGAGATGGATAACACTAGTCGACCTAGTTGACCAACAGTCGTCATTTAGGGCCATTAGTCAACTAGTTGCCCGCATGTTTATGATATTAATTTGATTATTAAATGATATATTGTGGGCGGGGCAACACAATGGTTTGAGTTGAAGGTGTGAGAAAGAATAGTATCAGTAACATTGTTAACACTGTGCTACATTACAGAGAAATACAAAACCGTACTAATGAACCTTCATTAATATAGGCCTATATTTTATCTACAAGTGCACGTCACACACTGAGCGAGCCGCCTGTTAATGACGCTGTGGGCTAATGGGCATGTAGCTACTTCCATGTTTCAGATGATACGTCATGTTTGTAGTCGACCAATGAAGATGAGTTTACATATCACCTTGGGTTCGTCCTTCACCTTCTCAAAATGATCCCACACTTTGGATTTCCTGCCCGACATGTTAATAACTAGCCTGTGGAATAACCGCAGGTACCAGCCCGTAGGGGCCGTACACATGCTGTGTCTTTAACCACCTGCAAAATGCAAGGTCGGGCACTGGGCGCTACTCTTGTGGCTTTTTTGTGCCAGCTCTCAAGAGCGCGGCAGCAGGTTGCGTCTGAAGGGAAAGATATCTGTCGGTTGTGATTGGTTTGTGACCTGACTCCTGTCTGACAGTTGAGCGTGGACACTTCCTGTGTCTGTCCTTTCAAATTAAATTCCCACATGGTCCAGTCATATAGGTTTTGATGTATTTTGACAAGGTGCAGCTCCTGATAGAGTTTCACGTTTGTTTGTTTGTTTGTNGTTGCGTCTGAAGGGAAAGATATCTGTCGGTTGTGATTGGTTTGTGACCTGACTCCTGTCTGACAGTTGAGCGTGGACACTTCCTGTGTCTATCCTTTCAAATTAAATTCCCACATGGTCCAGTCATATAGGTTTTGAAAATTAAATTCCCACATGGTCCAGTCATATAGGTTTTGATGTATTTTGACAAGGTGCAGCTCCTGACAGAGTTTCACGTTTGTTTGTTTGTTTGTTTTTCTGCGACTAAGCGACCAATGAAATCTTGCCGACTAATGACCTTTCTGGTTGACTATTAGGGGGCAGCCCTAGGATCCACAGAGTTTAATGCATCTGGTCCCTGGTTCTTTGATTAAAAAGTGGCAGGTACAGGACTGTGTACGTAGAAACTTGCTGGGTAGAAATTAGATACAACTCTTGAGGCATTTCATTAAGAAACATCTAATCACAGAGGTTAAAATTCTGTTTCTTTAGGCGCCAATAGCGAGTGCAAGATTATAAGGGCACTGAGAAAATGTCATTCCAAAATGACAGACCAAACATGAATTTTCCGACATGAATGTTCAGAACATACACCTGAAGTCTTGTGTTTACATACTTGGTAATATTGAGATTGAGATATTGATATTTATGAAATAAATTATAAAAAAATAATAAAATTGCGATGGGAATACAGAATTCCAGAATCAACTTAAAAGTTAGAAAGTAATGAGGATTACATGAAGGTCAGGAAATGCATGTGAATGTACCTCCTCTGTCTTTTGTGTGCGCTCTGTAGTGACTCAGCCCTCGGCAAAAATGTTCCCACACAAACATCACTATCTTTTAAAGTCAGAATGAAAAGGAACAAAGCACGACTGTCTTCTTTTATGAGGGATTCTGTTGTTTTTATCCTCTTTCTGCTGCCTTGCTCTTAAAGTGGCATGGAAGTGTTTTAATCCTCAGAGACAATGAGCGCTGACTGACGTCTCATCCCTATGTGTTTGTGTGTGTGCTCTATCTTACAGGAGGAACATAAGGTTTGGATCCAACTTGATTTATTTTGCTTTAACTTTGTTTTCTTTTGACTGGTCGTTTTAGATCTGTTCTGCAGCTGCTAACACTAAACCTTTCTCCCTCAGGGTGGCTAACAGTCTGCCTCAGGTCTTTTTCACTTCACACTCTCTTTATCTCTGCAGCTTTTCTCTTTCTCTCTGAGGTTCATCCTGATGCTGGCCATCCCTGTGGCCTCTTGTTGGTGTGGCCTCTCGACACAGAATTGTCGCTGTTGTTTGTGTTTAGTGACAGCAGCAGAGATGACAGGACAGTCTGTTGACTCATAGCTCATGTCTCTGTCCTCCTCTTTTTCCTTTGTTTCTCTTTTTTTTTTTTAAATATTTCCCTGTTAAAGTAGAGACAATTGTGGCCTCCATACCCATACGTCAGCAGCACAAAGTAAAATAAAATACCTTTAAATTGAAGAAGTTGTGCAAACATATGGGTTAGCACCTTTTTAAATGTTGTAAAAGGACTAAAAACTGTGTTGCCCTGGTGAGTCTGTTAATTTTGAGTAAGTTCTAGCACTTTACATGCTAATGGCTTAATATGATTTATATAGCTGGAATGATAATTTTATCCCATGGTGACTTGAGTTTCCAATATTGTTGAGTAATGGCCCAATGAAAGAAGTCGCTTCCAAAGGGACCCTTCATCCAATTTTCTCCTCACCCACAAGAAACTCATAAAGGCCCACACAGTCTCGTAGGATCAGGTGTTGAACCCACTGAGCCCCACATAGTTTACACAGTCCCAGCCCTCTCAGCTCACTCTTAACTTTTATCTTACTGGGCCCACATGGACATGTTGGCTGGGAATACAGAGGCATGTCAAGCCCATAAATTTTTAAAATACGTGAAAATATGTTTCTCCAATGTCCTCACAAGCTTAAAAAAGACCAGAGGAGATCAAAAATGCAGAGTAGCTGGTTCTGATTTTCCTCTGAGATGAGCTTGAATCTGTGTTTTGAATTATAAAAACAAATTTAAGCTGAGCTAAAAGGTATTTTTATACTACCAGAGGTGTAATGAGCATGTCATTTAAAAGGTGTCGCTTGCAGTGATGAAGACAGAGAGTTATCACCTGGCTCTGCAGTTACTTCCAGCTCTCTGTTTTTCTTCTACAGCCTGCAGCTTCAGTGTCTTGGTTCTGCTTTCAAGCATTTAGCAAATGATGAGTTTGTGGAGACCAAGCCGGAGATGGAAAGGGAGTGAATATTATCGTCGTCAGGAGGCCTAACATAATTCGTAGTATTACTCTGCATCCGCTGATGCATACATAGCCATTTGCTTACACATTTACAACGCCAACTTGAAGTATTTCACTGCTGGAACGATGGTCTTTTCACAAAACGGGGCTGTTTGTGCAGTAGAAAGACACAAATCATTTTGAAAGTGGTGCTACATGACCAGAGAAAACAGAGAAAAGGGACTGTGGTGTCTGCTTTTACTCAAAAGGTAGAAAACCTGCAACTACCAGAGTGCACTGCACCGCACCAGACCAGTAAACACTCCTGCTGGTGGATTACATAATGTGAGTTGCTTGTCGAAACAATATGGCAGTCAGCTGGTAACAAACAATCTCAAAATCCAGATAAACAGTAAGATAGAATATGCTTCTAAAACATTGCAGAGGAGAAACAGGCGACTGTTACAAGACACCTAACGTTATGCCTGACTCGTTACCTAACGCTGGTCATTGTAACTTTTAACTAAATTTCCCTGCGGTGTGACTTGAACGTATGCCTCACTTACCTAATGCGTGTAGATCTCTGAGCTGTCTAGGGGGTAAATGGGTTACTCACCCTTCATCAGACCCGACAGCTATGGTAGGCGGCCACCCCGACCTGACACTTCGGGCATCCCCTCCGGTCGACGGCCAGGCTGGGCCAGCACAAGCAGCGTTGTTGTGATTTTAGTTCATAGGGGGGTTGAACGCGACCCCAGATCAGATGAGGTGTGTGTTCCCGGATTGGTGGATTTTGTGTCCGGATTACTGAATGTCTGTCGGAATCTTCTGCAGAAGTGTAGCGTGGCGTGGCAGTCTGTCGGCGTCTCCAGCAGCCAGCCTCGACTCCAATCAACCGCCGCCTTTTCAGGTGTGTGAGCTCCTAGGAAGGAGAGTTACCCAATACCCCAAGTGGAACATCAGCCTCTCCCTGCTTCCTAACTCCACCCCTAACCATACACCTAGGCCTCCTAATTATGTGCCATAACAGCGACGCAGTAACAGAATCTCTTTAGCACGTCCCCACCCTCACCTATGGTCATGAGCTCTGGATAATGGCTGAAAGAATGAGTTTGCTGATACAGGTGGCCGAAATGAGTTTCCTCAGAAGGGTGGCTGGGCTCAGCCTTAGAGATAGGGTGAGGAGCTTGGACATCTGGAGGGAGCTCGGAGTAGAGCCACTGCCCCTTCGCGTCGAAGGGGACAGTTGAGGTGATTCAGGCATCTGATCAGGATCCTCCTGGGCGCCTCCCATTAGAGGTGTTCCAAGCACGTCCAACTGGTAGGAGGCATCAAGGCAGACCCAGAGCACGCTGGGTATATCTGTCTAGCCTAGAGACGCCTTGGGATCCCCCAGGAAGAGCTGGAAAGTGTGGCTTAGGAGAGGGACGTCTGGGGTGCTTGGCTCAGCCTGCTGCCCCCACAACCCGCCCACATTTAAGCAGCTGAAAATGGATGAATACTTAGTTCTAGTGTTTGTTCTTAATATTTTCACCCTCCATTTTTACAATAGGGGCCTGGCCCAAGTTCACACAGGGCAACACTACTGTTTACTCTTTGTCTCAGCAGCTTTAGTCTGTATTTTGGTCTTTTAATGTCTGTCTTCACTCTGTCTCTTTATCTGTACATCATCAGCTTAACACGTGGAGCTTTAGGGCAGAAGTGACTGACTAACCCTCAGCTTTGTTTTCGAGTTACGCAGTTTCCTCTGTAAACGCAGCACCTCTTCATTCCTCTCGGGTCATGCAGACTGCGTCACTGTGACATGGGTACACGTACGCTCGCTTCCGACTGCAAATGACATGGATGTTAAATGTTAACGTTATATTCCTCACCATGAAAGGATTGTTTGACGACAGTGCAAATTCAACACGCCACACCGCAGCGCTTTGTGTATTCCATGGTCAGTTTGGCCAGTTTGCAGTTTGGCCTAACGTCCATGGTGGCTATATCAGTCTGTGTGTCCGATACACACACATACAGGGATATGTTTAGCATAGCATAAAGATTAGAGGCAGAAGGTAGCTGTTAGCGTAGCCCTTAGCCTGGGCAAACATTTCTGCACAGCCACAGTGTTTTGTAACAACTTATGTTTGATCATAAACCTTTAGTTAAACACTTGAACATGACAAGCTTTTACATACAGTAAGCTGCAGCAACAAACACAGTGTACATAAGTTAAAAGTTGACTTTGGGTGATGACATGTTATTCCAGTACCAAAGTACAGTTTGCTGTTAGTTTTACATCTTTAATCCTTTCATGGTGGGTCGATGCATCTCTCTCTTTCCTTGCACAGAGCGCTTTGAGCTAATTTTAACAAACCATTTTGCCAAACTTCACGCAAACAGGCTGGTTGTTTAGTTTCCATCTCCATTCTGACACTCCTTAACGATCTTCTCTGCCAGTACATTTACTGCTTACTAACATATCAGGCATCTACTGTACATCAGTAACTGTAACATCCAAACTGATTTTTCTTCCAGGACCACAACCGAGCGGAGTACGACTTACTGCTCCGGCAAAAGGAAATGAGACTGGAAAATTCAGGCAAGAAGGTAAGCATACCTGCACAGCCACCCTCTCATTCGTCCATCCTGATCTTACATTTGCTGTTGCTGATTGTGTGTATATGTATACATAATAGTTACTATTCCATTTCCTGCCACTTAGAGCCTGTTTACACTTGGTGCTAACATGCGTTTTGGTGATCCACACATAAGTAGACAGCTGAGACATGCCGCCATTCACACCTGTGTCTATTGTGCGTCTCCAGTTGACCACTTGTGTTCAGATTTTGTTACTGCCTACGTCACTTATGCTAGAAGGTTAAAGGCCTCCATGCAGAGCTATTATGTCCACACACTTGCTAGCTACCCACTAGCGGTTATCGGTAAAGCTGGAGATATCGCTGTCGGCAGGATTCAACCCGGCAAAACGACGGATGGTCACACAACACTTCACCCAACTCATCATAAAATGAACAGTGTCACCAAGACACCCACCACGTCCTGCATTAGTCACGTAATCCTTGTCAGGGACGCATCATCGCACATTAGCGTTTACACTATAAAAACTATGTGGTCAAATGTGTCCCAGACAAACTCGGCAAGTAGTTGGAGCGATTTGTTTACATTGTGTCTCGGTGCTTGTTTACACTTGTACTTAGCGCAGTCCACCCGTGATCAGATCAGCTGTGTTAATGCCAGGTGTAAACAGGCTCTGAGTGCACTCTGAGCCACATGCTTTATTTGTTACACAATGTGTTACTGAAACGGCTCCCTAAGTGTTGCATTATTTGATAATTAAATACTTAAATATAAATGATAGCTACTTTTCTGCGACTTAAAGGTTAAGGTGAAGGACTATGTGAACAAATCCAGTTAAAACAGTGAGGTTCTGATGAAAATGGCTCAAAAATACAGTGTCACATAATGAGCTTTTTGTCATAGCATATATTTACGTCATTTAAAAGTCCGGTGAGTGAGATTTAGGGGATTCAGTTGAATCTAGCGGTGAGGATTGCAGATTGCAACCACCTGAGCCTTCTCTGTTTTTGAATTCCTTCAGTGGTCATTGTTCAGGAGGTTTTTTTTACTGTGAGCCGACACAGTACAAATCTGTGTTTCTACTGCTGTTCGGCATGTCACAGATGGGACGCTCACCTAGTACCTGCTAATAAATGCTCACCTTATTTCTGATCCAAACGTTTTGGAGATTATTACCATGAGCTCAATTATCTACAGACGTCTCTTCTTCTCCAAAACAAACAGACCAGGTGATTTAAAGTGGTAAAAACACTGAGCAAGGGGTGTCCAGTGGCTTAGTGGTTAGAGCAGGCAACCCATATATGAGGGCAGTTTCCTTGCCACAGGCTTAATTCTAGCCTGTGGCCCCTTGCTGCATGTCATCCCCCTTCACACTTAGACTGTCTCATCTAATAAGAAAGATCAATCTTAAAGAAAAAACACTGAATAAAATAGTTTCACATTACATAACAGTGTTTCTCTGATGCTGTTTGACATGTCGGAGTCAGTCGCTAGCCCAGTACCTGCTAATATGTGCTCAACTTTTTTCTTTAAGAACCAGACGTTCAAAAGGTTTTTACCGTGAGCTGAATTATCCACAGAGGTCTCTTCTAGGTGATTTAAGCAACTACAGTGGCCGAAGCAAAACCATGAACAGCCCTACCTTTGCTGGTTTGGTTTGTCTGTTCTGTGCTGCTGTTGAAACATGGAGATCTCCGCAGACAAGGACCCATTTCCTATGTAGATATACGCAGCTCATTCTAAGGTAGCAAAAACACATTGACTCTTATTTTCAGGTGATTATACACTAAAGAAAACATACTTATTCTAGTATATTCCATTTCTGCCAATATATCCCCTTAAATACTGCACACTGGGCCTGTAAAACTCCACAGTACTGGTTTTGATCATGTAGAAATTTGCCTTAAGACTGCGACTGCATTTGTAGTTTACAATACTGCATCATTTACTAAAGCATGCCATCAGTTTTACACTTTCAGTTTCACTTTAGGCAGCCGTTCGTTTCAGTTTATTTCAGTGCACTTTGGAAATGAACTTGCAGAGAAAAGAAACAGCTCAATCATCACAGTAAATAACCAATAATCTTCTCATAATCCATTTATCTTGGAACTGTTCCTCGTGTGTTACCCGGGCTTATTAGACTCTTTACTGTACTCATTAGACTCATTTCAGGCTGCATACTAGCCACAGTGGTAAATTATTCAGCCACAAAAAACAGGATTCTTTGTTTTCAGGTTATTACATTTGATTGTCATAGAAATAGATTATTTGTATGTTTCATAAATGATTTCTCAACCCTCCAGAATTATTCCAGCAAGTTAAAATAACAGCTGCTTTACTTCCTTAACACATTTCATTGTGATATTTTCTCAGCTACAGTATGCTATATATATATATATATATATATATATATGTATATACACACACACACACACACACACACACACACACACACTGTCCATCAGCAGCTTACAGCGTTCAGGAAACACGCAACATCACTGACTACTGTCGGAATAAAATCTAATGTCAGCCTCATCAGCATTTTGAAGAGAAAGTGCTGAAACACTTAAACATGTTCATAGTACAAAGCACAGACACATTTCACATGACGTGTTCTCAAGGTTCAGAGTCGAGCTTGTTCATTTTGAGTATTAGCCTTTTGCCTTCTGTCTTGTGCCAAGGTCACGTCTTTCTTTTCATCGAATACACAAGAGAACACACACACACATAGTCACACACAGTCGCTTGAGCTCTCTGACCCAATTCTCAGTAGGCTTGAATGTGACATGATGGCTCGGGGTGGAATTAGCTGTGCTCCACTGCAGCCACATAGTGTGTGTGTATGTTTATGGTCTGTGTGTGTGTGTGTGTGTGTGTGTGCATCTGCGTGCCCATGGCATTAAGAGCTGCTACTGACGGAGAGACATGACACACAGGTCCAAACAGCTGGAGAGGACGTTAATGTTCCAGACATGCTGTGTACTTGATGTCCTTCACATAACCCTGTGTGTGTTTGTGTGTGTGTGTGTTTATAGGTTGAGAAGGTGAAGGTGACCTGTAATGACAGACTGCCAGCCTACCTGACTACTGTGGTGATGATGAGCTTCATGGTGAGTCTCAACAGTCTCCCTGCGGTGTTACATTGTCAGCCTTTGTATTTTTAACACGTATGACATTTAAACAGTGATATATAACATTTTTGAGCTCCTTTAATTCAGTGAGACAGAAAGAGTAGCATTCTCTTTCCAAAGTTTTCTTTCAACTAGGAAGAGGAGAAAACTTTCATGCAGGTTTTTTTGGCTTTCAAATAACGTGCTTAAACACACTGTGAAAGAACACACAAATGTAAAGTTTATCCCTTCGAAAATGTGTAAATATTGTGCTCAGTGCAAGCCTGTGTCTGAGCTCAGACCCTAAAAGAATACTTCACCCACAAAATCAAAGCTGGCCTGACACATAAGTGAACTAAAGCCCCGTTCCCACCAAACACTTTCAGTATGGTACCTTTGGATCCAACAGTAACCCCTCAGACATGGTACCTAGACCCTAGCGTTTCTACTGCAAACAGTATCCTCAAATGTTGGCGGGGTTGTTGTCACTCACTGCTCCGTCCAGCACTCACTGTATTTCCTCATTATCGGTGACACAGATGGAAGTCTGCACCTCGTTTATCGTCCACAGAACGAGGCTGCACGCCGACATTTTCAGAACAAAAATAGAACAGGCTGCAGTGAGAGTCTCTCTCCATGGGATATTTAAAAATAGCAGCTTTGTGCATTTAGTCCTTCTCAGGCAAGCTCAGGGGTTTAGTGTTGCCGTAGCCCACAGGAACAAAGCTCCTTTTTAAAATCAACTGGTTAACAACTAGACCAGGCCTCTAATTGAGACAGGCCTATATTTGGCCCCTTTTCTACCAACATTTCCAGGAACTTTTATTTCCAGAAATTTATTCACCTGGGTAAAAGAATTCATGGTAATCTGTGTGTTTTGCGTTTCCACTGCACCTCAAAGTTCCGGAAAATGTATTCAAATCAGGCTGATGACGTAGATCATTCTGCGTGTGCCCTATATTTAGCTCCGCCAGCTTGTCGGCTATTCTTCCATAGACTCGGTAGTTTTGAGTCACCTACTCAAAGTCCTGTTGAATTTCTTCCTCGGCAAATACACTCAAAAGAGCCTGGATCTCGTCGTCCATCCACTTCTTGTAGCTTCTCTTCTTTGGCTCCATTTTCCAAATGATCAAAACACAAATGAAGTGAAGGTTGTGGGAATGAAATAAAGTTTGCAGCAACACTGGCACGAAAGTGAGTGTGTGCTCCACCAATCAGAGTTCTTCAGCACACAGCCCCGCCCCTCAAGAATTCCAGGGAATCTGAAAAGTCCTATCTCCCTACTAGGTACTTTTTTCAGGGAAAGTTTGGGGTTGAGGAAAAGTTTTTTTCCTCTGGTAATTTCGGTGGAAACGCACTGAGGTTTTTCAAAATCCCGGGTAAATGATAAAAGTTCCTGCGGTGGAAAAGGGCTTTTGTCAAAATGTGTAAAAGGGACTAGGCTTTTAATTGCAGTTTTACGATAGTTTTGCTGTTGTTGAATGTGGTCCCCATGAACTTTAATTCATGAAGAATGTTCACCTTTTTTGGATTCTTCGTTCACCATGATGGCAATCAAGAAAATCCAATTTTTCTTGACAAATTTAACATAACAAGCGGTGGTATTCATATATAAGGGGCCATTTTGCGTGTGAAATCTTTAACACTTGACCACAAATTACAAAACCCAATTGTAATTCGAACCAATGTTACATATGTTATTCCTTATTCTTTGAAGTCGCATGCTCAGCAGCAGTCCCCTCACTCACTCTGTGGCATCTTAACATGATAAACTATAGGCCTCAGCTGTGAGCTGAAAATGTCCGCTCAGTGTCATAATCCTCCAACAAAGAAGAAGACATCCCTGATTTGCTGGAAAAAATTTCCCTTTCGCAGCTCTTTGCTTTGTTTCATTCATTCGTGGCCGTTCGCCTGCCAGGCAAATTCAACACATACAGTGGGTCAGCCTCGTTCTTTTCCAGCCGCCCACTGCGGGTCCAACTTGGAACACACACACATACACAGAGAAGAAAGGCAGAAAAACAGAGAGAGCAATTTCTTAATAAATTACATTTGAAAGTAACGAAAACTGAATCTGAAGCAAGCCAAAAATTTTACATAACAAACCTGACCCAAACGCAGATTTGTCAGGACTTGTTGGGGGTGGGTTGGACAGCAGGAGGCTGTCGTGCAGCAGAAGTTGTTGCTATGCACACAGATGCATCGGTTTAGTAAATACAGGCTGTGGTAACGATGCATGTCAGAACAGCTGCCCTTATTATTCTCATTGTATACAACACCTGTAAAGACATGTGGCAAGTTTCAACATCCTGGACTTTAACTTTGTTATATAACCTACAATACAGACTCAAATACACTATACGAGAGTAAAGGTGTAAATGTATAACTGACAATATTAAAGTACAGAGTTCAACCAATAGGCTTTTTAATATGTCTCACCTGCACTGACACTTTGTGGCTCTTCTGCTCCTTGTCGTTATTTTTAGATCCTTTTGACGTTTGTCATCGTCTTCGGGGTCATCCTGTACCGGATTAGCATTAAGGCCGCGCTGCATATGAGCACCTACCCTGCAGCACGGTCCAACATCAGAGCCACCGTCAAAACCACCGCCGCCATCATCAACCTCATCGTCATCATCATCTTAGATGAAATCTACGCCGCCATCGCCCGCTGGCTCACCACACTGGGTAAGGCACATGTCACTGTTGACCCCCTAAAGGCATGATTGATCCACTAACGAGACATCAGTTGTAGATTTTGTTATGGCAATTAATTACATTTTTTTGTGTGAAGATACAAAGCTCATATCTTTGTTTTTGCAGATTGTTTTCACATTCTTCTGCTGAAGGAAAAGTTTCTCCGATTAACACGAGCATGTTCAATTCACTTCAGTTTAATTTCATTTACATAAACCAGTATCACAAATCACAATTTGCATCAGATGGCTTTACAACATATGACGTCCCTCTGTCCCTCTTAGTGGGGAAAATAATGGTAGGAACAAGGCTGGGTGAGTGGTGTGTAAGTTTGAGTTGTTCGGCTCATTAGAGATGAACTGCACCTCGCCTGGAAAGTAGACGAGATCAGGCGGCTGCAGCAGCAGGCAGTGACAAAAAGCCGCGGTGAAGTTGGACAATTTCCCGACAGTTTCCAGCAGCCTTCAGTCTGTACAGGAAGTTACATGAACACTCACATCCTGTCTGATATGATGCTGATTTATTAAAATATTGTCAGACTCATATATCAGTTTGTTCTCAGTCTCCAATTGTTTTAATCATGATAAATTTTAATTTGTTAACTTATTTTACAAGCGATCTATGATTAATATTCATGGTTCAACCTCCATTTTTCATGAACTCTCATGTAAATCAGCATCATATCAGTTTGCTGCTGCAGAGCAGACCTGTTGCCTCAACTACACAGGCTAAATATGTTGTGTCTGACTATAAGGTTTATATTTTCAGAAGAAAAAAAATAGATCAGGTGAAAGCCAGGCGTTTCCCATCATGTCCTGGCTCTTAAAACTTCGGCCGCTGTGCTCTCACGAGATTACCGCCATCCACTTTTGTATTATGTCAGAACAAGTTGGGATGAAGTCGGACACAAAACTAACCGGCGTGCATTGTGCAGCGATCGCCAGTGATCGAATCTGCGCAGGCCTGGCTCATCTTGAACGAGCCTAGTGAGGCAATAAGGCCAGGCTCAGTGACCGAGAGGAACGAGAGTTCAGAAGGTGTAAAGTTGTATTTCTCTGTTTAATAAAGAAAAATAGTTTTGGGAATATTACTTTTTTCAGCACCGCACACTCATACCGTCACATACCATATACCAAAGTGAAATTTCAGGAAGGTTTGAGGATATAAAAACAATTAGATACCACCCACGCCTAGTAGAAACCCTAAGAAAGAACAGCTGAAGAGGGATCCGTCTCCCAGGACAGACATGCAATAGATGTGGTGTCTATAGAACAGATAAACATGATAAAACAATCCATATGACATGTTCCAGCAGGATTTTGTGACATCACAGCTTCTTTGGAAACTAATCAGTCTTGTATAAACCTTACAGGAATGTTTGCGTTCAGGTAACAAGCACTGACAATACATTTTTCCACTGCAGATGGGGTGTGGACAACTGGGGGAAAATTATGGAATCAAACAAAGATGAATGAGTTTGATTCATGTAGGGAAAAAATAAACAAATGTTTTTTGTTTTTTTTTAAAGATATTTTTGGGGCTTTTTGCTATTATTTGACAGCTATTGTGTGGGGGAGAGAGGGGGGAATGGCATGCAGCAGAGGGCTGTGGGTTGGAATTGAACCCGCAGCAACTGTGGCAGGTACACAGCCTTTGTACATGGGGCACCTGCTCTAGAAAGTGAGCTGTGGGCGCCCCTTTGTTCCCAATTATTAAAAGTGAAAACGAAAAATTGTGGGGCGTACGCTTATTTCGGCTTCTGCAACAGGGCATGACAGAAAGAAGTTTGAGTGAAACAAAAAGTACTTTCATATTCATAGATTCTTCTTCATTTAGGGAGAAGAAGGAGATGTACTCTTTTTGTTTTTGTTTCAGTTTTGTTGGAAAACTTTTGTGGAAAAACCAAATCAGACACGAGTCATTATTCTAAGTATATTATATGCCTTCAAAACATGTCTGGAAGGCATCTTTAAGTATTTATCAGTTTGCATAAGAAATGGACGCTACCTCAATACACCACTCTGCATAAAAAATAACCCGAGGCAATTTAAAGCACAACTTTGTTGAAGTTGAAATAATAAGAAATTAATCACAGTCGGCCATTTCACTACACTCAGGGGTTTTGCTGCTGCAGCCTTACTTGGTCTGGTGTGGCCAGTGTGTCAATTCAAATCAGAAATAATATTATATTGTTGACATTACTTTATCAGTTTGCTGAATTTAAGACTCTTCACAATTGTTGGACTGTCATGCTGCGTTTTGTAATGACACAGTTTAACATTTTAATGGTGTTATTACAAAATGAAAAGAGACACACACTGTAACTCACCAGGAGACATATTTGTTGTTGTTAGTGGCACTTGTAAATAGGATGCAATTAAGTAATAGAAATAGAAATAAAAACACATAAATGACTCATGCAGGGGATTACAGCCGGACATCAAACTGTGACACTGTTTTCAGTTTACTGAAAGTTGCAGCAGTCTTTTGCAAAATATATTAAAGTTGTATAACACTACAAAGTCAGTCACAGCAAGAGGGTTCCTGGTTCGAACCCAGGGTGAAGGAGCCCTTCTGTGCAGAGTTTGCATGTTCTCCCCGTGTCATCGTGGGTTTTCTCCGGGTACTCCAGCTTCCTCCGACAGCCCAAAGACATGCAGGTTAATTGGTGACTCTAAATTGTCCGTAGGTGTGAATGTGAGTGTGAATGGTTGTCTGTCTCTGTGTGTCAGCCCTGTGATAGTCTGGTGACCTGTCCAGGGTGTATCCTGCCTCTCGCCCAATGTCAGCTGGGATAGGCTCCAGCCCCCACAACCCCTAACAGGATAAGCGGTTACAGAAAATGAATAAGATATATAAAGTCTTTTATTATAGGTATTAATGCTACTGGATGAACTGGATGGGAAAGTGTATGTGAATCAGTGAAGTCATGCATTGTTTTGTTTTGTTTCTCAGAGGTTCCAAAGACAGAGAAGAGCTTCGAGGAGCGCCTCATCTTCAAAACCTTCATCCTGAAGTTTGTCAATGCTTTCACACCCATCGTCTATTTGGCCTTTTTCAGGGGCAGGTAAAACAATGACTTCCTGTTTCTCTTTTTTTGTACATTTTATGTTAAATCAAACTTCTGTGGGTCATCAGTACTTCAAATACCTGCATCAACTGCTGCCATTTGGTCGACACGTTTATCTAAAACACTGTACCATGAGTATGTGTACATGATGATATAGTAAACTGATTTCCTCGTCTCACGTACAACATGTGATGCTTGTGTTTGCTTCACAGGCTCGTTGGACGGCCTGGAAACTACTTGTACGTCGTTGGATCGTACAGAATGGAAGAGGTAATTCACACTAAACAGAGTGCCACTTCAAGGTTAAGGCTGTTATTTTATCATTTTTAGCTGCATTAGTCTGTTTCTCAATAGTTTCCCACTTTCCTGTCTGTGGCACTCAGCCCACTGCTTCCTGCTCATGACATAAATGTTAAAAATATATTGTGCTACCGTATAATACTGCAGTTTTTAACAAACATTACTCGGATAGGAAGAAATAGTGCATTTGTTTGGGACTATTTTCAGCAGTGGATTAATACACATTTGGTCATGTAGTGAGTGACAGCAGAAAGGTGTATGTGGGGAGGGGAGGAGGATGAAGCAGGGGCTGGGTGACAGTGTCATTAAGGGCTGGGGAGGCCAGTTATTTAGAAGATATATCGGTTAATTTCAGGAGCTTGTTTCTATCAGCGAGGGTGAGCATGGTGACAGCAGATAGAGAAGTGCAGGAGGATGGGTTCAATAATGTTTTGATACAGAGGGAGCAGGAGGTGGGGTTTGACTGTGAGAGCCCTTAGTTTGCAGTTGGCATTGATAATTAGTTGGCAGTGTTTACGGATGTCTGCGGTGTGGTGAGCAAAGCTCAGTGTATTGTCCAGGATGATGAAGAGGTACTTAAAGCTCTCCACCATATCCACTGATTGGCCGTTGAAGGAGGTGAGGCAACGGGGTGTGGTGAATTTATTGCAGCGCCTGGTGTCGAAGATGAGATGCTTCATCTTGGTGATGTTGAGGAGGAGGAGGTCAATGTCTGTACACCACACCACAAGCTGTCTTGAATGCTTCTGAGATGCATTTGCACTTAGCTTTACGAGGCAGAGGATATCTGATCTGCCCAGGATGCAAGAAGTGACTCAGCAGACTGTTTGTCAGCTGAGTTTGAGAGCACACACATCAGAGTGCAATTCCATCGTTAAAGGATCTTTTAATTTCACTTTTTCAGTGCACAATTTGATTAATAAGACAGTGTGTAAGATTTCAAAAGATTTCTAGCAGTGAGGATTGCAAATTGAAAGGTGGAAACACTGAATTAAGCAGTTTGACATTATAAATCAGCAGGCACGTGCACAGATAGACCCCAGGTGATGCTTAAGCACCTGCCCTTTTGCCCTCTGACTAAATAAGAGCTCTTTTGCAAGACATTTCTGTTTCTTTTCATCATTTTACATCTTTTCGGTTTTAAATTTGACTCATCCATTCTCAATTAAAAGTGTGTTGTATGTCCCTGCCCCTCCCTCTTTAACCTCCCCCGTCAGAGCCACCCCAGTTAACGAACACAAATTGAGCGCCCTGCAGAGCAGCATCCACGTCTAGATAATTATAACAACTAGTGTGTGACTATTTATAAAGGAGAGAAGAGGAGAATAAAGTGAGAAGAGGAGGGCAGAACACACTTTTAGCCTGATTGCTGTAATTAAACACAGGCCTGTTTGTAGTTTGTAGGGTAGATTGGTTTGTGGATTATTTTTATTTATTCAGAGACAGGTTTTCTTAATTTTGTGTAAAGATTTGTTGACCGTAAATGGTTATTTATTGTATAGACCACTGAAGTCTACACAGTGTGGCACTGTTTGTTGTTGCCTGTTATAAATAAATGATAAATGTCAAAGGTGTATGTGTAGCAGCTGCTGGATATTTGATGATGATGTAGTACAGATCTTGAGACACCTCAGACAGACATTTTCACTGCTCATTTCTGTGCTCGAATGTACTTAAGTCTCAAGAGCTCTTCTGGTGCCGGCAGACACATAGAAACCTCCTGGCAGGGCACGCTTTGCAGCAAACTGAAAGAAATCTGCATGCATTTTTTTTTTGAGGAAGGGATGCCCTTTTTTCCATTTGAGCACCTGCCCCACAAAATGTGCACAGCACTGTAAATCAGTAGCCTGTTTTACACTGCCAGATTTTCCGCGAATGTTGGGCTGTTTTGTCGGCAAGCTGCGAGGGTCTAGACACACAGAGCTGGATTGGCGAGTTGATCCGAGGTGCCCAATTTTCCGCCTCGTAGGGTAGACATATTGGGGGAACCTTTTTGGTTTAAAAAGAACGAGGTGCCTTTCCGCCACGGGAGGGGCTGTTGATGACTTGTGGGAGGAGCTGCTGATGACGGCGCATGTGCGACCCACTGGCGGTGGATAAACAGGAAACAGCTGATAGCAGGAATTAGCGAGCAGCTAGTAGCAAGAGGGAAACGCAACCCTGACAGACATTGTAAAGATGAGCAACTGGGGAGACAAGGAATTGTGCGCCCTCCTTGCCCTCGCAAACAAAGAGGCCATTAACCATCGAATGACGGGAACGGTGAAGAACGGGCTGACTTACGAGAAAATTGCCGAAGGACTGACCAGCCGCGGCTTCCCTCTCACATCACTGTTTACGTCACACGCTGAGCTAAACGTTTTGTTACTTGCTCACGCCCCCCATTACCCCAAAAAAGGCGCATTCTGTATAAACAAAAGTAGGCAGGTGGCATTTTGCTGCACTCCCCGATTTTGTTTTTATACTGCCAATGCTGAAAAAGACTGATTTGGCTTTCCTGCAAATTTACACAATTCCTGTTTAAAAAGGGCTAATGTTTGCAATGCATGTCAAGGTGAGCCGTTAGCCTAGCACCTGCTAATCTGTGCTCATCTTTATTCTCTGATACCTTAAGATCCACATGATCAGGAGGTTTTTACCTGTAGCCAAATTGTCCACAGAAAACAAACAGACCAGGGATCTCATTTAAAAACATTGCATACGCACAAAACGAGGCCTGAAAGAGGCGTATGCCACTTCCCACGCAAAAGTTGTGATCTATAAAAACAGATTTGATGGGAGAAACTTTGACCCATGCTTATGAACATTTTGGAAACAGAAAATTGGTGATACAGATGGTGAGGTGGAGGCCTGATCGTAGAAATTGTCAAATATTTTTGGGCGCACACCATTTTTGGCTATTGTCCATACGTACATCTTTAGTATGGACCCTACGCATTGTTTTTTAAATGAGACTCCAGGTGATTTAAAGCAATAAAAACACTGAATAAAGCAGCGTCACATCTAAAAAAAAAATCAATGTTTCGCCTGGAGGGGTTCCTAACTATGGTGGCCAATGTGAAAACTCAAATGGCCCTATCTAGAGCTAGTGTTTGGTTTGTCTGTTCTACTGGAGAAACATGGCAGTGCAACATGATGACCATCTCTGTAAACAAAGACCCGCTCCCTGTGTAGATATAAACGGCTCATTCTAAGGTAATGAGTCATTATTTTACATTTCTGCCAATATATCCCCTTGAAATCCCACACACTGCACCTTTAAATCATTTTTTTGTACAATTTTGTTTCTAGTAGGCATGTAGCTTTTGCCTGTGTATTCTTACATAAAGTCACAGTGGTCTGTTTTTCTTGCTTGCACTTTCCACATCCCACTGTCAACTCTTCACCCCCTCCCTCCCTCCATGCTCTTCTGCCT
>NC_065506.1:41107722-41114688 GCF_006386435.1 Epinephelus moara | reverse complement strand
CTTTTTCCTGCTGTAGAGTGAGTGACTAACAGATAGCAACTTAACAGAGACAGCAAACTGGCTCAACAACATGGCTAAACGCAAGTATGACGATGAATATCTTAAACTGTGTGGACCTTGAACTAATGACTAAGGCGAAATCTGGACTCTATCAAACATCAGGCCCCAGTGAAAAGTCTAAATGTTTTATTTCCATCCTCGGCTGTTGGTGTTTACAGGAAGCTGAAGAAACTGCTCCGGAGGAGGAAGTCGACTTTGGACTCGAAGCAAGAGGAGGCGCTGAACAAAACCCTGCTACCCCACGAGAAAGACCACATCCTGGGTCCTTTTATTGGCCTCAGCCCCGAGTACATGGAGATGAGTGAGTCTAAACATGACGCAGCTGTAAACAAATGCTTTAACGTACACAACCAACACATTCTCACTCAGTTCCTCAAATACAGCAGCTTGGTCAGTGGCCTCAGGCTTCAAACTATGATCCTCTAGGTAACCCTCAAGCACTAGTTTTCCTGGCACGTCAATGTCCACTTGTTACTCGGGCGTCCCCTTGAACGTCGGAGATTCAAATCATTAGTCAGAGTACCTTCAGTCGACTGAGAATGCTTCAAGTTGAACAGTCAACTTTCATGATACACTTTGGTGTGATCTGGGGGATCCTGTGGCGTTCCCAGGCCAGATGAGATATGTAATCCCTCCAGCGTGTTCTGGGTCTGCCCCAGGGCCTCCCACCTGTGGGACATGCCTGTAACACCTCTAATGGGAGGTGCCTGGGAGGCATCCTGATAAGATGCCTGAACCACCTCAACTGACCCCTTTCGACGCGAAGGAGCAGCGGCTCTACTCCAAGCTCCCTCCGGATGTCCGAGCTCCTGACCCTATATCTAATGCTGAACCCAGCCACCTCATTTCGGTCACTTGTATTCGCAATCTCATTCTTTGGGTCACTACCCAGAGCTCATGACCATAGGTGAGGGTTGGGGCGTAGATGGACCAGTAAATCGAAAGCTTTGCCTACTGGCTCAGCTCTCTCTTCACCACAATCGCCCAGCTCAGCACCAAACTGGCGATCCATCTCACTAGTTGAAAGGCCAGTACATCTTTAAAGACACCTTGTGCATTGGAATCAGATGCTGACGGCCACTGATCAAACTGCCGAATGAGAACAGGTTGTGATGACATACACACTGCTGCTCTGTTGTGTTTTGTTTGGTCTGCACAGGTTATTGAACGTCATTCAGACTTGTGGCTTTAGTGATTTAATCATGTGCCGAACATTTAATATAACCACGTCTGTGTTTTATCCTTATTGATGCTGCTCGTCCTCCTCAGTAATGCATTTTCCAGCTTGCCTGGTGATTACTAACAGCAAAGGTCCTGATCCTCGTCTGTTGTGTCAGACTGGTGTCTTCTGTTCGGATTCCAAAATAGATCCCGAAGAAGTGCTCGCGCTCTGTGTTAATATCAACCTCTTTAACACCCTGACCTTTGCAGAGCACGTCATGTTGAGGTCAAAATTAATAAGCATAATGGCTGCGAGCACTTTGAAACAATTATCTTAATGCTCAGTTTCTCTGTACCAACAAACACACTCCTGTGTAAAGTTGCTCCTGTGTCGTGCCGGACCTTTGCTTGACATCGCAAATGTCAGCTCCTTTCAGCACTATTTGTTAGATAGCACACATATCCTTGAGAGCTGAAATGCAAATTAATGTCCATATTGAGGTACACTGTGGTGACCTCTAATTAGATTAAAACCCAATTTCACAGCTCGCAGATTATCAATCGGTGGTGTGGAAACCTCAGATAGATCTTCATGTGCACCACAGATTTTTCTACATGTGTGTTTATTAAAACTAAGCAGATTAAAGTGCCTGCTTTAATTTAGCTGCTCGGAGCTCGCGACTGTTGCGGTCATGTAATTACTCTTTTTGGATCTATGTTATTAAGCAGTTGAGCTCACAAGGGAAGGAGATCTATAGAACAAAAGTGGGGGAGGCTTATCCCAGCACTATTGTGGGAGGGTTAATGCTTCATCAAGCTCAACCCTCTTATTTCTTCATGTCCTTGATCAATATCATTAAGAAGAAAGGTTGCTTCAGTAGCTGCATTCCATCTTTAGCTGTGACCAGTCTTGCATAACTAACTCTCTGATGGACAGTGTAAATCCAACCGCTGCATCACACAAATCACAGATTCAGTGCACACTGAGCATTGCACAAGATGTGGTGTAGAGAAGGTGGACCCAAACACAGGAGACAAGAACCAGCTTTATTCCAGGAACCACCAAATGAACATCACGCAACCAAATCAAGGCTCCAACAAAGACTGAACTAACTGAAAATCAGGGCATTAATACAAACTAGTCAGGTGATGAAGGGGGGATGAAGTGTAGAAGAAGAGAAGAAGGGCAGAGATGCTTAGGTTAGGGGAATAAACTGATGAGGCAGAAGAACAGGGAGGGAGCTGATTAGGAAAAAATCAGGAGCAGGGAAGGACCAAAGAGGCTAACACAGTGTGTAGCTGGGTAAACGAGGGAATGGCACTAATTGAAGGAGAACTAAGAACAGGTGAGTGAAACTAATCAGGGGGGAGCTGACAAAGGGCCTTGCCCAAACTACCCCCAACACCCTCTCCCTACCCACTCTCACTGGGTCCCCCACATCGAGCGCCAACCCTAAACCAACAAGCTATGAGTGGAAGTGAATTATAAAACCCTCCGACAGTGAGCCTGCACCGATGCTGAGTTACTGACCATGTGCAATGCCATATTGTGTTTGTAATGGAAGACGCTCCGTACAAATAAAGTTACGTGACTATCCTTACAAATGCTCAAACTAAGATAGACGTTAACATCTTAAAGGTTATGTTGTATTTAGGATGAATTAGATCCTTCTCTATTGTCTAGAACACAGTCACGTTCATTTGATTGATTTTGTATTTACAAATACAAAAAGTAAGTTTTATATCTATTTCTTTTAATGATAAAAATATAATATACACAAATTAAGGAAACAATATCAGCACATACAGATTAAATACAAGTTCTACAAGTCCATATGAAGAATAAAGAATGGGAGAAAGTTTTAATTTTCTCCATTATGAAAAACATAAACTTGGATTGAGTTTTATTCCTCTTCATGGTTACGACAGTTCCTCTGTCCACCAAATAGAGAGAAGGTTGTCCCACATCTTGCCTGTATTTATCCCCTACCGCTCAGCTGTGAAGGTGACCACAAATGGAGCGACACTCTGAGACTAAGTGGGAGTGAAAGGCCCAAAGACCAAAGCAGGAAAACCCACAAAGACAGGAAATAAATGGAGTAACTAAGGAGTGAATCTACAAAATACAGGAAACAGCTTGAACATGAACAAACATGAAACAAGGTAGAATACAAACAGAAAATCTGACAAACAAAATCCTAGAGATAAGAGTAAAAAATAAAAACCCTGGATCAAGACAGATGTAGAGCGTATAAGGTGTCCCAGCCACAAAAATGAATGACAGGTTCAATAAGGGCTGACTCCGCCTTCTCGTCCAAACAGAGCAATACAAATCACTTCTCAAATGGCTCGGCATTGATTGTAGTATTTCGGGGTCAGACAGGTGTGACAAACTGTTCTGTGCCTGTGTGAGTTATAGTATATGAACATATCGATCATTCAACCTTTCAAACTAATGAGTATGGATCGACTGTCTTCTGCATTGTTTCAGTGGTAAACACAAAATGATCATGTAAATACAGTATTTGAAAATGTCATGGATATTATTAGCCACTGTCACTGGATATAAGCTGAAAGTGGATCAAATGTCTGCGTGTGAAGTGAAAGGAGTCGTGAAAGGACTCATAGTGACAAACCCACAGACATTTAGCACCAACTCTGCAGACGGCTCAACGTGCAAACTGTGAAAACCAAGCACATGTTAGCTACATAAAACGATGAAGCCCGACTCCTGACTCCTGTCCGACTGCTGAGCGTGGCCACTTCCTGTGTCTGTCCTTTGAAATTGAATTCCCACATGGTCCGGTCATATAGGTTTTGATTTATTTTGGCAAGGCACAGCTCCTAATAGAGTTTTTTTTTCTTTCTGCAACTACTACTGTAACAACCCACCTCTACTCTAACATTTTCACTGGTGTATATACTGCTTTGTTTACTAAACTTGTTTCCAGAGGGGTTTGTGACATCAAACACGACACACCAGAAAAAGAAAAGAAAAGGCATACAGCATCTATCGCCTATTTTTAACAGGTTTTCACGCATGTGAAAAACTGGCAAATCCTCCTGAGAGCCGAACCTTTGTTTCGTATGCATTTTTAATTTTTCCTAGCTATTTGGGATCAGTAGGACCCGATAAGTAGAAAAAAACTGAACATTGTCAACAATAATAAAGTCCCAATCTCAAAAAACAAACAAGCTCCGACCATAAAATGTGATCAGGTTTTGGACCTTGTCCACTTTTGTCTCGGGATCAGCTGCAGATTGACTTGGCAGAGATGGCTGCCATCTTGAACCCCGCAGTGACAGGGCCTGGAGTCTGTATGTTCTCCCTGTGTCAGCGTGGGTTTTCTCCAGGTACTCCAGCTTCCTCCCACAGTACAAAGACATACAGGTTAACTGGTGACTCTAGATTGTCCATAGGTGTGAATGTGAGTGTGAGCGTCTCTATGTGTCAGCCCTGTGTTAGTCTGGCCAGTGTCAGCTAGGATAGGCTCCAGCCCCCATGCAACCCCTGACAGGGTAAGCGGTTATGGAAAATGAATGAATGAATAAATGTTGCCAGAGAAAGCCACTTGGTAATAATGCAAATGCAGCGGCTTTCATCAGGCGGCCATAGGCTTAGTCACCATTGTGCTACCCATTTAGCGCTACGTAATGACTTATAACAGGCATTATTTAAATTAAAGTCTTCAACGTTATTACTTCAATGTTCCAAGATAACAAATTCAACATCACTCTCTCTGTAGTCACTATTTTTTTCTTGATTGCCTCTCCAAGGGAGAGCCTCAACAACCTCATGAAACTGTATCATTATGACAAGCATGGAAATATCTGGCTGCTGGAGATTTCTCATCATCGTTCCAGAAACACGACTCCAAAGGAATATTAATGTTGCTCTGTGTCAGCTGGATGTGTCAGTGGGCAACTGATTCCTTTAAAGGGTGATAAAATGTGTGTTTTTAGTGTGTTGTGCTGCTCCCGAGTGACCAGAGAAATGAATGCAGCTTTAGTTTACCTGAGATTTCCACCTCGGCTGCAGCTCTCAGAGCTCCAACCTGCATATCTCATCAGCCCAGCTGCACAGTAGCTCCATCTTTTCCATCAGGAAAACTATAACTCTTCAGAGATACTCATCTGAACATGTGCACAGCAGAAATGAAGTAGATTTTTCGGTTATTTTACATGTACACAGCAGCAGTGGAGCATTCAAACAGTCTTTTGGCCTCATACATTTCACCCAGTTTCCCTTTTAAAAGCAAAGCATGTGCACATCCACTAACTTCTGCTAATTTCTCGTCTGTGTCTTTAGTCATCCAGTTTGGGATGGTGACTCTTTTCGTGGCCTCCTTTCCTCTGGCTCCGCTCTTCGCTCTCCTGAATAACATCATCGAGATTCGCCTGGATGCCAAGAAGTTTGTCATGGAGCTGCGCAGGCCGATCGCTTGCAAAGCCAAAGACATCGGTAGGTGTTAACTCCCCTGGATGATTTCAGCTACATCAACTTCATAAGGGTGAAAAAAATCCAGGAGAAAAACCCGAACAAGAAGGAGAAACGATATACAGTTAGTTCTATGTTCAAACTGGTCTTCACCTCACTCTACGTGGACTCTCTGTATTATAGACTAATCTATCTCAGACAAGTTTCAACATACATACAGGCATGTAAATACTGCTTGTTCAGACTTGAACTGAGGGTGCCAACATAATGACTCTAAACGCAGAGTGTCCTTAAAAGACTTCTGGTGCCTTTTAAATCATAACACTAATTATAGCCTTTATTTGTGTAGCACTTTCAAAGCAAAGTGACTAAGTGCTTCACAATCAACAAATAATCACTGACTGAGAAAAATTGATTGGTACATCACAGAGAGTTTAGAGAATAAATGAGTTTGTAAAGCAGAGATTTAAAGGAAGTTACTGACACAACGATCTTCATGTCTGCAGGAAAGTTGTTCTAGAGTTTAGGGTCAGCAAATGCACAATCTGCTTTAGTTTTAGAGAGGAGGTACAGGCACCAAGGCTCACACATGTGTGCTGTGGTCAGACCAGAGTGTCCACAGGGAATCAGCGTCAGAACCTGTGGTACTGGTCAGCAGCTCTGTGAAGATTCTCATTCATCCAGGTCATGGTAATCCCAAGTGCTATATCGTTGACAGCTGGACTTGCTTAAGTTTCTTGAAGACGTTTCGCCTCTCATCCAAGAGGCTTGTAATGAGGATGAGAGGTGAAATGTCTTCAAGAAACTCAAGCAAGTCCAGTTGCCTACGATACAGCAATTATCATAAGGATTACTGGTCAGCAGTAATATTAAAGGGCAGTTAATGGTTAACCAACATTCCTACAGTACAGCACAGTCTCTCTACAGCTGTGCTTGTGCCATCTAGTGGTGGCAAGCAAGACTAACAGGTTATAAAATATACAGATAAAAAACAATTTGGTTCATAAAAACTGAGGAAAGAAAGGAAGTTCAAAGGAAATTTAAAGTCGAGGCAAATCAGGAAAGGCTCTCTGATAAAAGTATGTTTTAAGAACATATTTAAAAAACAAAACTGACTCAGCCAACCTGATATCCTCGGGCAGATTGTTCCAGAGCCTCAGGGCCCTGACTGCAAACACTCTGTCCTCTTTAGCTTCCAGCTCAGCCTCTGCTTAAGGATGTACATGCTGGGGCATACGGTACTTCAAGTCAAATCAAATAACCAGAGCTGCCTTTTTACGCCTAAAAAACACAGCACGTCTCCACCA
>NC_065506.1:41105287-41106610 GCF_006386435.1 Epinephelus moara | reverse complement strand
AAAAAAAAAAATTGTAGGGCTGGGTGATATGTCCTGAAAGTTATATCACAATATTTTTCAGTCATATGTTAATACACAATATATATCTCAATATTTTTAAATCTCCTAGAAAGCATTTCAAATGATGCGACAAAGTTGTAGGGATGACCACTGTTTTTTTTTTCTCCAGAAAATATTAATACAATGAGACTTTGATCAGTAATCATCAATAATGTGGATATAATGACTGAGTGGATTAAGGCAAGCATTAAAACAAATAGAAAAGCCTGGTAAGTTGATAGAGTTACATCACTTAACTGTGATGCAGCCTTTAAAATTAGGGAAAAAACACCATTTATGCAATATCACGCAATGAGACGATATATAGACTCATGGAGTGGTACAATCAGTAGCTTATGATGGTTAATGTTAGCTGATGTATAACCAAATCATCAGAATAAATGTTGGCATTGTACCTTTCTGTAAACCACAGATATGTTACATGTGTATCATGTTTCATATGTAGCAGTTGTGCTGCAACTTTACTTTTCTGTTGTGACAGTGTTGTGGTTGTGTTTATGCACAATAACCATTTGGTTGAGGTTAAGAAAAGATCATGGTTTGGCTTCAAATACCTGCTTTTGTAGCCACGATCTCGGCAGGAAATGTCCTGACATGTCCATAAAAAAATACCCACTTTTGTTCATTGTGGTCTGCTTGAGCAGTGGGTGTGCATCACAACTTTGTATCTTTTTCAGTGCATGTACTAACAGGTTAGAGCAGCCAAAGTGCGGGAGTGAGCAGCACTGCTGGGCTGCAGAACATCTGGAGATCAGGAATCTGGCCTCTTTTTTCCATGTGATGTTTCACTAAAAAAAGACATTTGAAATGTGATATATTTTTTTATAACTATACTAATATCATTCCAGCTTTCACTACTTTCAGTGTCTAGATCACTCACAGACGTGAAAAACTATCAATATCTATTATTAACTGAACACATCCTGTTTCCACTTCATATGNATCATTCCAGCTTTCACTACTTTCAGTGTCTAGATCACTCACAGACGTGAAAAACTATCAATATCTATTATTAACTGAACACATCCTGTTTCCACTTCATAATGAAAGCCTTCTGACAACGTTCCTCTGGGCAGGATTCCTTTTTTGTGGACAAAAGGCTTTTTATTGTGAAATATTTGCATGACTGTGTTAATGATTGTGGTTATAGATTGTGGAAATTCAGTAGTTGCAGCAGCAGGCAGCTCTGCAGCAGTGCCGCAGCGGTGCCGCAGCTGCAACGCTGTCCGTGTGAACATTGCACATGTGCGAGCTGCAGCAGTT
>NC_065506.1:41095170-41101904 GCF_006386435.1 Epinephelus moara | reverse complement strand
TTGGGCGCGTGGGGGGGGGCGAGAGAGGGGGGGGGGGGAGGTGGGGGGGGGGGGGGGGGCGTAAACGAGAACAAAGCACTGAATTAGAAAAATTAAATGTTATGTTCTTATTGTTTTACAGCAGTTACATTCCAAAACACAAATAAAAACCCACAACGCAGCACAACCCTGCAGGGCGGTGCTGTATTGCTGGATTTTGTGTGAATTCAACTGAAGCGTATGCTACACCCTGTCCGCCTGGCTTCTCTGCTCTGTGTGTGGGGCTCAACCTCACCCTCTGCTAAAGTTGTGCTAAATTTATGATCTAATATCTATTTTGGAAGTGTTGGTGGTGCTTTTTGTTGTTGGCTTTGGTCATGGGTGGCGCGTGGCAGAGAGTCGCTCATCGGGATGTGGAAATCAGCTCAACAGTCTGTAAACTCTCCCTTTGCCAACTTCTAGCTAGATGCTAACTGCCAGTTTGAGGTTTCCAAATGTAAACATTGAGGAAAGATGGAGAAGATGGCACCAGCTGAACGAGCATCCATGATAGCCATTGTTTAAATAAACTAGACGATCTCGACGTGCCGCATCCTACGGGATATCAGGAACTGTAATATCCGTTGATTTCACCAGAACTTAGCTAAATCCTGGAAACTGCCAGGACGCACTTTACGGTGAATCAGGACTGGTGTGTCTGTGGGAATGTGAGGTGCTGTCCTGTTCCTGCTGTGGATCACTGAGGTTGCTGCAGTGCGGCACTGCCCTTGTAACTATGTGCTGTCTTATTGAGGTCAGATGTTCGGACACTTTTACAACCAGAAACCATGGATTACCAGGAACATCCTGAAACATGGACAATTATAAAGCAGCAGCCAACGATGTAAGAAGAAACAATAAGGTCTAAATTACAGTGCACAAGTTAAAGGAGCTGATGGATCACATTTCACTGGAGTTGTACCTTGTATATTTCATGTGAGAAAAAATGGTTGAATGATTTAAAAAAAGAAAATAAAGGCAGACGACAGGTTCTCCGAAGGTACAGACACCACCACACACTACTAGTGCGTCATAAGTGCTGATTGAGACTGATTACCTCTGTATGAGTCAATATATTGATTTCTTTTGTAGGAGAATCCTGCATAGCATGCCTTTAGGGGGTCTCTGCATTTGGCTTTGGCTCAAGTAGGAATTTTCAGCTTCTTGATTACTCTGGAAAGCAGCGCCAGCGACTTGCCCAAGGGCACCACAGTGACAGTTGTCGAGGCGACCGCTTTACTGTCTGACTCTTAGCCTGCCTTATATCCTCCCAGCCGCTCCAGGGATTACCTAAACTGTCACTGGCTCATTTAAAATTTACATTTAGCAGTTTTCACACAAAGGGATAGTCAAAATGGGAAAGGCCACACTGTTGCTATATTATTATCATGCCTTATATTAACCTTGTAAATGAATTTGGCATTTTCCTAAAGCTGCAACTCTTTAAATATTCAAGCACAAAAGACTGAATGATATTTTTTTGTATTTATCAAACTGCAAAAACTCGTTGGGAGTGACTGGATACCACTCTGGAGATAAATGTGTAAATGTGCTGTCGGCTGAAATGTGCAGTCACACGTACAGTCTACACTCATCGATGTGTCACATCCTGCCCCCTGCTGTAAATATATTGAACTACCCCAAATTTAAGCCCTCAACCCAGACTGATAGAATGTATTATTAATATTATTATTTTTAATTTTCAGTGATTTGTAATCACTGTTAGGTCAAGATATTGTATAGCTGTTTTTTTGTAGTTTCATGATAATGCATTTCCAAGTGCGTTAAATGTGTTGAAAGGGTTTTTTCAGCCCACAGGGGACCACTGATCTGATATACGTAGTGTCTTAATTTTTATTCATTATTTAATGTACTAGAAACCATCAATAAGGACCTATTTCGCTGTACCTGGATGGAAACATCGCTCACTACAGACTACAAGGACATTTTTATCACAAAAGACCTTACTTCTTCCTGGGATGTGACCTGCTCTTCTGAGCAAAGACTGCACATTTTATTTTTACCAAATCTTAATACTGTTGATACTCTGTTTGTAAGTAGGGTTAGTGTTGATATTCAGTGATAGATGACATGCTGCCGCGGGGCCTGCAGAGCCTGTTTTAGCTACAATGATCTTTTCCTGAGAATCTCTTATAACCTGATGTCACATGTGAAGACCCTCCCTCGATGTCCCTCATGAGATGTCCTCCCACCCTCTGTGGCCATGTTGTATTTACAGCATCAATAAAACACTGCAAGTTGTTGTGACATGCTGATATCTATTGTAATGTATGTCAAAGCACATTTCACAACATGCGTGAGTGTATATGCATGTATAACTGACTCGTCTGTCTCTGATAATTTGAGTCTTTTTTGTTTAACTGCAAATAAATGAGAGATAAACTGCCTGGAGTTTGCATTTTTTTTTTTAAATGTCTACATTTCATTTTGAGAGATGGGCAGCACGTTGTTCACTCTCACATGAAGTTAACTAGGCTACTTTATGCAAATCAGGGGCATCCAGTGCGACTCACCACCTCTGGAAACTCCCCTAAACTTTTAAACTAATCTCGTCAAACAAACAAAATAAACACTGGAAATAAGGAATTATTCATTACTCATTACATTGTAAAGTTTTTTATAGGTTATTTATTAGACATTGTGGATACAAGCAGCTGAAATTAGTTTCCTCCGAGGGGTGGCTGGGCTCAGCCATAGAGATAGGATAAGGAGCTCGGAGTAGAGCCGCTGCTCCTTCGTGTCGATAGGGGTCAGTTGAGGTGGTTCTTGCGTCTGATCAGGATCCTCCTCGGCCCCTCATGTTAGAGGTGTTCCAGGCACGTCCAACTGGTAGGAGGCCCCGGGGCAGACCCAGAACACACTGGAGGGATTACATGTATTACATATCTGATTGGATGGATGGATGGATGGATGGATGGATGGATGGATATTTATAGTTTATGGAGAGTAGGCATATATTTTATAACATAAAATGGCTACTTTACAAAAAAGAAAAGAAAAACATGATGGAGAAGGGTTTGCCTTTTCAAAGGCACATTTGAACACAGGCATATTTCTAAGGTAGCAATCCAAAGCCCCATTTCCAACAAGCAGTACAGTACGTTTCAGTTCGGTACGTTTTTTTTTTTCCGTTTCCACTGTGAAAAGTTGTGGATGGTACCACTGGAGCCGTTCCACACTGTCCCCATGTTTGGTCCCCCCTCTGTTGGTGTACCTAGCACACAGATCTGGTACTAAAAGGTGGAGCTGTGAACACTGCAGTCTAATTGGTCAATAGAGGACGGTCACTCTGCTCAGGGCTGAGTTGTGTCTGGTTTTGAGGCTCATCAATCAATCAATCAATTTTATTTATAAAGCCCAATACCACAAATCAGAGTTTGCCTCACAGGGCTTTACAGCATACGACATCCCTCTGTCCTTAGGACCCTCACAGCGGATAAAGAAAAACTCCCCCAAAAAAAACCTTTAACGGGGGAAAAAAACGGTAGAAACCTCAGGAAGAGCAACTGCTCATGTAACCACTGTTCATACCGTGGAGAGTTTTATTAGTAAACTGTAACTTTAAAATGAAAGGATGTTTCGCTGCCTCTCACAGCAGCTGGAGTCAGACTTAATTCACTGGGCCGACTGCCGACAACTTTTAAGGTGGAACATTAACTTGTAATGTTACTCAATGTATGAGCTGACAACGTGACTCAATCAATACACCTTAAATATTCCATATGACAACTTTGACCATTACTTTAGTTTTTATATGACATACACTTTTAGTAATGAGTGGATCTTCAAGTGTTTACATGTCTCAGTTTCAGCGGGGTTATGTGAACTGCATATATTCTGATCCTCACTTTAAGAAAAAAAAAAAGGGTTGCATAGCTTCGGCTACAGCAACACTAAACCCCTGAGCTTGCCTGAGAAGGAGTAAATTCACAAACCCGCTATTTGATGGAGAGAGACTCTCACTGCAGCCTGTTTTATTTTGTTCAGAAAATGGCGGCATGAATTGTTCTGTGGACGATAAACGAGGTGAAGACTTCCATCTGTGGAAACACTGGGGTCTACGTACCATGTCTGAAGGGTTACTTTTGGTTCCAAAGGTACCATACCGAAAGTGTTTGGTGGAAATGGGTCTATAATTGGAGGGCCCCCTCACCCCATGGGCCCCAGTGCAGCCGCCCTACCTGCACAGTCTGTATTTACACCCCTGCACAATATACAGTACATTACTCAAAATAAATGAGGCCAAGAAATCTAGTCTCATTCAGGGAGGTATGCTGTACTTTGCCTGGCTAGTAACATGTCCTCAGAATATTTACAGCACGTAGGGAATAATGACTTCAGCTTACAGTGGATGAAACAACTTGGGGAGAAGTTTGGCAGATGGCGAGGTAAATCTCAATATGTATATTGTATTATTATATCTATATTATGAAGTAAAAGTGGTCATAAAAAAAAATAAAATTTGGGGTGTGGGTGTTCCCACAGACTTCCCTGAAGGTTTGGGCGCCTCTTTTTCTGCACCTGACATCNTTGGGGAGAAGTTTGGCAGATGGCGAGGTAAATCTCAATATGTATATTGTATTTTTATATCTATATTATGAAGTAAAAACGGTCATAAAAAAATAAAATTTGGGGTGTGGGTGTTCCCACAGACTTCCCTTAAGGTTTGGGTGCCTCTTTTTCTGCACCTGACATCTTACGTCATCCAGGTGTGACTGAAAGCAAGCAGAAACCAAACAAGAACAGGGATCAATGCAAAGTATCAGATCAGCACCCACAGCAGGCAGCTGAGCAGATCCACACCTGATTCAGGATCTGAGCAACAGTTAAAGAATTTCACCGGAACCTGTGAAGGAGATGAACTCAGAGACAAACAGGCGGAAGTGAAAGTAAAGCCCAAGTGTTTCCTAGTTCATAGACGGAGTGGCACAGAGTCATGAGCGCTCTACAGTTTAACAGTGTTTTACTGGAGATTTCTAACCAGCTGTCCGCCGAGCAGCTGGAGAAACTAAAGTTTCTGAACCAAGACATCGGGAAACGGGAGCTGGAGAAGATTAACACCGGAATCAGACTGTTTCAGGTCCTGTCGGAGAGACGCAAACTGTCAGCAGACAACACGGAGTGGCTGTGTGAGCTCCTCAGGAAGATCCAACGACCGGACCTCTCCGAGAAGTTGAACAATTATGAAAGTCAAGCTGGATTTAACGACAACCAACCGGACGAGGAGGAGAGAGGTCGGTTCACGGTAACGTTATGAGACACACGGTGCTGTGGAGCCACAGGGGCGGTGTTCAGGAAACACAGTGTCTCGAGGAAGTTACTGCTGTCACTAAGTTACTACTACTATTACTACTAACCTACTACTACTACCAGGCTACTACCACAAACACCAGTTACTATCCCACTACTATAAAGCTACTAACTAAAAGCAGTGGCGGCTTTAAGGGGGGGCCACAGCCCCTTGATACATTTTCTGGCCCCCTTTGTAAAAATAATTGGAGACTGACATGATTGCTTTTAAGGACGCAATCACACTGTCGCTATTTGGTCCGCTTTAAACGAACCCTGGTCCGCTTCCACGGATAGTTCGGCTCGTTTGGAGTGGTGTGAACGTTCATTCGAACTCTGGTGCGGACCAATCAAGCGAACCCTGGTCTGTTTGAAAACTGGAGGTCTGGGATCGCTTGCAAGTGAACCCTCTTGCGGTTCGCTTACAGTGGGAAATGCAATCGGAGTATTCAGCGAACCAAAGAGAGGAAGTGACGTAGAGCGCAGTGCATTTTGGGAAGAAAAAAACAAAGCCAACAGTGTGAATCGGGAGAAGCAGGTTAAAAAAAATAAAAAGGCTCCTACTGGGCAGCTTTGAACATCAAAGTAAAAACAGAAATCCCAAGACTGCATAAATTTGGTGTTGCCCCATTGTTTTTGTGGTGACCAGGCCGGCTGAAGGGAATGGATTCCCGTTTTCGGTCCTGGCCAATTGATGAGCCAGGTTTTCTTATTCCTCATGCTTTCTTTCTTCCTGGTCAGTGGTCGTTTCAGGCAATACTGCCCCCAAACGAGCAGCTGTTGTAACTGTGTGATGTTGTCCAGGTGGTTTGGTCGCTTTAAAAGGTGCACTGTGAAAGTGAACCGAACCACATGAAGGTGTGAAATTTTCAGCATTCCCGCCCAATCCCAGTCCTGGTGCGAATGTGCCCTAAGAGGCTGTGGCATGCTTATTTTTTAAGCTAGCCTTAAGGGATAGACTCTTTTACTGCGACTTAACAGTATGACGTTTTTTGGTGGGTGGGACTTAGCTGGAGGCAAAACAATTCTCCACAGACATTAGCTAGTGCTAGCTAGCTAGTTCTGCTGGCTTGTTTGAGGTTACATTCAGACCTAGAGTTGTCTTGCTTTGGTCTGAATCAGGGACTAATTTTGTTACAGAGTTGTATAATTGTCTAGAGTTGGTTCGTGTTCTCACGGCAGCATTTACAAGACGACCAGATAAAATGCTTTGTGTGAGAAAGCTGCTCTGATTGGTCAGAATTTCCATGTGGGAAAAATCCAGGAAGTAAAGCAAACGTTGAAGAAGAGTACACTTGCAAGATAAATGCAACACTTTCTAATGTCACAATGGAGGGACAACTACGCAGGTTGATTTTAGCGCTGCTCATCGTGGACTATATTGCTTTCATTGTTCATTTTAGTCA
>NC_065506.1:41088992-41094364 GCF_006386435.1 Epinephelus moara | reverse complement strand
ACCTTTATGCTCTGCCATTTCTCCTCTAATCATCACGCTGTAACCTGTGACAGGCTGTTATGATACCACAACTATCACACATTCACATATATGTAGTTTTTGTCGAGCCGTTAAGTCACATAGGTTTACATTACCAAAGGTTTATGACAGAAACATTTCACGACACCGACTCCTGTGTGCGCATAGCGAGAGGAGAGGGAGAGACGCTGTGCTGCTGCCAGAGGAGCCGCTGAATGAGTTCCCTCTGAGCAGTAAGTCACTAAAAGAGTCTGAGAATTCCGGGGCTGTTCATAAAACATTCAGGACGCCACAGCTTATTCCACACTACTGAAGCTGCTCCTCGTTTTGGAACCACCGCGGAGTCTGTAATAATTTCGCTTTCAGCCGTGCTTGTTGTTGCTGTGGGTAACGGTATGATGCAGGTCTGGCCATATAACTACTGTTGCCAGACACAGATAGCAGCCCACATTTTGTCTCACCTTTTCCTTTTCCTTGTTGGACAGCCAATTTAATTGCTTGAAGCAGAGGACAATCACTGTGCCGAGGATACTGACCTCATTCTTGTCTGACACTTGCCACCTGGTTTCAATTTCCTCCATCATTTTACTGGTGGAAAAAAAACAACAAACACTCAAATACTGTGTTGGACGTCGATTACCATGGCAAAGACTGAGGCCCTGAAGCATTCTGGCCGGTCCTATTGATGCCCTCAGTGCCAATATTCCCCGGTGGCATCAAAAGTTGTGTCAAATATTGACATTTACAAGGTTTTAGAAGTTCATGTATTGTGACAACACTTTACTGTACATACAAAAAGGATTTTAATTCTGATATTAACAATAAATGAACCTCAGACATTATTTTATTTACAGTAAGAAACAGAGCAGGAGTTGGACGGGCCTTTTTCCTAAATTAGCCATGGACTGTTCCCAGCTCTTCATCTTAGCGGCCAATTCTCACTGTTAGCCTCAGGGGGGAAGGGTGTTTGTTTTTTATATTTTGATAAAGATGCTTTGTTTTAGAGTTTCCAAAATTAAACCCTCTGTCTCCTCCTCCTTCGTCAGCCAAACTGGACATTGCCACAGAGGTGATCGCTGAGAAGCTGGGAAGGAACTGGCGTAAACTGGGCCGCAAACTGGGACTGAATGACGTGAAGCTGGAGTCCATCTCCAGGAGGCATCCCACAGAGCTGGATGAAATGGTGAGGGAGCTGCTGAAGGAGTGGAGGAAGAGTCAAGGAGCCGAGGCCCGAACAGAGAAGCTGATACAAGCCCTGAGAGCCTGCGACTTCAACCTGACTGCTGATAATGTGGAGGACGCACTTGCAAAACACTGATATGGGTGGAGGTTTACAGATCATATAAGACTGAGATGAACTCTAGGAATGAAATCGAAAACTCTGACTAACCTTCAAGAAAAGAAAATTAACTTTCAAGAAAGTTATATAAAGATATATAAACGTATGCAAAAAAATATCTTTTGATCAATAAATTGACTTCCTGAATGTCATATAACATGATTCTGATTATGTTTCATGGTTTCACCTGAAGATGAAAACAAACAAGTGAACTCGGACATATTCTGATTAATCAAATAATGATAAAGCAACTGAATGGTGAACATTTAAACATTAGTGAATATAATGTGTCACCTAATAATGATCATCCGGCAACAGGGAAACTTTCTGCAGGTGATTGTGGACACGTTATACAAATTAATAATAATAAGTTTCATTATATAACACGTTTCAAAACAAACGTACAAAATGCGACATAAATATAAACGACATAAAATAATTGAAACAAATACAACAAATACCACCAGTTAACAAAAAGCCTTGAGATAAAAGTGAGTTTTAAGAAAGAGATGTAAAAGTGTGACTTCCTCAGCTGAATGGCCGGGACAGGAAAGGTTTTAGTGACACTGTGAAACCATGAGTAGGACCCTGCTACAGGATCTCAAGCAGTGATCCAGCAGATCACAGATACACGCAGGAGCCTGACCATTCAAGGCCTTAAAAACAAGCAGTAAAGGATTGGTGTGATGTGCTCGTGCTCGGTGATGGCATGGCCCCCACGGAATAGTCTTGTAAGTCTTGTGCGTAATTTATCCTGTTTTTTTATGAATAGAGGAAGTCTGCTAGCCACTAGGCTAATTTATGCAATGTAAAATGCCTTAGGCTCATGCTAATAATGTTAGCATGTTGTATTTGTAGGGAAAATGTGTCCAGCAGCATTTTGTCTGTGAACCTTGTGAGTTATAATGGAGCCAAATTTTGTACTTTACACTATTACCATGTTTTGTTTGTTTTGAACTCAACACTGTGGCATAGAAACCCCACTGCCAGCTAGCATTTTGGAGGGTTAACTGCAGAGCAACACAGACATACCACAGTGCGAGTATAAACGCTCACAACAGTATATATTATAAATATAGACTATAAATCAGTCTTTAGTTAAATTGTAATTGAATTACACTGAGGTTACAGGCCTGTTTAACATAATTAGATCGGGCACCTGGTCTTAAGGCTAGTTCACATTACACAATTTTCACCCTGATTTTGCATCGCAGAGACTATCGTAATCTTTTGAGTGTACATACCTGGCGACGTGTGTTTCTGTCAGCGGGAGTCTCGCCAACTGCGTTACGACCTGTGTGTGCACACCACAAGATTTCTCCACTGAGCCCTCGCCAACAGAGCCCCAGATAACGCGGTAACGTCACCAAACTTGGAGACGACACATCGTAAAGGCATGGATATTCTTCCCAGTGTTGAATCAGATCTGCCTCCAGGGCCTCGGTCCAAACACAACGCACTCCCGGTGATCCTGTGGACACTGCCATTGTTGTTGTTGCTTGCCGGCTTGTCAGTGTTGCCAGATCTTGGGAGAGAAACAAGCAACCAGAGCTATGGAAACAAGCTCAAAAGAAGCGACTATCATGCGTTTAAATAACTTATTAGACAGATATATATAGAGAGGAAGGTGACATTTAGAGAGCAAGCCCAAATAAGCAATTCCACTTTAGAAACAAGCCCAAAATCGCGGCTAATAAGCAGACCTGGCAACCCTGCCGCTTGCCCTCCTCACATTTCTTCCGTCCTCCTGCGTGCTGACGTGGGACGTATCCCACCTCTCATTGGCTGATGCTCTTTGTCAGTCGTGTCACACTTCTCCAGTTTTCTAGCATGCCAGATATCCAGTTCCAGTCGCAGACGAGGGGGGCGACTTGCTTGTAGGCTTGTTCACACATGAGGACTCGTCGTGGCAGACTACCTGCTGACTCACCTCCGACTCAAGGTGGCTCTCAAGATCCTCTGCGACGTCAAAATCACAGTAGAAATCATGTAATGTGAGCCAGGCTTTAGTGTCAAGGCCAGCAAGGGAAACCATAAGTATAAATTGAAAATTTAGAATTATAATTTAAAATCTATAAAACTGCAGGAAATTTTGGACATGAGTGTATATCAACTATCAACAGAGAGTAAAAACCAGATTGGATTTTTTAAATAAGTGTTGTTCATAAAAGAAACCAGTGTCGAGCCATTTTTTTTTCAAAATGTCTAAATATCTAAAATGATGTAAAACAAAGGGATCTTCTTCTTAAACTGGAATAGACAAAGCAGTTTTTTTTAAAACCACGTGGGAAAGCAGTCTGAAGGGCAGGTGGATGATTAGGAAGTTAAAGGTGGGCAGCAGTCGACATCAAACTCTCAGGATACTTTGTTAATGTGCTGTTGAATGTCCACAATTTTGTTGTGAAAGTAAAGAAGAGATTCTTAATTTCTCTGGATAACTGCGGGACCACTCAGAGTTTATGGTTTTAAGGAGGATTCTGGGATTATGATCCTGTTTCAGCAGAGTTAGCTGTGAAAATACTTTGCTTCTTTGATTACACACTTGATACTGTCATATCAAATAGCCATTAATAAACACAGGGGGAAAGGGAACTGTGTGAATACAGATCAAAGTTATTTCAAGAACAGGAACAGAAATCAACTTGTTCACTTTCTGGCTGAGAATTATTTACTTAAATTATTAATTATTATTTTTGTACTGATTAAACAAACAAGACATAATGTGCTCATCAGTGAGNGTCACTTCATAGTTTACAGATGTGAAAGTGGTATTGATCTTCTCAGCTAACTGTCTGCCAGAAAATGAACATTTTCCAAAATGGCGAACTGTCCCTTTAAGATTATGTTTTCTGACTCAGAATAAAATGAACAGGAGTGAATTGTAAGAGAAGAGAGAGCTTTATTTTTTGATCAAAAGCCATCAAACTGTAACACCGATGATTGATTTTCATGTGATATGAAAATAAAATGAGATCGTATTTGAAATAAAGAGTCTCATTTACATCTCCAGAATCTACAAAGTGCCTGTGTTCCTTGCCATTTCATGAAACAGTCAGGCAGCAATCAGCGTTGAATGCTTTTGAAGTTTGCAGGTTTGTTGTTACAGGACAATCTAAACTGCCATCCGCCCACATCTGCTTCATCGGCGTGCTCTGATGTCATCAGGACAGCAGGTCAAAGGTCACGTGCAGTTTCTGCAGAAGGAATTGTTACGACCCGGCTCAAGTGGCCATAACAAAAGAGAGACACACCATGATGAACGGTTAACAAAAGATATTTTATTGGAAGCAAATCAACCCAAATTAGACCAAATTAGCAAATAACTAAATAAGAACAACATATGGAGTGTGAATGTCAGTGATATCAGTACTATGTGTGAGTATTAAATGATGGGTGTGGGAGAGTGTGTATGTGTAAGTGTTGGAAAGTGCGTCAAAGCAAAGAAACTAAAACATTACCAAACCAGACCAGAGTGGTTGCCTGTAGGAAGAAGCAGAGAGTGAGTGAATGAGTGACCACAGCTTTTATCAGCTTCAGTGCACCGGGCCCAGGTGCACTGAGTTGCAATCAAGGCAGCTTGGGAGAGACAGGCCTGAGACACTCACAGCAGACAGACCCCTAGATGACACAGGGATCATCACAGAATGCACATTGTTAAGGGAATGTTTTAGAAGGATGATTGATAGATTGATAGAAGACATCCATTTGTTACATTTCCAGAGGAAGTTTTTGAGACAAAACCTTGTTCTTTGTAAAAATAAGAACAAGAGCATAGAGTGTGTTTCACCTTGGGCATTGTGTTAGTCGATTGTCTTTCTTTTAAGCACCACATTGAACTACGTGTGAAAAGGCTGGAGCTGAAACTGGGTTTTTATTTTAGAAATAGACACTGCTTGTCTTTCTTGGCCCAAAAAAAGACTGGTCTCTGCTACATTCTTGACTGTGCTTGATTATGGAGATGTATTATATATGAATGCACCCTTCCAGTGTTTGCGTGCTCTGGACTCTGTATCAT
>NC_065506.1:41069617-41081907 GCF_006386435.1 Epinephelus moara | reverse complement strand
CAACAATGTTCATTTTGGACCACTTGAGGCTTGAACCCACAACTTCTGGAACCAAAGACTGTCATCTATCGCTCTGAGCTAATTGGCAAGTGGCAATACAACAGTGGCTTCACAAATTGAGTAAGCCATTCACTGTTGTGCAGGCAGATTTGAAACCACTGTAAAAAATTCAGTTATCAAGACAAAAATCCGAAAATACACATTGCAGCATGGAGATGTTGGTAATTTGTTTTTAAAAGTGATTGATTTGCTCCATAAGTGAGTAACTGATGTTTAGCTATGTCATTATTGCATTGACTCCAATTGTTCACATGAAAGAAAAATTTAAAATGCTGTGAAAAATTCAGTTTTTGAGGCTCAATTTTTGATAAATCAAAAGGAGGAGAGAGGAAATAGGTTTAAGAAGTTTTACAGTTTTTAAAAAAAAAACTGAGTGATGTACTTCATAATTTTTAATAGGTTTAAATGTACAAAAGTTTTTTCAATATTGAGGCTACAGTTTGATGAAAGTTCTGAAGCTGTAGCAAGTATGGTTGATTTGTTATTAATTTTCAAAGTTTTGAACTTTAGACGCTTGCTGTAGCACCACCATCAGGACTATTGGCTTGAGTTTACATTTGAGGTAATCTGGCATGGGACTGGACCTTTGTGCAAAGTTTGGTGAGTTTTCCCCCCATGGGAAGTATGAGTTCCTCAGAAGAAGAAGAAAATTAAAGCAGCGATATCGGGGCAAGCAAGACAGGTTTTTCTGCTTAATCCATCCATACAGCTGTCTTGAATTTGCGAGCTATCAGCCAATCAGAAAATAATATTTCTTGTTGCTGGGTCAGAAAAAAGGTTTCTGCTGCAAGCACGCATTTCACAAATATGTATGGATGCTTCGAGTGTGTGCACAGGTTGCAGACAAGCTGGAAGTGGAAGAATATGGTCAGGTAGCAATGCATAATCATTTAATGTATTATATCACTGAACTGAAAAACTATTTAGTGTTGGTTGTAAGTGTAAGGAGACTTTATTAGATTAACACACTATCTTTAAACACCTCAAAACCACTTGGCCCAAAGAGGCTCGGTTGGTCGACGGGGAATCTCGATGAGAAACGGGAGTGGGAGACTGTCGCGGGGAGGTCCCGCGAAAGGCTCGAGGCAGTTGGAACATCTCGGTTTCGCTGTTGGTGATTCAGCCGCGGGTGTCGGCTTGGGAGGAGCCGCTTTCCATCCTTTCCTGTCTGAAGTTGCTGGAGTGGAGGTTAATGTTGGAAGGTAGGCCTAAGCGTTCAAAAGTCCTAAATTAATGCTTGCATAGTTTTGTAATTATTCTTAACGGATTGATTTTAAGGTAGTAAGTACACAGAGTAAACCTAACCTAAAATCATAAAGTAAAACCTTGCTGGCAACCTGAAATCACTTTTTACTGGAAAATAATGTCAAGAACTGCAAGTTTTGGTCAGCAAACTAAACTTGGTTTCTGTTATGGTTACATATTGTCGGTTGCTACCACTATAGTAAACAGCACAGATAGCTAAATAACTGAAATTCAATTTCAGTCTAGAAGTTTCAAGAAGGTGCTTTCATGAATTTTTATGTGCAGGAAACCGCAGCGGAAAAGAAAAACAGAGCAAGCTGAGGAGAAAGAAAAGGTGAGGTCCTAATTATGAACTAAAGTGACTTTTGAAAGTCAAAATTGTGGAGGAGACATTAAGGTAAACAAAATGATAGCGTGCTATAGGCCTATTTAAAATTTTAAATACACCATTACAGCCTAATTTGAAGCTTGAACCTTCAAATGAGTAAACTGCAAATAGTAGTAAGTTGTGTAGAAATGCATTTGTACCATCATTTAGAAATATGTAGCTTAAATTCTCACCAAAATAAACCCATCCTGTTGGTCTCACTGAGCAGCACAAATACAATGACACTTAAGTAGAAATGCAATGTATCACATTTATTGGATAATTAGTACAGCACAGTACTCAATTGGAAATCATAATTCTTAGTTTAAGCAACTTAGAACATCCTAAATTCAATAAAGGACAGTAATTACTGACTGTATTCCTTGGTTACTTCCAAGTCAAAAACCTTCCTCCCTCTTAACATACTGTAACAGTCACAAGTTTAAACTAAAACATCCAAAATGCAGTTAAGCACAGTAATTAAATTTGTTACTTTCCATCAAAAGTAAAAAACCCACCTCCTCCCTCCCCCTTAAACATAAAAATTGCAAGTCACATTCAAACAACAAACATCCAAAATGCAGTTAAACACTTCCTTCATTACTTGCAAAAGGCAAAAACCCTTTCTTCTTTTAACAAGTCACATTCCTAAGGTTATTATTTTCCATCGAGTCTATTTAACCATGTTTACAACATAACAATCATTTTCCATTTCACAGGACTGTCTATGGTGAAAGTTCCTGACACATGAACATAAGAGATATGTCATCGTTTTCTTCAGGTAAAGCCTCTGAAACAGGCGTCCAGGATTCGATTTTTATAATACGGTTTTCATCGTTGTCTACCACACAATCCATATCAAGGATTAGCTCCTCAATTTCATCTGGGTTTTCCTTTAACTCCATTTTGTTTTGTTGTTGTAGTAGTTTGATTAAGGTGGCACCATTTATTTTATAGTCTTTTGTTCTCCCCACAGTTTCCTTTAATGACAGAGTGCCACTTAAGTTTTTGTTAAACATTGAAGTTTTTTGTTTTCTGTCACAGTTGTCACATCTCCTGTATTTGTCCTTTGGGTTGGAGTTCCCCAGTTGCTGTTTGTTACAAATGCTGCAACGTAGTTTATATTTTATGTCTGCAGCAACAGGCTGTCCCATCAAGTTTGTAATGTTCTGATCTAAATCGATGTCCTCATGGTTGTTCGGCAGTGCAATGTTTTGGATCTCAGTGAAGGCTGATTGGGGAGTCGTCGTGAGTAAAGATTGTCCCGCAAAATGTCTAGTTGACAGATGTGTTATTGTGTAAGATTTTTGTGCTTGTATTTTTTGGGACTGGTCATCCCATACCTGAATCTTAATGGCGCCTGTTTCATCTGTTCCCACGATGGTGGTTACTTCATGGTTGCTGTCACGGGTAGAGATGCTGAATTTATTGGTGCCAACTCTTGTGATATGGCATTTGATCAAGTCGATCTGATAAAAGACAAGATATTAAGAAATAATTAGGGATTAAACAGTGGAAGGAGAAAAAAAAATTTCAACACTATGTGACTGAGCAGAAAAAGTGGCAGTGCTCCATGGATCCAAGTTAACAAACAAAACAAAACAAAACAAAAAAACACACTTATATTCAGGTGCTCATAAAGTGTGTGTGTGATTAAAATGACTGGGCAGGGAAAAAAAGACAGTCAGCTTATACTCGATACTTGATGAAGTAGTGCAAATAGGGATATTGAGGCACTCTGAATTGACAGTAAAAATCATTTAGTAGAGCAGGGAAGCAGACAGTGCATTTTGACTGTAATCACCTGAAGACTGTTGTACAGTCAAAATGTACTGTCTGCTTCCCTGCTTTACTAAAGCATTTTTACTGACAATTCAGAGTGCCTCAGTGTCCCTATTTGGACTACTTATCAAGGACTTTAGAGTATAAGCTGACTGTCTTTTCTTCTGCCCAGTCATTTTAATCATGCACCTTAAATAAGCACATGAGATTAAGTGTTTTTTGTACTCGGATCCAGAACTCCCACTTTTTCTAAAGCAAACACTATTTACCTTATGGTGAGAGGGAAGCAGTTTCACCTGAGCCAGGGTGCTTTCTTGAATTACTTGTTGTCGCTGTAGAAAGTTGACATCTGTTGGCTCCATCTTAGTTTTATAAAAGCAGACGACATCAAAATCAGAATTTTGCCGATAACCTGTGTATTATAGTGTTCAAGATAGAATAGTTAGTAAGTTGATGATTACAGGAGAATTATGTGCATGATAAAGATCATTAAATTAACAGTTGAGTTATTTTAGAAATACTTACTGCATGCTTTTCTGATGTTGGACAGCTTTACAGCTTGTCGTTCTTGTGCAAACCTTAGAAAGTGTCCATGAAGCTGTGTTTTGTAGGAAACAACGTTGTGAAATGCTTCATTTGAACTCTGAACCACAGCATTAAAATACTGCTTTCCGTTCTTAGATATTTTAATTGAGGACACTTTCGTAACGAATCCTTGTACAACAGCAATATCATCTTGCACTGCAGCTCCTTTAAACCTTTTACTTGGGTGCTCCTCCATGATTTTCTAAGTAAGGAAAGCTCCAGAACTTTAAATACTTTTCTGTTTGAACAAGGTGTTACTCATCAGCAATTAGCTGACTGATTGGTCACTGCACTGACAGCCATTTTGACATGAGATAGTACGACAAATACAGGTGTTACCAATGATACCAATTAAGGTTCCATTCCATTCAGGCCAAACAGGGTCAGGGTGCTGCTATTGTGCATGTTGGCTCATTAGAAAAGCTCTGCTACACAAATGAAATATAACCTTAATTAGTATCATTGGTAACACCTGTATTTGACCTACTATCTTATGTCAAAATGGCTGCCATGAAAAAGGTCCAAAAGGCCCGTGTGATTTAACTGAGATTGACCTCTTTAGTCAATTCGAGCTTGTAGGGGTTTAAGTACTGAGTTTGTCATGATTTGTTTCTACTTCCTGTTTTATTTTGAAGTTCCTGTCTTGTCTTCCTGTCCTCTCCCTCTGTGATTAAATCATGTGTTTCACCTGTGTTTGGTTGTTTTCTACCTTATGTTTCTGCACTTTCTCGAAATGCCTGTTTGTCCCCTGTGTTAGTGCTCTGTGTTTCTGTGTGTTCTTGCCCTGTGCTGTTTCCCTCCTGCGTTTGTGTTCCCCCAGTGAGTTCCTTTGTTTCATTTGAGCCAATAAATCACTTTTTTGTTTCTCCACTATTCTGGTCTGAGTCTGCATTTGGGTCCAGCCCCTGTAAAGTTTTTGTACTTTTAAATAAATGAGGTCTAGTTAACTCTTTACTAATTTTATGTTTAATTATTTATTTAGGCTATTTATTTATTTTAAAGGGAATACAAGTTACACTGTGTGGGTTCCAAGCCTAAAATAATTAATGTAATTTGATTAAATAAGTTTTCTTTTTAATATAATAAATAATTAGGAGAAATTGTCTGTAACCCACACAACATAATGCCTGAATATCATATTTTGACATTAGAATGTGCATTTTGCCTAAACTAATGGATTAACTCACATCCTCTGACACCAAGGACCACCCTCTGTCTGTGAGCTAACTAGTGCCAAAATTATAGTTTTGAAAGAGGGAAATCAGGAAATTTCAATTGGATTTGAAACAAAGCCAGTCAAAACTATTCACTACAGACAAAATTGTTTTTGTTTTGTGGTGTTGTAATGCTGGTCCAAACATAGATGGCGGTAATGTAGGCTACTTTAATGCTGGTTGCCACATACCATAAAACCAAAGAAGTAGTAGAACTGAAATCACTTCCTAGCTTGACATAGCTGAGAGCTGAACAGAGTGAGAAGAGAGTTAACACAAAGAAGAAGAAGAGAGAGTGAATAAGGAAACCAGTGTTTAAAACTTGTATCAGATTTTACTGTTGGCTGGTAAGAATGTCCTTATACACTTGAAGGAAAACAGTTTTAATGATTCAACAGATTTAGAGTCCAGGTGATGTTTTGATTTATTAAAACAACTTAAAATGTACACAAATGCAATCGCTTAATGGGACAATGTAGATTTGTCCTATTAAGATAGTCAATATTTTCTCAGACTGTGAGACAAAGGAATATTATAGCTGCTGCACAGTGATGGGTCGGGTCTGGCCATTTTTAGGCAATTCTGAGTAACAAGCAGAAGAATAGGAAGACATCAAGGAAGTTGATATTACAACCTGCATTTAGCATCAGCCATTTTGCAGGTTGCATCATCTGAAAATTGTATTGCAGCAATTGAAAGGTAAAGGTGGCTGAATATTGGGATAAATTTGCAAAGTACACTTTTGTATCAGTGGAAATCACTACACAATAACAACTTACAATTTTTCTTTTGGACATTTGAATATTTATTTACAAAGTAATTAACACACGTCTGTAGTTTGAGATCCACAGAAAAAATACCACTTCAGTCTACTTTTATACTTACCAAATGAAGCGTATACAAGGTTGATATTACATTACAGTACTTAGTGGATTTAAAAGCAAGATCTATGTTGTAGATTAAAAATAATTAGATTACGTTGGATTAATTCAGTACTCTATCTCAGTCCATTTAGGTGCACTCAGAACAATGAGTCAGCCATGTGTGTGAGCTAAAGAAATTTGCATCATCACTGTGCATCTTTATTAAGGAAATTGCATGGTGAAAACTGTAATATGTTGGACGTACGGCTAAATGAACATTTTGGACAGCTTTCATATAAACATGATCAATGAGAGTACCATCCTCAGTAGTAACATTTAAAACACGTTGGCTATAACCATATTTACTCATCATCTTCAGAATTGATGATGAACTTAGAATATTATCATTGAAGTCTCCCATTATGATTTTACCACCTTCTTCCTTCTCCAAATCATTGATAAGACATGATAGGTTCCTCTTGAACATTCTTATTGGGTATGTGCTTGGTCTGTATAAAAGAACAACATTCAATTCATTATCAGGGAACTTGATATGTAAACATTCAATGTTGCAAACTGGATAACTGACTTGTGCTTTCACATTTGCTCTGCAGTATGCACCTACACCACCGCTGGACTGTTGTTTTAATTGAGAAAGCACGTTGTTACTGTTGTCATAACTGCTGAACCTTGGTCTATGATGTAATACAAACCCAGGGATTTGTAGTGGATCAGTGTTTTCATCTGCGTGCAGCCATGTTTCTGAAAGAAAAACACAATTAGCATCAATTAACCGATCATCTGCAATCAAGTCTTTTATATGTGCTTTCAAACTTTGAATGTTATGCAGAACCATTTTGAAAGACTGATGTAAACGTGCAGGATTATCTTCCACTTCAATGAACTGTGGCATGTTGCTCATAGCATTTTGAATTTTACCATTGCAATAAATGGCAGATTCTTTAAAATCTTCAATGATAAGTCCTTCGATGGAACTGACTCTGCTTAAAGCAACATAAGCTTGCCCGGGTGCAAATATCTTCTTTAGAGAAACAACTGCATTGTCCACTGTTAAACCTTGCATTTTATGCACAGTACAACTGTAGGCCAAACGAAGGGGAAATTGTCTTCTTTTGCCTCCACGGTTATTGACTTGATCTTCCTCTGGCTTTATAGGGGTTGCATTTTGTGGTATACATGGCCTGCGAAACACCTTAGACCTTTGGTTCTGTCCAATTTTTGGATTATCAAAGACAATGTAAATTGCATTTGGAAAGCATCTATCATCACTGTCAATGTAAGCAACAGTTCCAAAGGCTCCATTTGTCAAACCATCTGACACACAGATATTTTTAACCAACATGACACGAGCACCTACGCCCAGAGAAAGAGATTTCTTCAAGCAGGTATTGAATACATTTGAGTGGTGGCCGATTTTCTCTTCCAATCTTCCAGTTTTAGCATTTCTTTCAAAATCTTGAGCTTCAATCTCCATTATGTCATTACAGGTTTTACTCAGCATTTCTGCATTGTAAATGTCAACTTCCTTATTTGTTGCAAAGATGTGGATAACATTTTTCTCTTCTCCCGTTATACGTTGTTTCAACATGTGGATATCAGCTTCCAGCAATGGTTCACCCTTCTTCAGCTTCCTTATTCTGTTTAATAATTCAGCAAATGATACATCTTTTTGCCTGACAATTTCTTGAAGTTCGATAATGGCAAAATTATCTGCCCATAAATTAACCAGATGCGATTCATCGTAAAGTGGCCGATTTCTGCAAGGTGGAAGTTGATAGAAGTCACCAACAGCAATGATGCATACTTTACCAAATGGTGAATAATCTCCCGTTTGTTTTATTTGTCTGAGACGTCCATGAATGTAAGACAGAAGTGTCTGGTCCACCATTGAAATTTCATCAATGATCAGTATTTGTACATTACTTAGTTTTGCTCTCAGTGTGTTGATTTCTTCTTCACCAAGCGGTTGATATGGTAGCTTACTATGAGCATTGATACGAAATGTGTTGTGGATTGTTGTAGCTCCAATGTTATAAGCTGCTACACCAGTTGGGGCAGTCAGAAGAACAGTGACATCGTCCGGATTCGTTGTTGTCTGTTGCAATATCCGTGAGCATTCATATTGTATTGCCTTTATCAAATGACTTTTTCCAGTTCCTGCAGAACCTGTTATGAAAACATAAAAAGGATCTGGGTTATCACCATGGCATTTGGCTAGGCACCATCGTCTTATTTGGTAGAAAGCTTTCCGTTGGAAGTCATTCAGTGACCGTAAGAGACTAAGTGCATCATCTCTTGACATCTCACATCTGGTCTTTTCAATAAGAACTGCTACATCATGATTTATCATCAGATCAGGAATCATATCAACATTGCCCTCTTCATTCAAGTCTTGTTTCTGGATTTGTAGGATCTCTTGGCATTCCAAACGCTCAAGTTCAGATTCAGGGCATATCTGTCCCCAGACATCTTCCAACTCCCCACATTTTTCGATCATTTCTTTCAATTCGTCAATTTTCTCAGATTCTTTTTCAAACAGACATCTATTTCCATCAACTATAGACTGGACTGAATGATAATTTCCATCAATATCTATTGTTCCAAATTTATAGTAGTCTTCATATGACTTAAAAGGTGGTGGTTTCAGATCGGAATCATTTCGATACGGTAAGAAAAGCTGTAAAATACTTTGATGATACTTTTCAGGATCTTTAGTTGGAGACAGTCTGGCATATCTGACAACAGCTGGTGGAGTTCTAGTTCTTCTTCTCATATAGCCAAAGTCCTTCAATTTCACAATGTTATCATCATTTTCCACTTTGGATGGATTTACTTCAGATTTTGACAACTCCCTGTATTCTGAAGCAAAACATGCAAGACACATGTTTTCCAGGTTTTCAGTGTTTGGTCTATTTCGATATCTGTCTGACAAGCTGACCATCCACAATTCTTTGTCACTAATGCTTCCCTCTTGGGTCTGTTGTTGCAATACATGCAGTGGTTTACTCATTTTCACAGGATTTTCTCCTGTTGGGATGAACTGTACTTTTCGTGAGCATTTTCTAAGCAGCATGCCAGTCAATCTGTACACAGCTTCTTGAGCACATACTTCTCTGTTATGGAGATAGATTGTACCAAGTTCTTTCAAGGCTTGTTTTGCATTATGGTTTTGATTTCTTGCCTCCTTTTGTGTTCGTTCCAGGAGTAATCCCATTTCTCTCTCAGCCTTTGAAATGTATGATATGATATATACAACACAAGAATAAGCATCAACCACATACTGGATATCCATGTTTGCATTCCAGGCCCGTAGGAGATTTTCATTGTATTGGTTTATCCACAAAGCATCTGGTTTTCTTTTGTGAACAACACTGGTTTTGCCACTGAGTCTGGTGCGAGCATTTTCGAAATCGCTTTGAGATATTCCAATTTTTTCAAATAATTCTTCAGTTTTGAGGGATTCAACATCATCGTTGCTCAAAGCCTCTTTGAGTTTTGTCAATATAGTCATAGCTTGGACTTCTGACGTTCTGGGTGTTCTGACATCTGACATTCTGACAACTGTATCTGTATTTGAAGCACTCTGGTTCTTTTTTTGGTCATTTTTCTTATGTCTGCAGATAAATGTTTGACAAGAGGGCTCACGTGGGAAATTAAATCTACATGTTGTACGTTTTTTCCTACATGTTTTTGAATGCCTTTTACTGTGTTTTTGAACACTTGTGACTTTTTCCTCCAAATCTAAATCATTTGATGGCCTTTTGCAGGTGACGTATCGATCTACAAACTGTACAACGTCCTTGTCTTCAGCCTTGTCAATCTGTGGAGCGTTTTCTACTCAAAACAGGCAATGAGCATGAGGAGATCCTCTGTGTTGAAACTCGATGCGATAGAAATAGTCCTTTATCTTACCAATGGGGTTTGCATCAGAAAAGATAACTTTGTTTAAAAATGTTTGATTTGCATCAGAAAAGATAACTTTGTTTAAAAATGTTTGAAAACGATGATCAAACATTCTAGCTGCAGTTACTGGATTTCTTTTCAATAAATTATTCTTTTCCAGCCAGTCCATTTCATCAGTATTCTTATTGATGCCTTGTTGTGTCATAACTGTCTGCAGGATTTCCTTCCATCTCATTTTAGCACAAGAAAAAGAGCAGAACCAAGTTGGTATGCCCAGTTGTCTCAGCATTGCAAATAAATCTTTTTGTACAGATTGCCAGAAAGGAGGCGTTCCACGGACAGGTCGTAAAAATTTGTATCCCTCATCAAATTTACAAGTTCAGAAATGTATTGAGAATAGAATATATAGTCTATATTTTGCGCAAACCTTCCATCAGCATTTAAGATTCGGTGTTTCAAATAATTTGCAAGTGTAATTCTTATTGGCCTTTCATCACAGAAAGTCAGACCTCCAGTTGGAAATAAGGATGGAAAACATTTAGCTTCATTTGATAGATCTTTCAATAACTGGACAGGATTATTTCCTTCAGCTGGTGCAAGACAAAAGATGTTGTCAAAGTGATGATCCCAAATTTCTTGGCCAANTCTTTCCATATGATTCCACTTTGCACTGAATAACTTGGTTTCGGAACAACAGTCTGTGACAAACACAGCAAATGTAGGCAAGGTTCTTGGCAACTGTATTATTGAAGTTTTGAATTGTGTTAATTATATTCTTATTTTTTTCACCTTGTTTTAAATATTGTGATTTACTATTTGCACGTTTTTGTTCCTGATGGTCAGGATCAACATAACTTTCTTTACTTTTTTCAAGTTTCTGTTCCCGGTAGTCAGGATCAGCTCTGTACCTTCTTCTCATCTTTGCAAGTTTCTCCTCGTAATCTGGGTCCATTTCAGGTTTCCTTTTGATTCTCTGGGATCTGGTGACTTGCTGCAACCGTGTTTTGTGCTGAAAATCATTTTCTTCTTTACAAATTCCTGCACATATTGCTGAATAATTTTTATGCTTTACACATGTAACAACTTCATAATGATTTTCATTACAGTGCTTCAAATATATTGCGCCACAGTTGGAAGGCACGTGTTGAACATGCTGTTCACACGTGTACAAGTTCCACCTATTCTCATTGTAAGTATAAATGTTGATGTTGAATAAGTCAGCTGTAGCCAAAATTTCCAGTTCTGTAGCCCATGAGCCAACGTACTTAATGCGAGAAGATGCCAGATAATCATCAATTGAGGAGTATTCATTTCGTTAATAAGGTGTAAATGTCAAGTGATTTTGCTTCAGATGACTCACAACTGCTTTTCTGATTTTATTATGTTGATTTTCCTCTCCACAAATAGAGAAAGAGATGGCTCTAAAAAAGCAGTTTCCATCAGCATTTATGGACTTGGTATCACGCGGTTCACCCATGGGACTAAATGAGTTTCTGTCTTCAGAGACTGTTTGATCCTGCATCTTCAATTCTGAACAGCTTTCTTGTCGCTGCTGTCTGGTGATAGGAAGGAATACCAAGTTAGGTTCTTTATGACCAACAACAACCACATCACAAGATTCCTCAAGTGGTCTGATATCATTATGGGTTTCAACCTCCATCATATCCTCTGTCAAGATTTGCTTCACAACCAGTTCTGTGGCAGTATCTTCATTGTCAACACAATTTTGTCTATTTTCATTGTCATCATTTTCATCAAGTGGTATGACATCTCTTAGGGTTTCAACATCATCCACTTTCTCTGTCAATGCTCTGGCATTGACATCTTCATCACCTTGTCTGAGATCAGCATTCCAAAGTTGTCTTTGGAGAAGTAGCTTGGCTGCTAATAGACTCCTCTGCAGTTGATTCCTCAGTGTGATTTAACTTTTCTACTTTCAATCCAGTTATCTCAAATAATTCTTCAGAATTCATGTTAAGGGACCATGCAAGCTCTCTCAAATGTCGAAGAACGTCAGCAATGTTGTTATGATACACAATAACAGCTGTTCCGTTTCCATGTATCAGACCTCTTTGGTTGCGTGCATGAGGATCAAATATAGCGAACCAATTGCCATCTCTACTTACCATAAATGTGGTACCCTTCATAGTTAAGCATGCATTGAAATCAATGAAGACCATTTGCAATGCCATATCCAAAGGCTGCAGAAAGTCCTTTGCATCATCATAGATAGACAAACCAAGTTTTCCA
>NC_065506.1:41067796-41069117 GCF_006386435.1 Epinephelus moara | reverse complement strand
AATACCACATTTTAGGCAGTATCAGAGGCATTTCCGATACTGGTATCAGCATCGGTACATCTCTACTAATGAGTAATGAAAAGTGTCCAATGACATGATCACACATTCACACATGCATGAATAACTGCTTATGAGCTTGCCTGAATATCAATAAAGAATAAAAATGCATATCAGCAAATCTTACCCTGAGCCTGTGTCTGTTTGTGACATATTTTGACCTGAAAAGAAATAAGAGAGTGTCGTTCCAGTGTAACCATGACAAAAGATTTTTATCTTTTATATAGCAGCAGAACTCAATATTCACATTTTCAGTGATTCTCGCATTGCTGGCCTTCATGAACAGAGCCCAGTGAAGCTGCTTCATAAACACATACAGGTGATAAAACGTAGCACATACTGTAGTTGATAAGCCTGTTTCCTGGCCTTGGTCTGAATGCCAGACTCAGCACGTACACACATGTCCACTCTAAAATACCCCAATAGGAACGAGTCACCTTTTAATTCTACAAAGATGTAAGGTGGACAAAATAAATACAACTCTGTAATATGTTACTATCCCATATCCCATGTCATTCAAACATTCGGCCATTTGTTATCATTTTGTAAAAGGGAAGTGTTCCTTTTATTTCGTCCATCCTTATTTTGTACACGAGGTGGACAAAATGACAGAGGGTGTGTTTCATTACACTGCACAGGTGCTGCTTTTGTTGTTGACACCTCTGCATGTGTGAGGTGTCATATTCTAACCTCATCTTTATAATTAAAACTCATAAATATGGTTTCATTTCTAATTTACTAAAACAGCAGAGGTCAACTGACACTCATCACACTTTTTAGCAACCCAGTGTTAAATGAATACAGGCCATGAAAGAGTGACATTTTCACATTAATTCATATGTTTCTGTCCCAGTATAGTGGTGAATGCATCAAGTGTCCTTTTTCCCACCCACAGTGGTATTGAGATGTTTCTGTCTATACACGTGTTCAAACCATATGTGACTGATAAGCCTGTGAGTTTAGCTGATTCTGGGCTTTCTTAATACCCAGATAATCCATATTTGGGCTCACTGACGCATANCTGTGAGTTTAGCTGATTCTGGGCTTTCTTAATACCCAGATAATCCATATTTGGGCTCACTGACGCAGTTGAACGTATATAAAAACCTGGAGTGAAACCTCGGCTGCACAAGTCCACACAGAGGATCCAAGGTGAGTTCAGCTGCAGATGTCTGCAGCACAGTGTGATGGAGAAGTGTGCACGCTCTTTCAGCTGTCTTTTTTGGGGGGTTCAAACACTGTGTTTCCTCTGAGTGGAAGCTGA
>NC_065506.1:41052435-41064704 GCF_006386435.1 Epinephelus moara | reverse complement strand
AGAAACGTATATCTTTTTCCAACCTCTCCAGGTAACGAGTATCATTAATACACGACGTGCCCCAGGCACAACATTTAGCTCCAAATCCACAAAACCAGCCTGAAAATGAAGGAAATCTGAAACGACTGCATTAGAGTCAATGGAGCACAGCTGTGTTGTTGTCGGACCCTGGTCGGAGCTGGCCCGATGCTACATTATGATTGGTCAGTCTGCGTTCGGAGGCGAGACTTAGTGAAAGGTCAATTATCAGGCTTGTTGACATTTTTAGAAGAGATGTGTTTTTACAGTAAAAAACTGTAATACTGATAAAGAATATTATTGAAACTATTACCATCTTTCTGTTATTGATTTAAGTTCTGTTCACTCAGGATATCAGTGCTTTGAACATTTTAATACTGATAAAAGTAATGCTATCAGACATATATTGGTTTAAATATGTTGCACAGTGTTACAATGACTTACTAAAAGGTAGTATTTCTTTATGCTTCCAATTTCAGCAGGTAACTACTGAAACCAATATAGCAGATTAATACAAAATTTGTTCAGACATATGTTTGTAGTGTCATGATCATGTTCATATTAGTGCTAAAATAAGAAACTAAATATGCATTAATCTGGGTATTGATATCAGCAGTATCATCAGTGCTGTATGTGGAGAGGTGTAGTTACTGACAGTCTCCTCTGGAGGGCGTCACTATCCTCATGATGACACAGAAAGGTGTCAGTCTCTATCAGTAAAAATGCTTTCACATTAATATTAACCATAAATGTTTGTGTTGAAGATATCATTGTTAAGTGTGTTTAACCACAATAACTTGAACAGTATTTCTAACAATATTAAAGTATCAATATACCCATCTTTGAAAACGGCCATTGTCCTACCCCACACTGTGTAGTGCTTGTTGCTTGGTGTGTTTCTTTTTGGGTCCTCAGTTTGATTGTATTTTGTGGAGCACTTTGTGAATTTTATTTCTGTGGAAGGTGCTATGATGACAATTACATTTATTATCACTATATTGTTACTGGAGTGACTGACTGTCTGGACTAGCTGAAAACTTCAGCATGGACACATTCAGAAATGAGCACTGCCCTCCAGTGGACACAGTCACAAATTACAATACTCACACTGAATATGGAGCCAAGAACATTTGGAGAGTTGGGATCATGTACAAGAACATCTAATTGTGTGCAAGTTTTAAAGCTTGCAAAACAATAGCTGTAAATCACACTTTATAAATGTGAGAAAAAAAACGTGTGAGAATGTGTAAAAAAGATTTGTAAGTGATTAAAAATTTAAAAATAAATACAAGTTGTGCTCAAAATTCCCACACTGTATGTGTCATTAAAGTTTCAAACACACACACAGTTCAGAGTTACAGAAAAAATCCAGCTGATCACAATCATTTGGCGTTTTAGGGTGGGCACAACTACATGCTGTAACTATTTTTGCAGTCACTGTATGCAGCTTCTTGGAGTCAGTGAGATTCAAACACACAAATGAGGTAAACATATAAATGAGTGCGCTTCAGAGGTGTCGGTAGGTGCATTTTAAAATTTTGGACAGTATCAGGCTCGCTGTTTTCCCCTGTTTCCAGTCTCCAGGCTGTGTTTGTATGTTTTAATGACTTACAACTAAAATCAGGCTGCATTTTGAAAGTGGTTAATTCTTAGAGTCATTACAGGAAGCACAGGAAGCACAATCTATATCAATACATTGGGATAAATGTTGATATATCATCATATTAGCTGTGGATGGAATGAACGTTCCCCACCACACATTGGCTACATAAAGTGGCCTTGTCACAGTTGACTGCTGTGGGTGGGTTTATATTGCCAACAGTGTGTTGAATGTCCCACACTGATAAGGACAGAGGAGTGTGTTTTATGTGACAGATGCTTCAAGCTCAGACTGTCAGATCTACAGCACAACATTTAAGCGTTGGGGAGGATACAGTGAAGTTTCTGCTGGGGACAATATACATGAATACAGACAATAGGAGGTTTTTAGAAACACTGATGTTGTTCCCTACGTGTCCCCAGTGCAACCCCTATTAGAAACTGTGGATATCATTAGTATAGTTTTTTATGTATGAATAGTATTTGATATATATTTTCTTTCAATGTGATCTTATATAATACCAACTGAACAAACTCTATTGATAAGGACCATATAATGATATTAAAGTAATTTAATATAATTCATTTAATTTATAAGAAATAAACCCAAAAGCTCCTTACTTTAAATCATACTTTTTGCTGCACCAAGACACCGTCATGTCTTTCCTCAAGAAAGGGAAATCAAGGTTTCAAAAAAGAGAATAAAGAAAGGAAAGAGAAAGAATGCAAACTGCCTTTATAACATATATAAAAATCCCGTTTTACCCCTCCCCCATGAGGGTGTGGTGGTCGTGTGTCTTCCTCAAGCTTGAGTCCTCCACCAGAGGCCCACATGTACATCAAAGGACCAAAGGACGAAGGGTAGGGGGAGCAGAGTAGACTGCTTCTGCATAGGGCCCAGAATTTGCCTACGCCCTGATAACCACCAGAACAAGAAAGCAGAAAAGAACTAACTCTATTGTGCTTCTATATAACAATGAGAGGGCCATCAATCAAAGATAACATGTCTACAGCCACCAAAATGCAAGTTTGTAGTTTCAGTGTATTGAGAAATCGTTTTGCATGTAGTGTTATAAAAACAAAAACCACTTGGGCACAAAGTAAAATATCATGGTATTTTTGATCAAACACCTCCATATTGATTTGCAACAGTATTGCAGGGTTGACTACTGGTGCTTTCACAAATACTTACACGAAGACATATTTGGTAGAGTTGTACCGATACCGATACCAGTATCGGAAATGCCTCTGATACTGCCTAAAATGCGGTATCGGGCATCGGCGAGTACAGCCTATGAGCAATCCGATACCACGTAATGCCTCACGTCATTACGCATACGCACGCTACAGGCAAACGAAACCGAAATGGAGCTCAAAAAGCATTCTACTGTAGCCTTTAAAATGTCTTTTTCACCAAATTGTGTGGCTGCACTTTAACCTGTGTCTTGATCTGTGTCAACACTGGATTATAATAATAAAAAAAAAAGTTTTATGGCATTCATTCTACTATTATGTATTTATTTCTTAATATTTTACATAGAGTTTTAAGAGTTGAGACATACAACAATTCATATCCCATCCATTTTTATTTTACGCGCTGGTATCGGATCGGTACTCAGTATCGGCAGATACCTTAGGTTCAGGGATCGGAATCGGTATCAGGAAGGAGAAAGAGGTATCGGTACATCTCTAATATCTGAGAAGGAGAAAGAGGTATCGGTACATCTCTAATATCTGATAAATAATCATCACTAAAGTGGATATAATGTGTGAGTAAAAACAAAAAATAGAACAGCTGGAACAGTCCGGTACAAAAATTACATCACATTACTATAATGCAGCCTTAATAACCAAATAAAGACAACACCGAGTGTATAACGATGTCCAAAATCTTAGACAATCTTAGGGATGCACGACAACATCGGCACGTCATCGCTATCGGCCAATCTGCTTTTTTTATTTGCAAAATGAATGAGTGTTATGTCCATTGAAAAGTATTGTATTTCATGTCTCCATCTGCTGGTGGGTCATCACAATAAGAATAAGCACACATAATGTGATGCTAATTCCACTACAGATCACTAAAATTAGGTTGGTAAGAAAGTATATATATCAATATCAGTATCGTTATCAGTTAAATGGGTTGGTACATAATATGTCCTCCGCATAAAAAGATATATTGATATATTGCCAAGCTCTCACTGTCACAATCACTTAAAGTCTATGCAGCATGTAACGTTGGAGCTCAGAGTAACTTACCACACTGCCCGTCCTGTCCAGGTACATCAGGCCGATACATCATGACGTCCATCACAACAACAAAAAACAGTGTTAAATCCAAAGTCCGGTGCCAAAAGAAAAACGAACTAAACATAAAAAATCACGGTGTCCCACTACTGATTCCCGCAGTGTTGTTTTGTCCCTACTCAGATGTAACCGGAAGTAACGTATCCCCTCTTGATCCGCCGAACGACGGTTCACTCAAACTGCAAAGCTAGCTAACGGCTAGCGGGCTAAAGATGCTAAACTAGCTAGCTAGGTGTTAGCGGGCTTGGTAGCAACGTCTTTTATAGTCATACACAGTCACGAAACAAAAGCCCCACACTCTGTATGCTCCCGTGCTCACAGGAGGGTCCTGTTGGATCACTATTTAGTACTTTTTCTTACCAACTTTTCCTGCTTGACCTCTCCATGTTACTATCTCTCAAACTCCATTGCTGCTGACCTTTCTTCTTCTGCTCCCATGACTGGCTGACACCTTTACAAGGAAATGACCACCCATTCAACTTAAAATGAATAAATCAATTAATCAGTTAATAAATAGCATAAAAACAATACAGATGTTATAAAAATTATATCAGAAATGACAGAAATCTTATATATCAGGTCATGAGATGTTGTACAGGGCGCACAGGTTCAGTGTTTTAGTAGCTTTCTTATTTTTTGAGAATAGAATTGACGTAATGTTTGAGTTCAGATTCAATAACTGAAAAGGACGGTTTATGAGCGGAAAAGTTTGATTCATGAATGTATGTTTTGGCAAGTAGTAAAGTCAAATTGATGATGTAACCCTGATTTGCTTTGGTAGAGGGACCGCCCATTCAACTTGACCTCTCAGTAAAGCCTACTTTGTAAACCCTATTTCTCAAGAATCGATATAAATAACTGCTGTTATGAGAAAACAAACTTTGTTATCTCAAGATATTAGCATTAAAAAAGATTATTGCAAGCACAGCCACTCTTGGATTCTGTACCATTCAACACCTGTGTGAAGAAGAGGAACAACTGTGAGCCAGACTTTTTCAGCATACATCAGTTTTGGACCTCTCTAGTATTTTTTTCTTGTGTTTTGCAAATGATTTAAAAGTATTTTTATAGTTATATGGGCAGTACTGTACTCCATGCACACACCCACTGACACACCTGGGACAGACGCAATATTTCACACAGGCTGCGAGGACTCAGGAGTTTCCATTGGCAGTGATAAAGGTGTGCTGTTATGTTTGTGCATTTTGATCATGTTGTTTATTCGCCCTCACAGTACCTGGACCGTATAAAAACTCTGACTGGGTGACAGCAAGACATTCTCTCTTCGGGCTTTCAGGTAAGAACCCCGTCCTCCTTTAACACCACACACTTCATCACTCTTACACACAGCGCCAGTGATTTAGGTGACATCTAATGCCTCAGTCAGGCATGTTACATTGATATTTTGCATGCAGAGTTCTACATATTCCTAATGACTTTTTTTCTTTCCTCCCCTTCTTTATCCTCTCTGGTTATCACAGGTCTGCTGAGGTAAAATGTTCCACAAACCACCTCATCTCACTGACATGACACAAGGCCTGCATGTAGGGTCCAAACAGGACAATCAGAAATTAACATCATACGTTGATATGAAACAAGACACACCCAAGACACTCCAAAAAGAAGTTACAAAGCTTATTTTATTTGGAATGTGATGTTTTCAGGTTGAAGCTGATCCAAAGGGAGGAAAATTAATGGCGAGAATGTTCAGTAGTTAATGTCTAATCAACTAATAGAGAGAGTCAGGCCCCAATTAAGGCTTATAAAATATGGAATTGTCATAAGGAACTTCATTTGAAAATAAAAAGCTATAAATTGCCTTGCATAGTTATAAGTCTGCCATTAAAATAGTTTGAAGTTCAAGTATAAAGCTACAGAATGTTGTTATTTTGATGACGTTTTGGCCTTTGGGCCTTCTTCAAGATCAAGAAACACAGGGCCGAAATGTCATCAAATAAAAGAAATGCATACTGAGCCAGAGTGTGCAACACTTATTTTTCTACAGTGACACCTCACTGTCAAAAGAACTGACATTATGATATAAAAAGTGATGAGAAATAAAGTGTCATTGGGGGAAAATGTTATTAAATAAAAACTTGATGTTCTAAGAATGAGTCAAGTTAAAAAAAAATACATGAATTTCTTATTTAATATGTTTTCATCAATGTCATTATTTCATATTTTAACATTTCAGGCATTCAAAGAAAGAGGGTTTCAGTACGTCAAAGCAAGCAGAGCTGATTTGTGTTGTGTCTTTGTGAATGACTTTCCTTTACATTTTGCTCTTCTTTTTTCATGTCACTGTGGGCGACTACAGGAAGGTAAGGTAAGACTGAAATTACAGCCCCTCTTTACCAGCTTTAAATAAAAACTGACCAGTGTTAGAGTAATGTTATATATTTTGTATACTTGGTAGAATCTCCTTTTTTGTATTATTGGATATTTAATGACTGTATATATAATAATTGTAAATGAGCAGCCATGTTGGACTTTGAAGTAACCTTGAAGTCGCTCAGNGACTGTATATATAATAATTGTAAATGAGCAGCCATGTTGGACTTTGAAGTAACCTTGAAGTCGCTCAGCTCTAAAGTTACAAATGATGATTACACAGTTCATACAGTGTGACACACAATGTGTTGTGCAGAGGTTGCTACCCTTGAGGAGGACACAGCCAGGGAGCTTTCTGTTGGTGAACTGCTGGAGAGAGCCAACAGAGACCGCAGTGAGTCCAGCTTTCTCATTTGAGTTCCCTAACCCTAACCAGACCTTAAACATGTTGTAGTGGCCATATTGTGGACCAATTAACTAAAAGATGCTGTCACCAAATGCAGCACTTTGTTTTGCAAGCATGGGTTGCTGCACCAAAAGTGTGTTACTAAAGTATTACATACACAAGAGTAATAGTGGTGCAGTACTAATTTGTTTAAGTTAGTTATCTGTTAAAGAGCATCTGCCTGCATTTTAGATCAGCCATTTTGAACAAGTCACCACATAAAAGAAGTCAGTGTTTATATTTGATGAAAAGCAGAAGCGGTGCAAGGGTGAGGATGGTGCTATCATTGTTTCAGTTAGGACCCTTGCTACAAGTCAATGACAATACAATTTCAAGGCAGTGGCTTGCGGCGTCCGACACTGACGAAAAAAGCTGTCCTTTAACGTTGCCGTGATATGCAGCCAGTTGCCATTATAGTTTCACAGTGCTCGGCGGCATCAGGGGGAAATGCAGCGGGACAAGAACGAAAGTTAAGGCAGCAAAAGTCCAAGTCAGGTGGACGGGCGGGGGGTTGGTGGATGGGTCCAACAAACACTGATTTCCAATATAGAGAGCGATGTTCTCATGAACAATTATAAAGCCAAACCCGCTCCTTTTTCCTAAACCTAACCAGTTGTTAGAGGGAAAAAAAGTCAATTTAGTGCTTTTATTTTGAAAGAGACTGTATGTAATTGGTAAATTTCCTGTGAAAACAGAAGTGTATTTTGAAAGATGACAATGCATGTAAAAAGCAGAACTTAACACGGCGTCCCAGAACGTCAACAACCAACGCATCCAGGGTACCTTTCACGTCATATCTGGACGTGGAAGGTACATGACCAAACGTTGACATGTGACAAGGTTGGAGTGAGAATGTGTTGTCCAATGACCCTACAGTGTCACCACTGACGTGTAAAACTTCAATGGCCAAACCATAATACAAGTTCAGCAGTTCAAACTGTGAAACAAAAGGTTATCTCTAACCTTCTATGTAGTTCTCGCTCACACCCACACCTGTGTTGGTCTGCAGCCCCTGACTTAGATGAGCCCATCCTGATCGAAGGAGACATCGCTGTCAAGTCTTTGGCTGACAGAAACGCTGACCCCTGCACCGCCAGAGGCTGCCTGTGGCAAAAGTGGTCCGATGGGAAGGTCTACATCCCCTACTACATCGCCAACCACTACTGTAAGCATGAATTGTTTCATTTAGATTTATTCTCATGGAGACAGATGCATTTTACTGAGAGAACAGACCGATGCCACAGTCACAGCTAATTTAGATGGACTTGAATATTCATATCTTTGTACAACTGTGAGTTTCTTTGTATTCACTTCTATAAGTTACACTATATGTATTTAATAGAAAGCAATTATGTATAAAATCAGTATAAAACTTCCAAGACTCAGCCTTTTATACATTATATAATTACTGATGTACAGGAATGCAAAACTTTTTTTTTAAGAGCAGGACGTTGCTATTTTTGATAATAGTAAAACTTAATTCTGCAACAGTCCAAAATAATGTAGTGGATTTGTTTCCGCTAACAATATTATATATAACCACAATGCATTCTACAGCTCGATTACACAACATGAATGGATTAGGAAAGGTTACGGTGGATTTAGAAAACGCTCCACTGCTACAGATTTTCTAAACCTGCCTTATTTGTCCTGCAGCCTCCCGTGAGCAGGCCATCATCATTCGTGGACTGGAGTCTTTCTCTGCAGTTTCCTGCATCCGTTTCAGACCCTACCATAACGGTGATCATGAGTGGCTGAGCATTGAGTCCAGGGACGGGTAAGAGTCCGGCTGTAGGTTCACTGCTCAACAGCAGGGTTTAAGCCATACACATCGACGACTTATATTCTAACTCGGAAAATGTACTACTTCAACCAGATCGGACAGAGCGCACCGTAATTACACTTGTCACACTGTTGTTCTACGAGGATTGCAGAGCAGCACTTTCCTTCACAATTCTACGTGGAGATAACTTGTATGATTCCTTAAAACTGCTCTATGTTCATGTGTCTACAGCTGCTACTCCTGGGTGGGTCGTCAGGGTGGAGGTCAGACTGTGTCTCTGAGCCGTCAGGGCTGCCTGTACCACAGCACCGTCCAGCATGAGCTGCTCCACGCCCTCGGCTTCAACCATGAACAGACTCGTTCCGACAGGGACAATCACATCAGGGTGTTATGGGAAAACATCATCGATGGTTAGACGGGCTCACCTTCTGTTACATGCATTGATTTAGTCTTAAATATGTTCTCAGAGGCAGAAATAGTTTAATTGTTTGAGTTAAACCTGAAAGGAGAGAGGCACCTGTCGATTAAGCAAACACATGGAGGAAACATCATTCCTTTAAAGCCTTAATTTTTTCTCGAAGGAGCACTATACGTCATTCAAAGCAACAATATAGCAGCAAACCACTATTTGCTATGGAAAGATATGGTAGAGTAATGGCACGCTGCCGCTGTGTGTGCTATAATCCGAGCTTTTTTGCTATTTGTTGTGGTAGACGGCCCAGCTGTGCATGCATGTTTGTGCATGTGAGTGTCATGTGAGCATCCCACTGACTAGCTAGTGCTCTGCACTGCGCTCATACGGCAGTTACCACTGATATCAGATGCCCCCAAAGTTAACACCATTAGCTCTGTCAGCACTGTTGCCCTTGTTGGTACTGTTCACACTGTTAGCACCATGTTGAAGGTGTGCAGGCAACTTCTGAATCAGAGATGTATGAATCAAAGACCTCTTTTAACTGAACAATTTTTCTTACCTTTGAGATATTGACCAAATTTCTCCAGTCAAACGATACCCACATTCGGTCCTTTTTACACCTAAAAAAATACTATTTGTATAGCTTTGCTAACAGTCTGTAACACCCAACTTAAAGGAGCTATATGTAAGAAATCTAAAGCAAATAGTCGTAAAATCCTCCTAATATGTCACAGAGACTAAGGAATAATGTTCATATAACATACTGATCTCACCGACAACAATAGTACAGCCAGAATATTCGCATTTAAAATAATTTTTTTTACGGTCCGCAAATCATGTTTATGTTTTGAATTTGTGTTTTGGCCTGTTGCGCCACCCACCACCGTCTACCAGTCACGCAGTCAGTAGAGTCTCAGCATCAGTTACAGTTACGACTGAGCTACAGCAGCACGGCAAGCAGCATTAGCAGTGTCCTGGTACATAGCATTAGCAGCCGGCTCCTCAGCTGTATCGCGGCAGCAGCGTTAGCAGCAGAGAAGCCGGACTTGCTCGAACGGTCCGCTGGAAAACTGAAGATCAAGGACGCGGCGACACAGCCCTGCCACTGCAGCCGCCCATGGGCAAACAAATCAGTACAACCTCGAATCTGTAGGGGAGGGGGGGCGGACACGACTCGCGGCAGTATTTTGAATTTGAGTGCAGTAACCGTTTTGGCCACATTCTTACATACAGCGCCTTTAACTTTTGTATATCTACAGGTGAACTTCAATAACGAAGCCCACAGTCAGTGTGGGTCAAAATGCCATTACAGGCTTTTAATAAATTCAGGATCCAGCTCAGTGGCCTAGTAGTAGAGTGTCTGCCCTGAGAGTGGAAGGACGTGGGTTCGATCCCCGGCCGGGTCATTTAATTTTAATTTAATTTAATTTTTTTTAAGATTTTATATACTTTATTAATCCCCGAGGGGAAATTCAATTTTACACTCTGTTGTCAATTACACACAGGTNCAATCTATAGGCTGGTGCACTGGAAGTATACTATACGTGGATAACCAAAACTATACACAAAATAAACCCCTTTTTCCAACAGATGATGCCACATCAAAACTTAAATGATATCACCACCAGTCAACAACAGGTGAACTCCCACTGCATCAGCTGCTCCCGGAGGCCAATACCAGCTGCAGCAATGCAGGATTAAAGCGAGATCTTCTTACCGAACTTTAAAACAGTGTATGAGTGATTTTACATCCTGCATATTTTCTCTCATCTCTGCAGGCATGGCGTACAACTTCGACAAGATTGCCACTCTGAACCAGGGAACTCCTTACGACTACAACTCTGTCATGCAATATGAGAGGTACGGATAACTTGCTTACGTCATTTACTTTATTCAACACATTTTCATTTATCTTTCACTAACTGCATCTAAGTGACTCTGATCAGTGTCTGTGAAGATTTTCCAGTGTTTCTTTGTAAGTTTCTGACAATGATCACATGAGCAGCGTATGCTCCTATATGAGCTACTGACCAGTGTGAATCTGCTTTTAAACATTATCACACTACACATCAAATGACTAAAATCACCTGAGGTTTCAGGGATTGTTTCCCTTCAGGTAATCGAACCCAAGCTCAACCTGCTTTGCACTGTGGTATCTGTGATTCTCCAGGTAGGCCTTCTCCAAGAACAACCGTCCCACTATGTTGCCCATTCCTGACAGCAACGTTTCCTTCGGCCAGGCCACCCAGATGAGCAGGAACAACATTGAGAGGCTGAACAGGCTGTACCAGTGCTGTAAGTATACTGTGGTCTTCAAACAACAGTCAGGTGCACATATAGGCACTGAAGCAATTTTTGCTCACAGTTATTCTCCCTGTCCATACTGGCCCTGATGAGGTGTTGAACAGAGGTGTCAGATTGTCTATGTTTCATTCTAATGACGTATTGTGTCATTTAAATATAATGACCCATTGTCCAGGGACACACAGGGAGAGAATGTTGTACTAAAAGACTATAACTTTGTAATTTAGACTCATAAAGAGTTGCATCAACTTCAGATAAACTTTGGAAGACATTTGCTTTTTAGCCTCCTGAGATTAAAAATCTCTTTTTCAAGAGAGCAACATAAATTACGGACAGACAACATAGAAGAAAAATACAAAATAAACAATATACAGCTCTAAAACAAGCAATATAAAACACCAAATGAGATTACAACAATGAAAAGCTAAACTAAAATACACCCTGACATTGGCGTATAGAAGATTGTGTGCAAAAATCCTGCAACGTGCTTTAAAACAGCCGAGAGGAACCAATGAGTGCAACTTTACGTCCTTCTACAGAATATTCCACATATAGAGAGCTGCATACATAAGTGCTCAAACTCTGTATGTACCCTCTGTAAAGACAATAAAAAATGTTCTGTGAATGGAGAGCAGAGCCATATTCAATTCTTGGTAATAAAAAATGTTCTGTGAATGGAGAGCAGAGCCATATTCAATTCTTGGTGGATGTAGGCTAAGAACGCCGATGAAAAAGTCTACGAAATTTTAAAGAGAGCCAGCCAACCTGAGCACACACAATACAGCAATGAGTTTGGGGCTTACAGTTGATAATAAATCTCAATGCAGTATGATACAGAGTCCAGAGCACGCAAACACTGGAAGGGTGCATTCATATATAATACATCTCCATAATCAAGCACAGTCAAGAATGTAGCAGAGACCAGTCTTTTTTTGGGCCAAGAAAGACAAGCAGTGTCTATTTCTAAAATAAAAACCCAGTTTCAGCTCCAGCCTTTTCACACGTAGTTCAATGTGGTGCTTAAAAGAAAGACAATCGACTAACACAATGCCCAAGGTGAAACACAC
>NC_065506.1:41050783-41051935 GCF_006386435.1 Epinephelus moara | reverse complement strand
CGACAGTGCTAACCACCACACCACCGTGCCGCCCTAGTCTTAGACATTACACTATAAAACACTTTCACCTTCGAGTAGGGCACCCCGAGCGTACCTGAGCATGCACGTGTGTATGAGGTTCACTTGAGCGTAGTTTAAACGCGAGACTCTTTGTTCTGATGAGTTTTATACAGTAGTGTTTTACCAAAAATGTATGTGTTTGGAAACTACTGAGTGTAAGACTGGATAAATGCGACTTGCATTATACTGCACGAATTGTGTGAGAGTTTGTAAACTGATGTTTTGATATAGTTTTGCTGATATTAAATGTGGACCCCAATGACCCCAACTCATCAAGAGTGTTTGCCTCAGGTGAACTCTCCTTTAACTGTGCAGGCATTCAAAAACGTTTCCTAAACGAAATTCGAGATAACGCCGTAAGTCATTGATATTCAGATGGTCATTTTGCAGATGAATCATTCCTTTAAGGGGAAGACCCCATTTTGGTTGTTTATATCTTCTGTAAAAGCATTACAAAGGTTTCCTCTGTATTCTACATAATGAAAGTCTGTAACTGGACCAACCACGAATGATATTTTCCCGTATGATGCGAACATGTTTGTCTCTGTCGGACCGGGTCTGCTCATGGTTGAAGCCCAGGGCGTGGAGCAACTCATGTTGGATGATCCCCAAGAAAATACAGCCATGGCGCATCAGAGACACTACCTGGCCTCTACCACGACGCCCAACATATGAATAACACCTGAAAGAGAGAAGTATATAACACTTTGACTCTTGAGTGTATTCATGCATGCTCTTGTGGGATGTACATTGTGTGGGCCGTACCCTGAGCGTGACTGAATCTCCAGGAAGTCCTCCTGTCTGCGCAAGGGAGTGAAGCGGATGCAGGTGGACTCAGCAAATGACCGCAGGCCTTGGATGATGGCACATCTCTCTCTTCGGGCTTGACAGTAAAAACAAAAACATTTATTATCATACTCCTACCACTAGATCTGCAACTGCTACTGCTATTGCTACTACTATGACACCTTCTGCAACTAGGCAACTATTTACTGCTCCTACCAGCCAATTAGCACTGCTAACACAAATAAAAAACAAAATGAAAGCCCAGACTTCAGTACTTACAGAATTGGTTGGAGATGCGGTAGGGTA
>NC_065506.1:41044874-41050670 GCF_006386435.1 Epinephelus moara | reverse complement strand
TTGTGTGGGCCGTACCCTGAGAGTGACTGAATCTCCAGGAAGTCCTCCTGTCTGTCCAAGGGAGTGAAGCGGATGCAGGTGGACTCAGCAAATGACCGCAGGCCTTGGATGATGGCACATCTCTCTCTTCGGGCTTGACAGTAAAAACAAAAACATTTATTATCATACTCCTACCACTAGATCTGCAACTGCTACTGCTATTGCTACTACTATGACACCTTCTGCAACTAGGCAACTATTTACTGCTCCTACCAGCCAATTAGCACTGCTAACACAAATAAAAAACAAAATGAAAGCCCAGACTTCAGTACTTACAGAATTGGTTGGAGATGCGGTAGGGTATGTAGACGTTGCCATCGGTGGCTTTAGGCCACAGGCAGCCTCGTGCTGTGCAGGGATCAGCGTTCTGGAAACCGTCTGGCACTGCTATGTCTCCTAACACCAGAGGTTCATCGATGTTCTTTCCTGGGAAATGACATGATGATCAAGACAGTTGAACTGTAACGCCAGCTTTATGTATTATTTCTAATGTTTTAATGAATTATTTTGTTCTGTATTTAAGTTTAGATTATCATTACAGTACATTTGCGCTGAATGATAATTTCACCAGAGGGACTGAATAAAGCAGTTGCAGTGGAGATGAACATACCAACATTAACATTGGCCTTCTCTAACAGCGAGAAGACACTGAATTCGTCATCATCAATGTTGTTGCCTGTGGAATAGAAAAAGTTCATGTATTTATGTATCAGTTACATGATGTACGACTATATATTTACAGAATTTTACAGTCTGAAAAGCAACCATGTCTCACCAGAGTACTCCTCACTCTTTTCAAAACAACCCTGTAATAAGACACAGAGTAAAAATATGGTTGAATGGATATGGACCCCTTGAATTAAAAATGTGAAAATTTGCTTCTATTCAGACAGAGTGAAGTTCCATCAGAAATTTGATTTCAGTTTACGACTACTGTATTTGGTCCTGTAGAGACAGCATACAAGGGAAAGCAAACTTTGAAAATGAATATTTCTGTTTTCAAAATTCAAAAATACATCTTTTAAAGCAGAGAGCAAAATGCCAGCATCAAATTTTGTTTTTTGCAATTAACCAAATTACCTCTGTTAAGAAACAGTTTCCATGTCAGTCTCCCAACAATTAAATACAAAAGTCCTCCTTCTCTGTGAGCAGTCAGTCAATATCAAGATCATTGTATGTCATTGAAGAAAAACTGAATTTTGGGCTATACAGAAAACTGCAAGTATTCATGCAATCATTGAGAAACTAAGTGTCTGTCTGTTCGTATTAATGTAAAGTGTGTGCAGATGCTTACCGGTATAGTAAAACTGTGCACAAAGCAAAAGAGGACACTGAGCACAGCAGCCTGGAGGATCATGGCTGGTTACTGGACGGTGGCAGCAGACCGAGACAAAGTGAGAGGTGTTCCAACTTATATAGGTGAGAATGTCAACTTACTTTCATCCTAATATGGCATACTGCTTACCAAAGACTCTTTGACAAATTAATCTACACTAGAAGTGGCAGTTATTACTTAAAATGCACTGTGGTTTGCGCAAGATGTGGGCTTTGTTTTTTAAAATGCACTGTGGTTTGCGCAAGATGTGGGCTTTGTTTTTTGTTTTTTATTCTACAGTTTGTGCCCAGGCAGGAGCAGATTACACATTCTAGCAGTCAATCAATTAATAAGTAAAAACACTTACCTCATTTTAGAATCCAACATGAAACTCATTCCTTAATTTAGTATTCTTAAGCAATGCAGTATTTCTATAATATATTGGTATTCGAATATGCCATTTTGCACTGGAGCTGTATTTGTGGAAATAAATAGTGCTTTGCCAAAAAGTCACAGTCATTGCATCGAAAACAAAAGTTTTTGGTGAAAACGGTACAACTTGCAAGTGCTAATCAATTAACCATCAGTAACTAGTGTTGGTAGTGTCAGCAGCCGAAATCGGGCCAGATTATTTGGATAGATTCTGGGGCATCATTCATCCCAAGTCTAAGTCAAGTCAGGCGAGTTTGGGCCAATGCTGGGCCAGGTCATTTTTGATAATGGCCCAGTGATGGCAGCTGAAATCAGGCCAGTTTATTTGGTTCGATCCTGAGACATCATTCATCCTGAGTCTCAGCCAAGTCAGGCAACTGCACGCAGCCCAACTTACTTCTTCCAGCATATCGAGTTTTGGCGGATGCTGGGCCAGGTCATTTTTGTAGTAGCCCAGTAACAGCAGTGTTGGCAGCCGAAATCAGGACAGTTTATTTGGTTCGATTCTGGAGCATCATTCATCCTGAGTCTCAGCCAAGTTGGGCAATCTGACGCGGCCCGACTTATTTCTTCTGGCATGATAAGTTTGGGCTGATGCTGGGCCAGGTCATTTTTGATGATCGCCCAGTGATGGCAGTGTCAGCAGCTGTAATCGGGACTGTTATTTGGCCTGATTCTGGGGCGTCATTCATCCCAAGTTGCAGCCGAGTCGGGCAACTTTCAGATTCAGATTCAGATTCAGCTTTATTTGTGTCCCCGTAGGGCAATTAGTGTTGCAGCAAGTAAAAAAGACATAAAAATGTACAAGACATACAATTAAAAGTCTAAGAGGGGGGGATAATACAGTGTGCTGAAACAACATCAGTAGCAGCAACTCAAATAGCCCATACAAGATAGGGAAAGTGCAAACAGTGCGTATTATCAATTTCTGCCAACATCAGTAACACCACATGGAGACAAAAACAAAAATCTGCCTGCCTGTAAGAAGCCCCATGAATATCAACCAATCAGGTACGACTCCTCCTACCCTGTCCTGAATTCAAAATGGAAATGGCTGTAGGGACGAAGGAGTGCTTGTACCTGTTACTTTTCATACGAGGAAGTCTGAGCCGGGGGCCGGAAGGTAGAAACTGGAACTCAGAGTGTAAAGGATGGGAGCTGTCAGAAAGAATGGCATTAGCCTTCCTGATTATCTGTCTATTGAACAGATCTGTAAGTGGGCACTGTTGAACTCCCAGAATCTTATTACTTGTCTTTATCACTCTGCTTAGTGCATTTTTTGACCTGGTGTTAAGGTTGCCAAACCAGCAGAGGAGAGAGAAGGTCAGCACAGATTCAATATATGATCTATAAAATAAGATCATCAGGGACTTATCGATCTAAAACTTGGAGAGTTTTCTCAGACAGGACAGTCGTTGCTGGCCTTTTTTTTGCAGGTTCTCTGAATGGCAGGTAAAATTTAACTTATTATCCAGAATAGTCCCAAGATATTTGTAATTTTCGATAGTGTCTACTGTCTGGCCTTTGATTACTGTTTTCTGATTGGTGTTATTGGACTTCTGTCTAAAATCAATGCACATGTCCTTAGTTTTCTGTACCTTTAATTGGAGAAAAGCATTTTCACACCAGTCTTCAAATTCATCGACCACAGGACCATGGGCATATTCATCATCATGAAGGAGGCTGACTATTACCGAATCGTCAGCAAATTTTAAAATGAATCTGTTATCATGCCGACTGCGGCAATCATCGGTGTACAGAATATAGAGGAGAGGGGAGAGGACGCAGCCTTGGGGAGACCCAGTGGATAATGTCATCTCTCCCGACATGCATCCATTCACCCTCACTCTCTGTGTTCTGGATGTTAAAAAGTCAAGAATCCAGCCCACAACATTAAAATCTAAATGAAAATTGTTAAGAAGTTTATCGATCAGAATGTGGGGCTGGATTGTGTTAAAAGCAGACGAGAAATCTGCAGATAGCAGCTTAGTATGGTTTTTGTTACCTTCCAGATGTTTAAAAACCCAGTTTAATAAAGTGGCAGTGGCATCCTCAACTCCACGACCGGCCCTGTAGGCAAACTGTAAAGGGTCAAGTAGGTGTTCGGTCTTAATAAGAAGATCTCTCTTTATCAATTTTTCAAAGGACTTCATAACAAGGGAAGTCAGTGCCACAGGTCTAAAATCATTAAAAACTGTAGGGTGGTTGGTCTTAGCCACAGGTATCACTATGGACTGCTTCCAGCGCCTTGGCACCTTCTGTTGGTTAAATGACAGCTGGAAGATATGATAAAAAATGGGAGCTAACTGTTCTGCACAGGAGGAGAGCAGTCGACCGCTTATATTATCTGGACCCGGACTTTTTCCAACTTTAGAGTGTTTAAAAGATTTGTGCCACAGAGAGAACATCCTAACCCTAACCCTAAGGTTTGCTTTTACCCTAACCTAACCCCAAAAGGAGTATGACCAGAACAGGAAAGTTTGTTTTTCAGATTTAAAATCTCATTACTAAAATATTTATGTGTTCTATCTCAAGCACACCTGAACTAATGAAGCCCTTGATTAGTTGCACCAGGTGTGCTTGAAACAGGGCGTTGAATAATTTTGATTAGTTGCATCAGGTGTGCTTGAGACAGGGGGTTGAATAATTTTGAGACTGAGTGATTAAAAGTAGCATTTTGTGTTGAATTTGGATAAAAACCATGGTAATATTAGTTTTATTAAAGTATTTCAACTGTTCTTGTCTACTTTGTTTATTGCAAACAGCTGAAAAATTGTACATTTTGCCAATAAGCCTAATATGCAATGGGGGTTGAATAATTTTGATTGCAACTGTATGACAGTTGTAGACCAGAGGAAATGCAGAACGCCAGCCACAGTAGGAGAAAACAAGCTGTAAACTCCATTGTTTATTAAGAGACACACCTTCCAGTCAAGTTTTAGTCCAGGACCATATCCACCTTGTTGATCAGTCCAGATCCACTGTATTAAAAGCCAGGATCACTAAAGAAAACACTTACAACACTTGCACAGACACAGACACAGACGTACTTGCTGCCGGTCGCTGCACGAGCATGCGCCCAACCCCATGTCCTTTAGGTGGCCCGACTTATTTCTTCTGGCATGATAAGTTTGGGCTGATGCTGGGCCAGGTCATTTTTGATGATCGCCAAGTGATGGTAGTGTCAGCAGCCAGGATTGGGACAGTTTGTTTGATTCAATTCTGAGGCGTCATTCATCCTGAGTCTCAGCCAAGTCAGGCAACTGCACCTGGCCCAACTTACTTCTACTTCTTCTCTTCCAGCATATTGAGTTTGGACTGATGATGGGCAGGGTCATTTTTATAACAGCCCAGTGATGGCATTGTTAACAGCTGGAACTGGGACAGTTATTTGGTCCAATTCTGGGGCATCATTCATCCTGAGTCGCAGTCGAGTCGGGCAACTTTAGGTGGCCCAACTTATTTCCTCTGGCGTGACAAGTTTGGGCTGATGCTGGGCCAGGTCATTTTTGATGATGGCCAAGTGATTGCAGTGTCAGCAGCCAGAATTGGGACAGTATATTTTGTCCCATTCTGGGGCTTCATTGACCTGAGTCTCAGCTGAGTCGGGCAACCGGATGCTGCCCAACTTATTTGTGTTGGCAGTGTTGGTAGCTGAAGCTGGGACAGTTTATTTGGTCCAATTCTGGGGCATCATTCATCCCGGGTCTCAGCCGAGTTGGGCAATCAGTTGCAACCTGACTTCTTTCAACTGGCGTGATAAGTTTTGGCTGATGCTGGGCCAGGTCATTTTGGATATCTGGGCAATATTAGTTATCGTAGTTAAGTTACATGCAGTTACTGTAATTAGCCAGACATTTACCCAGTGACACACAAGTCCCCTCAGCAAGTCCCCTTTCAATATTGACTCCATGGCTGTGGCCTTGTTCTCAAGGTGTAAAAGGCAAAAAGGCACGTTTTTATAACTTAAAGGTGTAGACACTAGGGCTGGGTATCGATTCGATTCGATT
>NC_065506.1:41040277-41044611 GCF_006386435.1 Epinephelus moara | reverse complement strand
GAGCGTCAGTACGTTAGCTTGTTAGCCGTAACGTTAGCCTTGCTGTTTGTCATGTTAACGTTATCGTCGGCAGCCCTGAATAGCTTGTAAAGCTTTAGCACAGTTAGTTAACACATTTGTTATCGGCCCATGTGTTTACTGCTACAGAAAAATAATAAATCTTTGGTTTATTTGCACAACGTCGCCTCTCTGCCGACTTTTATCACGCTTGCTAACGCTAAGTTAACTACCAGCAGATCTGTATGAGGCACAAACTGAGGCGACAGTTAGCAGTGTGCTGATGCTTAGTGGTATATCTTAATCTTTTCTGTGAAACTGATGTGCATTTAATAAACATGCGTACATTATTAGCGTTACATTTTTAGGGGAAAATGCGAGTGAGAAAAATGCACCGTAGACCCATGCCTTCAGTGGACGCGCTCCCACCATTGTTTGTTGCTCTGTCTTCATTCAGTGTTCAGCTGTCTCGCGAGATCTCTCGCCATGACCACAGGTGCTAAATGGCTGCTGATCTCGCGAGATTATCTGGGTTGATAGTACTGCTGCTGCAGTCTGCTACCGGCTGTACAACACGGACACGGAGGAAAATTAATTGTTATAGTAAAAGATCGATTTTTTAATTAATGAATCGATATTGTGCCATTTAAAGGAAAATCGATTCAAAACGATTAAATCGATTTTTTCAACCCATCTCTAGTAGACACACCAAACCCACATCAAAGAACTAGCGGCGACGAAAGACAACTGTTGCGTTGTCTACGGTGCCTCACGTCGCCCTGTGTCAGTTGCATTTGAACACACTACACGGACTACATCCAACGGCCAAGTGGCACGTACGTTCTGCGCCTGCGTGAGAGAGAGCGGAGTGAGAGAGTGGTACATCCTGTCAGCCGAGGGGTTTCCTATCTGTGCAGCCGAGCACCGCAGCACCTCCACGGACTATTACATCCAGACGGTCCCGGTGTTTCCTCAGCAGGCTCCACTTCACTCAGCTGCCCGATAAACCCGCTGCTTGTTCACACTTTAACCTGAATAACAAACCAGGGCTCGGTGCTCCGCTAGCTGCTCCCAGCAAGCCCCAGCTCTCCGTTTGGATTCAAACAGAGAGCTGGGGCTTGCTCGGAGGCTAGCGGAGGCTAACTGGCTGTGCTTCCCTCTAGTCATGCTGCGGCTAATGCTCCGCTAGCCGCTCCCAGTTAGCCCTGGTTTGTTATTCAGGTTAAAGTGGGAAGAAGAAGCGGATCTGTCAGGCAGCTGAGTGAAGTGGAGCCTGAGGAGGAAGCACCGGTTAGCCCCAGTTTCACTACAGGCAGATACACTCGCTACAGAGACCTGAACAGCCAGTGATCTCTCTCACCGACAAGTTCTGCCGCCGATTCAACATGCTCAATCAGTCGAAAAGCCGCCGACACCGAAGTGCCGTCGCCATCGGCGATAGAAGGGTTGTTTCACAATGTCTTTTTTAAATGACGATGCAATCGCGAAGTGTGGGGGGGGAGACAGCGCGTGTGTGGTGCATGCTGACGAGATCGAGGCTGAACGAGGCTGAGTGAGAGGAGACAGAGGGAGGCTGCTTAGTGAGGAGCCAAAGAGAGGCTATAAGGGAACGTTTCAGACACACAGGGCAGACTCTACAAGGAAGAAGGAGGACATCCTCTTCTCTACTTGCCAAGGTGACGCGCCGCCGCCGCCGATCCCCCCCCCCCCCCCCCCCCGCCAATGACATCGTTCATCTGCGATTTCACCAGATGGCGATAGGACGATAGGATATGGACAAGATCGCCCAACTCTAGTGCCGACGGTGCGGGACACACCGCAAAAACTAGGGCGACAGATGCTCACCGACGGCCCGACTTTGGTCGACGGCCGACCGTCAGCTTGGTGTGTCAGGGCCTTTAAAGAAAAAGTAACTTCCATTGAAATAAGATGCCATGCTTTTTTTAATGGCTGCAACACTACACTATATAAAATGTATCCGACATGTCTTATGCATCACTTCATACACATTTTCTCAAAATTCAGCCAGACACACATATACGTTTGGATCATTTGCTCTCCTCTCAAGTTATGAGGAAACTCTCTGGGTTGAAATTGTCTTGCAAGACATCATAGAAATAGCAGCGATGGGGTCACGGGAGGATCTGGCAGGACTGGAAAGACCTTAGAAGTTTAGTATAAAATAAATGTGATAAATGACTCACAATGCATTAAATGAAAACACATGTTGATAATGGAATTATGCTTGGAGAGGAAAGAGACCCCAATGATTTATGTTTTAATGCATCACTTCACTGTATTATTGCTTCATATGTGTTAATTTTACATGATCTTCAGTGAGGTAGCTGTTATTGATCAAGTCTGGCCTGCAAAGCCAAACAAACAACTTGGTGAGAAAAAAAAAAAAGTTCATAAGTTAGTTAAACAACATCAAATTGAAGCTAATGACAACTCCTGTAATATAATAGACTTCTCAAATCCCATATCTTCAGGGTTTCTGTTATGTGATGATGAATAATTGACAATGAGTTACACGTCTCATGATGTTTTACAGAAAATATTATAGTTAAGACATGTAGACGATTTTCATTTGAAAGGATGGTGTTGCAAAAGCCTTTTTTGTGTTTATATGACTTCTCCAAATTGTGGGCACAGTTGCAATATGTTTTAGGTTTATACACGGTCTTGCATAGTCTTGCAAAAATAGGACTAAACTTTAGTCCTATGCAATACTGGGCTGTGACAATAACCGCATCACCAGTCATCACTGCACAAAAAAAACAAACAAACAAACAAAAAAAAGCTGATTCATCATGGCGGCGGATCTGGTTCCCAAGCCAAATGTTAAAAGAATACTCCGACGATTTGGGAGTTATGCCCTTTCGCTATCATTTTCATATTGAGACAACATGATGGATATCAATTTTGTGTCTGTACGTCCAGTGGCTGGGTCTCAGCGGTTAGCATTGGGGTCAGTACGTCCGGCGCTGTGATGAGGGATACACCGGTGAGCAGGCACAGGCACAGACGTAGCCTGTAAACAGAGCTCAGCTGTTTATTTAGCCTAGCGATATCTCCGGACTATAGTAGCTGCAATGGACGACTCTGAACGCGATTTTGAGGAGTTTCTTGTAGCGGACACAGCCCCAGAGCCATACCTGTTTGAGCCGGAGCATACAGATGAGGAACTCCCAGGTGTTGGATGCTGAGTGGGCGAGAAGAGAGGCTGAATCCTCCGGAGCGGCAGAGCAGCAACGGGCCGAGGGGAGACGGAGGTCAGGGGCGGACTGGTGGTGTAGCTGCGGGGCTAGCTAACATATTCCTACGGAGGTGGAATCATTTTGCTGCACAGAATGGGATTCGGTGCTACCATCGTTGGGGAGATATATCATCAGGAGGAAAACCGCCGCAGATAGTGCATCACAAGGAGTGAAAACTTTGCAGCAATCACTAAGTTAAACTGGAAAAAACGCCAAGGCCTGCAGGAGCTGATGGACAGCTTTCAGTCGAATGAGTAATATCGTCCGTGTCGTGTCTTTGTTTGCTTTTACCGAGTGACCTAGCGTACCTGTCCCAGAGCCAACTGCAGCTGTTGCTCACCGGTGTATCCCTCCGCGCTGGACGTAAACACACTATAGTTCCATGTATCAAACTTCTTCTAAAATGACTAAAAAGGACTCTCGTTTTTTGAATTAATGTTTAAACATGTTTATTTTAAATGCACGTGCAGAAATGCCAGCTTCAGGGATTCTGTAACGTTTATTTGTTCACTTTTACTGTAGGCAACGATATCCATCATGTTGTGGGGGAAGCAATGGACCCTTTTCACACGCCCACACCACACCACCTCTTTCTCACGCAGAGAAAAACACATGTATGATTGATAACCGAAACCTGCAACAAACTCAGCTGCTGCTGACTGCCAGACAAGTGCGAGCTGATTACCATTTACTCTGTGGTGTTTTAATCAACATGTTATTAGTGATGCATCATGTTTCAGATGTCCATCCTGTCTGTCTGAATCAGCATCTGTCAGTGCCTTCTCTGATCAGGTCTCTGGTTAGTTGCTGCTCTGTGTGCACAAGAGAACAATGTGGTCTCTTTTAGTGCAGTCAAGTGCATCCGACCAAATGCAAAACTAGACTTTAGAAGAAAAAATTGAACTGAAATGACAGTATGTACTGACACTGTACATGTCTTTAGTTTTTTTTATTGAGACTGTGATGTCTACCTGACTGTGAGTCAGCTGTGTGTTGTGTTTGCACCATGATACCTATTCTTAACTTCTTAAATCTTGCTCCTAACAAATACCTTCCACATTATAATAATAAAAAAAC
>NC_065506.1:41029648-41038222 GCF_006386435.1 Epinephelus moara | reverse complement strand
TCTTTTTCTTTTGTCTGTGACAAATAGCTTATATACTTACACTTGTAAACGGTGGGTTCTGCCATAACTGCCACGGACAGTCTAATTGCACAATTAAATACCGACCCGTGCTGGCTCCTTAATTCATTTTCTTCTTCTTTGGTGGTAAATAGACAGCAGCCAACGGTGTTTGAGGTTCATTATCGCCACCGCATGGACATATTTTTCGTGCACCACTGCAATGCATTGTGGGTGATATACAGCTCTGGAGTGACCATCGTTGTTGACNGTTCATTATCGCCACCGCATGGACATATTTTTCGTGCAACACTGTAATGCATTGTGGGTGATATACAGCTCTGGAGTGACCATCGTTGTTGACTCGATCACTCAGCCCTCAAGGGTCGATCTCACCAAGTTCACTTCAGCTGTTTAGAGAAATGGAACAGCCCTTATGATGGCGGCGGGGATTCCCCCGAGGGCAAGTGAGCGAGGGCGACTCAAACTGTTTTTGGAACGCAGCCCCGGTGTTTCCTCCGCAGGCTCCACTTCACTCAGCTGCCTGATAAACCCGCTGCTTCTTCCCACTTCAACCTGAATAACAAACCAGGGCTAGCCCCGGCTCTCTGTTTGGATTCAAACAGAGAGCTGGGGCTTGCTCGGAGGCTAGCGGATGCTAACTGGATGTGCTTCCCTCCAGTCATGCTGCGGCTAACGCTCCGCTAGCCGCTCCCAGCTAGCCCCGGTTTGTTATTCAGGTTAAAGTGGGAAGAAGCAGCGGATCTGTCAGGCAGCTGAGTGAAGTGGAGCCTGAGGAGGAAGCACCGGTTAGCCCCAGTTTCACTACAGGCAGATTCACGGAGTGATCTCTCTCACCGACAAGCTCCGCCGCCGATTCAACATGCTCAATCAGTCGAAAAGTCGCCAACGCCGAAGTGCCGACTAGGGTTGTGCCGATGGGCGATCGCATGTGTGGTGCATGCTGACAAGATCGAGGCTGAGTGAGAGGAGACAGAGGGAGGCTGCTTAGTGAGAGAGCGGAGGGTGGGGGGAGGGGGGGAGATCAACGCCTCCGCCCACTCGACACTAACACGCATGTCGCGGAGCGGTGAACAAACCAAACAACACAATGTCAGGAGAAATTGAAAAGATATGCCGTCTATGTAAATTCAACTTGCTAATTAAGGAGCCATTACATGTTCAAGAGTTTTCTAAAGCTGCTCAAACGCCAAAGAGAGGCTATAAGTGAACGTTTCAGACACACAGGGCAGACTCTACATGGAAGAAGGAGGACGTCCTCTTCTCTACTTGCCAAGGCGACGCGTAATGACCGCGACCCCGCTGATTTCACCAGATGGCGATAGGACGATAGGATATGGACAAGATCGCCCAACTCTAGTGCCAACGGTGCGGGACACACTGCAAAAAATAGGGCGACAGATGCTCACCGACGGCCCGACTTTGGTCGATGGCCGACCGTTGGCTTGGTGTGTCAGGGCCTTTAAAGAAAAAGTAACTTCCATTGAAATAAGATGCCATGCTTTTTTAATGGCTGCAACACTACACTATATAAAATGTATCCGACATGTCTTATGCATCACTTCATACACATTTTCTCAAAATTCAGCCAGACACACAGATACGTTTGGATCATTTGCTCTCCTCTCAAGTTATGAGGAAACTCTCTGGGTTGAAATTGTCTTGCAAGACATCATAGAAATAGCAGCGATGGGGTCACGGGAGGATCTGGNATGCATCACTTCATACACATTTTCTCAAAATTCAGCCAGACACAGATACGTTTGGATCATTTGCTCTTCTCTCAAGTTATGAGGAAACTCTCTGGGTTGAAATTGTCTTGCAAGACATCATAGAAATAGCAGCGATGGGGTCACGGGAGGATCTGGCAGGACTGGAAAGACCTTAGAAGTTTAGTATAAAATAAATGTGATAAATGACTCACAATGCATTAAATGAAAACACATGTTGATAATGGAATTATGCTTGGAGAGGAAAGAGACCCCAATGATTTATGTTTTAATGCATCACTTCACTGTATTATTGCTTCATATGTGTTAATTTTACATGATCTTCAGTGAGGTAGCTGTTATTGATCAAGTCTGGCCTGCAAAGCCAAACAAACAACTTGGTGAGAAAAAAAAAAAGTTAAGTTAGTTAAACAACATCAAATTGAAGCTAATGACAACTCCTGTAATATAATAGACTTCTCAAATCCCATATCTTCAGGGTTTCTGTTATGTGATGATGAATAATTGACAACGAGTTACACGTCTCATGATGTTTTACAGAAAATAGTTAAGACATATAGACGATTTTCATTTGAAAGGATGGTGTGGCGTTGCAAAAGCCTTTTTTTGTGTTTATATGACTTCTCCAAATTGTGGGCACAGTTGCAATATGTTTTAGGTTTATACACAGTATTGCATAGTCTTGCAAAAATAGGACTAAACTTTAGTCCTATGCAGTGACTGTGGGCTGTGACAATAACCGCATCACCGCAATACCGCGGTGAAGAGGTCATCACTGCACAAAAAAAACAAACAAACAAAAAAAAGCTGATTCATCATGGCGGCGGATCTGGTTCCCAAGCCAAATGTTAAAAGAATACTCCGACAATTTGGGAGTTATGCCCTTTCGCTATCATTTTCATATTGAGACAACATGATGGATATCAATTTTGTGTCTGTACGTCCAGTGGCTGGGTCTCAGCGGTTAGCATTGGGGTCAGTACGTCCGGCGCTGTGATGAGGGATACACCGCAAAACCACCCTGGAAACTAAGAATAAAAATGAAAAATACAAAACTACAATAACTCAGATTACAGATTTGCATCCACATTTACAAATCTGATCACATAAATAGGGATTGAGATACAGTTAAGTAACTCTCTGCACACATTTGCAAGTACTTGGGCCACTGCTACAACAGTGGCCCAATTGAATCAGAAGAGCTGCTGTGTGTAATTGTGGTTTGCCAGTGTGCAACATCACTCCTTTTAAAGACTGCAGATGGAACAGATACCTGCTGTCTTCAGATGGCTGTACCGTCCCCAGGGTAAAGAAAAAAGCCTTCAGTACTGTACTAAGGTGTACCAGAGAACATGAGTGTTGATATTTACATGTTGAAAAGAACCTTTCCCAGCACCTATGTAAGCTATTCTAGTGATAGCTGCAAAAAACAGCTAAAAACTTGGGGATTTTTGCAGATCTTTTTGTCCCCAAAGTGGGTGCCTATGGTAATAGGTATAGTCATCAAAACTATTCACGAGATGTAAATATTTACGAGGTGAAGACAACTCCTGCTCCTGATTACTGTGAAGCCACTGCAGTTAGTAAGTTAAACATTGCTCTAACTCTGTTTAACTCTGTATACTGGAAACGTCACTCGAACTCTCTATACTGGAATGCTACAATCTGAGCCTTATTTTTCTTTTGGTCGACTTGAACTTTTATTTTTTGTTTGTTTGTTTGTTTGTTTACTTTATTCTCTAGGATCTTGACTTTATTGACTCGATAGCCCATTTCCTCTCGTATGGAGGAGGGTGGAAGCGACATATGGCTGTCACTCACTCCCGCTTGTGCACAGGACATTATGGTGATTGTTTGTTTCTATGTTATTTGTTTGTTTACTTGTTTGCTTGTCTGTTTGTGTGTGATCCCAGCAAAATCAATTAGCCATCTCTTACATGGGTTGCAATGAGTTTATTTTTGATGGGGAGGATGTGAAGCAGTGCATAAATCTAGATGCTCATATAAACTGTAAAACGTATCTACCAGAGCAAGTAAAATGTTTAAACAATAAGAACACACTTTCTGTTTTTCATTTGAATATCCGAAGCCTAAGTAAACATCATGATGAGCTAGTTGCTCTCCTTTCCACCATGGAATGCAGTTTTGATGTCATCGGTTGTACAGAAACCTGGTTGAACGACAAGTCATACATTGACATCCTAAATCATGACGGCTATAGACTATTTAATAGAGATAGACTTAGTAGAACTGGAGGTGGCGTGTGTCTCTATGTGTCCACTAGACTACATGTGACTCTTTGTGATGATGTTGACATAGATGATAACTACTCTGAATCCCTTTTTGTTGAAATAACTGCCAGCAATGGAAAGAAATTCATTGTAGGTGTAATTTATCGACCACCAGATGCTGATCTGGATATTTTCATGACAAAACTAGAGGAAATTTTGTATCGTTTCAACTCTAAAAATAAAAACTGCTTTCTTTTGGGAGACTACAATGTAGATCTTTCCAAAGAAGATACAGCTAAAAATGACTTCATGAACGCACTACATTCCTCCTCCTTCTTCCCCACCATTAATACTTTTACAAGAATTACTCACTCAACTAAATCTATCATAGACAACATCATCACAAACATTAGGAGCCCTAAACTGGAGTCTGGAGTAGTACTCTCTGATATTTCTGACCATTTTCCCATTGTATTTTTTCATACTTTGTCTGGCAGGCCCTCGCTTCCACGGTGTAAACTACAAACTAGAGTGATCAGTGAGATTGCTTTGCAACGTCTTGGCGAGGAACTGCAGACTAAAACATGGAATAATGTTTATATGTGTACAAATGCCAGTACTGCATATGATACTTTATCACAAGAGATTACAAACTCTATCAATCAATCAATCAATTTTATTTATAAAGCCCAAAAGCGAAGGCTTAAAACTACTAGCCTAAGTGTTGTGTGTTATGGTCCACAGATGTGGAACCAGCTTGATGCTCACCTCAAAACCGCTCGATCTCTCTCCATCTTCAAGAGGAAATTAAAAACTGAACTACTGTCTGTGTATCTATAATTTGCTTTGAAAATGTCGACTGGGATCAATGTCCTGTTTTTGTTTTGTTTAGGTTTGTCTGTAATGTACTAACTGTTTTGTGTATCCTATGTTGTGTTGTTTTTGCCCCTTGTTGTTATATGTTAAATGTCCTGGGCCCCCTCCCAATAAGCTTTAAGTAGCTTCTATGGGGTGCCCCTTATCACATGTCGTGGGGCATACTTTGGTATACCCTGATGCTGTGTGTGCAACTGTACCTTTTGTTGACGTGTGAATAAACATAAAAAAAAAACAACAAAAAAAAAACATTTGACACACACTCCATGTCATTTAAAAACATGATTCATGTTCATCAACAACTGTGAGCTACATTAAAAATCAATGACAGACAGAAGATGAAATTATCTGCATAACATACTTACTTATGCATATAAAAGGGTTTAAAAAGTAATTATAAACACACAAAATACCCACTTTTAAAGAACAGTGTGTAAGATATAGGGGGAATTGCTGGTGTGAGGCGGTGAGGACTGCAGATTGCAACGTGCTACAACTTCTCCTTTCTAGAATTTGTTCAGGAGGTTTTTACTGGCAGCCGAATTATCCACAGAGGTCTCCTCCTCTCCAAAACAAATGGACCGGGTGATTTAAGCCAGTAAAAACACTGAATACAGCAGTTTCACATTACAAATCAGTGTTTCTCTGACACTGTTTGGCATGTCACTTAGCTCCTGCAAATGTGTGCTCACCTTTTTTTCCTTTTATAACTTAAGATCCAGATGTGCAGGTTTTTAACGGGAGCCGAATTATCCGCAGAGGTCTCTCAGATGTGATTTAGGGTGCTTTCACACCTCACCTGTTTGGTTTGGCTGAAATGAAAGCAGGTCTGTTTGTGGACCAGACACTAAACTGAGACCACTTGAAAAGGTGGGTCTCTAGCATGCCATTGATTTGCAGTTTGATGACAGCCTACTAATAATGCTCACAATCAGTTATTTCTCTCTGAGCTCTTTGTGACACCAAAGAACATAAACACTTTAGAAGCATTGAAGTGCTGCTGCATAAACTTCTGTCAGTCACCAGAGTTTGATTCCCCCACGTGGATCCTGACAATGCAGGATTACAAATGCCAAAACTTTCCAATCAACAAGATACCTGTCAGTCGAAAGAACCTCATGTTTACTCCTCTTGGTTTGTTTGTAAAAGGTCAGTATGAAGAGGAACCGAACTAGAAATAAAATGCAAAAATTTGTCATTTTTCCTCCTGGTTGGGACCAGATGAACCGGACTACAGGTATGAAAGCACCCTTGGAATGGTAAAAACACTGAATAAATCAATTTCATATTAAGAAAACTTCCAAAGCTGCTTGTTGCAGAGGGACTTTGTGTACTATGGTTTTCAATACGAAAATGCGAATGTCCCTATCTAGAGCCAGTGTTTTCTTTGTACTTTCTGGGCTACTGTAGAAACATGGCCGTGCAACATGGCGATCTCAGTAGACGATATAAAAGGTATCGAAAACATAACAGTTCTTTTTTCAGATGATTACACACTAAAGAAAATATTATATTTAATTTCTGCCAATATCTTCCCCTAAATCCTGCATACTGGACCTTTTAATATTTGAATTATAAAACTGTTTCAGTTTTATGTTGTCGGCTAGTTTATGTCATCTTTTATTATTATTAGATTTTATTTGATATGGACATCGCAATTATATTGGACAAACCAGATGCACTGCTTGAGTGTTTTTGTCCATAGGAGGCTTTTGCGGTCAGTCCATCAGTTCTCTTGAATTTTTGTAATCCAGGCTGCTGCAACAACTTCTCATCACCATGACCAAGGTATTTCCAGATAGAGGTACTGTGGCTTTGTCTTGTGACATGTCTGTTGATGTAAGACCTTGTGAGGAAAATATTGCATGTTTTTCTCCGTAAAACTGACATACTGATTTCTTGTCTCGGTTGGGCAACGCTGAACTTATCATGTCTTAAATGATGATGTGAATATTTATTTATTTTTTTAATATACTTTATTAATCCCCCAGAGGGGAAATTCAAGTTTTCACTCCGTTGTCATTAACACACAGGTCCGAAATACACACACATGCACAAACAGGACCTATACATGCACAAAGTGGAGAGATGTCAGAGTGAGGGGGCTGCCTTGGTCAGGCGCCCTGGGCAGTTGGGGGGTTCAGTGCCTTGCTCAAGAGCACCCGGCATTGCCCAGGAGGTGAACTGGCACCTCTCCAGCCGCCAGTCCACGCTCCACATTTGGTCCGGGCGGGGACTTGAACCGGCGACCCTCCGGTTCCCAACCCGGGTCCCTATGGACTGAGCTACTGCCTCCCCAAATACAGAAGTTGTAGAGCATTAGATTTATTAACAGGCCGAAGAAGAAAGATTTCATAAGTCAGAGGATGCATTGATGGATTTAGGAACCGTTTAGGAGGGCAAAATTCCACTTGTCTTTCAAAAAGAACAAAAGATAGCAGTAGGCTGTGCAGAGTGCTCCATAGAGCTCACTTTATCAGTGCTAAGCTGGCTAAAATTTTCCCAGGCCGGAGTAATGCCTGTTACAGATGCAGTCAATCCCCAGCTGACCATCTACACATGTTCTAGACTTGCCCGAGGTTGAACAAATTTTGGTCTGATGTATTTGGAACCATTGATCAGGCTTTCAACACAAAAATAGACCCTAATCCTTTGTTTGCCCTATTCGGCCTTCCCCCAGCTGAGAATATGCTCACTACTATATGCCGTGTCATTTCCTTTATCACTTTACTAGCCAGACGCTGTATCCTTCTCAAATGGAAACATGCCTCCCCCCAACGCATGACCAATGGATGCGTGATGTCTTGCGATGCCTTCAGTTAGAAAAGCTACGATTCTCATTGAAAGGATCTCTGAAATCCTTTCAGACTACTTGTTGTGGTTTCTTCTTCCTGCACGCCTAAGTCTTGCAGGGTATGTTTTTGCACTACTCAATTCATTCCTATTTATTAACCTTTGATTTAATATTATTTATTTAGTCACTTTATTATTTGTGGCCCAGACATACCTAGGAGTGAGGGCTGGGGGTGGGTTGTTAAAAGGTAAAAAGCAAAAAAGAGAGAATGTAAACAAGGTTCGAAGTAAAGACAGAGCGTACATTTTTTCCTTTTATTTTGATCTCATTTTATTTTCTCTTTTAACAGAGGCTCATTGACAATTTTCAGTCTTCATTAGGGTCCGGGCAGCTAAGCTGCCGGGGCACTATTGTAATCCTAGGTATTCTTCCTCTTTCTTCTTCTGAGGAAATCATACTTCCCATGGGTGAAAACTCACCAAACTTTGCACAAAGGTCCAGTCTCATGCCAGATATCCTCAGCTGTAAACTCAAGCCAATAGTCCTGATGGTGGCGCTACAGCAAGCGTCTAAAGTTCAAAACTTTGATAATTCATAACAAATCAACCGTGCTACAACTTCACAACTTTCATCAAACTGTAGCCCCAATACTGAAGAAACTTTTGTACATTTAAACCTATTAAAAATTATGAAGTTCACTCTGTTTTTTTCAAAAACTGTAAAACTTCTTAAACCTATCTCCTCCCACAGTTTTTGCTCAATTGACACCAAACTTGCTACAGAGCATCTTCAGACTGTCCTACAAAAACTACCTTTCTCAGATTTTTAATTTTTAAAAAATTTAGCCGACAGTGCATCAAAATGTTTGACTGTAAAGGGTACTGTAAACATATACATGCAAATTCTTGCTAAATAAATCTTCAAT
>NC_065506.1:41026169-41029332 GCF_006386435.1 Epinephelus moara | reverse complement strand
ATGAAATTTGATACAGACATTTATGTATGGTGATTCCCTGACTTCTCATCTAGCACTATCATCAGGCCATGTGTTTTATTTGTCGCATTACCTCCATCTACTGGAATTAAACAACAATCTTCACCATCTTTGTAAAATAATTCTGATGATCCCTTCCCATCTATTTCCCACTCTGTTATCAAGTTCCTGTTTTCTACGTGTTTGAGACAGCCTCTCTCAAAAGCTGCTTCCTCAGAACCCCCACAACATCCAGAAATCTCTTTGCTGCATCTACGATTATATGGATTTCTCAAATTGTCTTTCTCTTACAGCAGTACAGTTAATTACCATTGCCAAAAAAGGTCAAAATCTTCTTTTGAACCTTACAAAAGCAATATCCCTTATGCTTCCTGACTGCCTTGTCCTCCCTTCTGTCTTATACCATATCTTGCCTTACCAACTTCCTCCTGCTTATCTTTTTAATTATTTTTTTATCTAGTGTTGATTGTGTTTGTCTCCCATACTCTCTAAAGATAGTTAATCTTCCATGCTGCATGATACCCTTTGCAAGGAACAAACACTGGTTCTTTCCTTACGATATTTCCAGACTCTGCCATGGCGTGAAAAATTCTCATCATCAGATGCTGACAATTCACTTTGTTACAAGTGTCCACTTCCCACCATATAGTGTGGGTATAGAGATCTCTAAAATGCATGAACCCTAAGTGACTGATAGGCCTGTGAGTTCCCCTGATTCTTTCGCTTTCTTTGTATCCATATTTGAGAAAACAAATAACCACAGAAGTGATGTTTCAAGCTTCACACTCTCCGTCAGACCTGTCTTTATTTCAATTAAGTATTTATGGGAGCATAGGGTTTTGGAGGTCTAACTGCAGAATGACACAGACACACCAGCGCACAAGTATAAATGCTCACATTGGCGTAGGCTCTCCATAGAGCTGACGCACAAGTATAAATTCTGCTTTAAGGAAGAACAGTTACTGATTATCTGATGTGCATAGACTGCATAATACTGGTACAGTTAACATTTTGAGTTCCACAACAATCCTGTTTTGATGTGTTGTGTATCTGTATGCAGGTGTTAAATAATTAATTGTTCTTCAGATAGGCTGATTGTCCTTAAATAGACAAATATACTGCTTTAATTTGAGTACATCGATTTTAAGGAACAAAACATTTAAAGGGAACAAGCCTACTCAAGTTTAGCGGAGATTTGTGGGTAACCACAGAACCCATTTTCATTGAGATATCTTGAGGTGAGAGTTCAAGGGACTCTATTGAAAATGGCTACGCCAGTTGTTCCCTTGCAACTTTGGAGTGTTATTTAGCCCCCTTCATGACAAGCTATGCTGACATGGTTGGTACCAATACGTGCCTCAGATTGTTTCCTTTCCTAAAATATCACTGCCTTTGCACTAGCTTTAAAAAGTGCAGCCTCCTAAAGACAGTAGTATCACCTTGAGAGTAATAAACTAAGATGTGTTTTACATGTTTGAGCCCCAAAGCAGATAAATGTGTGAGCTGCTCCTGTCCAGGGGCAAACAGGAAAGAAAAGAACAAAACAAAGCCCACATCTTACACAATCCGCTTTAAGCAAAAACTGCCAGTTCCAGTTGAGCTGAATTTGTCAACGTTTAGTGACCAGCATGCTTTATAGGATGACAGTGACTTGGGACTGCCACCTATATAAGTTGTAACACATCTGTTTCCCCAGGCTTTGTCTCAGTCTGCTGCTGCCGTCTGATAACCAGCCATGATCCTCCAGGCTGCTGTGCTCGGTGTCTTCCTCTGCTCCGTGCACAGTTTTACCATACAGGTAAGCATCAGCACACACTTTACATTAGCTGACACTAATTGGATGAATACATGCATTTTTCAATGCCACAATTTGTAATGAAATGTGATACAATCTGAAATTTTACAGCCTCAAATTTAATTTTTACTCTGTGTCGTATTACAGGACTCTTCTGAAAAGGGTGACGAGTCGTCTGGTGAGACATGGCTGCTTTTCAGACTGTAAAATCCTGTAAATATATAGTCGTACATCATGTAACTGACACGTGAACAAATTGTTTCTGTTCCAAAGGCAACAACAACGAGGATGAGGATCTCGGTATCTCCACGCTGTTAGAGAAGGCCAATGTTAATGTTGGTATGTTCATCTCCATGGCAACTTATCATTCAGCAGCAAATGTACAGTTATGATAATATAAACTTAAATGTAGGACAAAAATACAAAGCTGGTGTTACACTTCATACCTGGAAGTATACAGCAGATGCTAACAGAACCATCAGTGAGGAAGGAGAGGTTGTATCAGACCCAGATTTGACCTGCCTGTAACACAGCAAGATCAAGAATATGAAATGCAGTGCCAGGAAAAAAAGAAAACTTGAGTATCTTCGTGTCATTTTGCAGGAAAGAACTTTGACGATCCTCTGGTGATGTATGGAGACATAGCAGTGCCAGACGGTTTCCAGAACGCCGATCCCTGCACAGCACGAGGCTGCCTGTGGCCTAAAGCCACCGATGGCAACGTCTACGTACCCTACCGCATCTCCAACCAGTACTGTAAGTACTGAAGGCTGAGCTTTCATTTGGTTCTTTAAACTGTTAGTGTTCATAATTCACCAACATAACATGCACACTTTGTATGTATTTTAGCAGCAATACTCAAAGGCTAGTAGTAGGAGTAAATAGTAGCCTGGTTGTAGAGTAATTGTGTGGTAGCAGTACGCTATAGTAGAAGCACTATTACTGTTCTATACTAAATAGGCAGCAGTAGCTGTAATAAAGGCAATTGTAGATTTAGTGGTAGTGGTATAGCAGCAGCATAGTAGTAGCAGTAGTAGTATGTAGTAATATTAGAAGCAATGGCAGTAGTACTAGAAATATTAGGACTTGTAACAATATAGTATTAGTAGTGGTAGCAGCAGTAAGAGCAGTGGAAGTCGTCAAAGTAGGATAGTAGTCTCAGCAATAACAGGAGATGCTTAGCACTAACAGCATTAGTAGTGATAGCTTTAGTGCAGTGGCCCCAGCTACCCTGATTGGCTGTATATTTGTCATTAAAGGAAGAGGACGACTAACCTATTTGAAGAACAATAGCAGTACCAGTAATAGTGGCACTAGTAGAATAATCTTACTATATAATGATGAAAACTC
>NC_065506.1:41025124-41025338 GCF_006386435.1 Epinephelus moara | reverse complement strand
TGCATTATCTTAGTTTAACGTCATTTTATGGACTATAGACCTCTTTGTAGCGTAACACACATATTTTTGGTCGCGGGCGATGGCTTGCCTGCCCCGCCGCACGTAACCCCGGTTCTCTGATAACCGAGTATGCTGTCATTCAGTTACAAAAAGTCATTTTTCTTAGTGATAATGTAGTTGTCAAGTTGTTTTAATATACGTGAAATGTTTGCAT
>NC_065506.1:41022842-41025075 GCF_006386435.1 Epinephelus moara | reverse complement strand
AATATACGTGAATGTTTGCATCGACATTTTTGTAAGATGACCGGACGGTGTCATCTCCTGTAGCCGTAGAGTCTGCAGCTGGTAACGTTAAGCTGCGTTCACACCAAACGCGAATTTGCAAATTCGCACGTCAAGATTACATACAAAGTGTAATGCAAAGACGCGATTAGACACGAATTCGCGCCAGGCGGTGCGATGGACGCGTCTAGCGCAACGCGATGGACGCGATAGAGGCGTCTGGCGCGGTGCGATAGATGTTAAATTCGCGTCCAACGCTTCATCGCTCGAGTTGAAAATATTGAACTTTTGAGACGAATTCGCGTGACGCTGAGCCGCGAAAGCCAATCAGCGTTGAGATTCTCCCGACGTCACTGGCGTGTGTCAACAACGTCCAGTTGTTGACACAACGTCCAGTTGTTGACACAACAATAAACTGCTACTCACCGGAGACAGATGGACAGACGCTGTGCAGCTGAAATGGAGCGCCTGTAGTTGGTGTCCTGCCTGGAGATCCTGGCGCCAACCCTCGCCAACAGGTCCTCAAACTGGGCCTCAGTCAGCCTGAAGTACCGCTGAAAGCGGCTATCATCCAGATGGAGCTCTTGGAGGAGGTGGTGAAACTCGCCGAGCTGGATTCGCTTCTGCAGGATAGGGTGAACCCAAAAACGACGGCGTTTGGCCCTCCGACGCATCTGGGACTTCCAGAGCAGGTACAAAGCAGCGATGGTGGTTATCTCAGCCATGTTTGTCAGTGACGTCTTGAAGCCCTGACGTCCAGTTGTTGATGCCGAGATGGAGGAGAAACTTATCATTGCGGTGTGCAGCTACCCGGAGCTATATGATACTACGTGTCTATGCTACAGAGACCGCAACAAAAAGGGGCAGGCTTGGGTGAAAGTCGCCAAGGAGACTGGTCTACTTGGTAAGTTCTGTAAATATGTGTCCTTAATTAGTTTGCAGAATGGTTGTACTATGAACGTTCGCACTAGCTTAGCTCCAGTTAGCACAGCCGGCTTCCCCGCTACTCGCGCGAATGACGCGAATTAACAAAATGGTCAGGCGTCTAAACTCACGCGTTACACGGCGCATTACGAGCGAGTAATTCGCTTCACTCGCGCCCGGTGTGAACGCTACATTACAGCTGCAGGTTAACGTTAGTGATCGTATTATGTGGTGACTTTCCGCTGAATAACTTACGTCGGTTGTTGTGGTACAGGTTATTTGGTTGAATATCAACTTATAACACAAAGAGTGAAACGTTAACGTGGATGAAAGTCACCAGATAACACTTGTGTGACCGTGTAAACAGCCTCACCAGTTCTGCTGGATGTTGACTACAGTATTCATTGTGATAATACTTGCAATACTACATGAAACTAAATTAATAACTTAACGAATATCTGACAGGTGGCCCAAAAAAGTAAAAAATAAAACAAAGTAATGTTGTTATCTCTGTTCTATTTCAGGGCCACCAGACAAAACACAAGCCCTGATTCCACCAATGAAGACAAGTTTACAAAAAGCAAGCAGGCTCCAAAAAACTATGGGAGTGAGTAATTTGTAACTTTTGAACTGTTCATATTCATAACATAATTCTCAGTCACAACGGCAACTGTTCCCCTAGTGATCAAGCATTCTGTTTCAATATGAAATCAGCACAGCTGCAGACGGCATTGTCGAAGATTGTTGTTTGGTAACTGTACATTTGTTTTGGAGCTGCCCCTATACTGTCACTTTTTGGAAAGATTTTGTCGAGTATATTCGTTGCAACATTATATGTTCTATTTTCACTACTGTACAAAGATGTGTTGTTTGGATTTAATGATGTCAGCATTTCAAAACAAAAACAATTCTATATCATTAATCTATCTATTATCTTAGTGAAATTCCATATTCATAAGAGTTAATTTTGTAACAGAAAACCCTTGTTCAAAATTTTTATGAATGAAATGCAGCAATACTTCGAAACCATTCAGCACTCCACAAACTCCAAAGCTATAAAGACTCTGAAAATATGTAAACAATTTAATTGTTTGTGCTGCTGAACTTTTTTATTTATTTATTTGTTTATTTTATTTCTTTTTCTTTTCTCTTAACCCTGGCATATTTGTTCTGTTCATGTCTGTCACTGCTTGTTTTGTACAAGAATTGAAATAAAGTGTTGGGAAAAAAAACAACTCATCACGTCTTTTTATCGACAACTACTGATGACATATATTTCTTCTTCTTTGAA
>NC_065506.1:41013911-41021752 GCF_006386435.1 Epinephelus moara | reverse complement strand
CTTTTTCCTGCTGTAGAGTGAGTGACTAACAGATAGCAACTTAACAGAGACAGCAAACTGGCTCAACAACATGGCTAAACGCAAGTATGACGATGAATATTTTAAACTGTGTGGACCTTGAACTAATGACTAAGGCGAAATCTGGACTCTATCAAACATCAGGCCCCAGTGAAAAGTCTAAATGTTTTATTTCCATCCTCGGCTGTTGGTGTTTACAGGAAGCTGAAGAAACTTCTCCGGAAGAGGAAGTCGGACTTGGACTCGAAGCAAGAGGAGGCGCTAAACAAAACCCTGCTACCCCACGAGAAAGACCACATCCTGGGTCCTTTTGCTGGCCTCAGCCCCGAGTACATGGAGATGAGTGAGTCGAAACACGACGCAGCTGTAAACAAATGCTTTAACGTACACAACCAACACTCATATACAGCAGCTTGGTCAGTGGCCCTATGCTTCAAACTATGATCCTCTAGGTAACCCTCGAGCACTAGCTTTCCTGGCGCGTTAACGTCCACTTGTTACTCAGGCTGCCCCTTGAACGTCGGAGATTCAAATCATTAGTCAGAGACCCCTGAGAATGCTTCAAGTTGAACATTCGACTTTCATGATACACTTTGGTGTGATCTGGGGGATCCTGTGGCGTTCCCAGGCCAGATGAGATATGTAATCCCTCCAGTGTGTTCTGGGTCTGCCCCAGGGCCTCCCACCTGTGGGACATGCCTGTAACACCTCTAACGGAAGGCGGATGCCTAAACCACCTCAACTGACCCCTTTCGAAGTGAAGGAGCAGTGGCTCTACTCCGAGCTCCCTCCGGATGTCTGTGTTCCTTACCCTATCTCTAAGGCTGAGCCCAGCCACCTCATTTCGGTCACTTGTATTCGCAATCTCATTCTTTTTTTTTTAAGATACTTTTTGGCCGTTTTAGCCTTTAATTGATAGGACAGCTTAAGTGTGAAGGGGGGAGAGAGAGAGGGAAGGACATGCAGCAAAGGGCCACAGGCTGGAGTCGAACCCGGGCCGCTGCGGCAACAGCCTTGTACATGGGGCGTCTGCTCTACCACTAAGCNCAATTTCATATTAAGAAAACTTCCAAAGCTGCTTGTTGCAGAGGGACTTTGTGTACTATGGTTTTCAATACGAAAATGCGAATGTCCCTATCTAGAGCCAGTGTTTTCTTTGTACTTTCTGGGCTACTGTAGAAACATGGCCGTGCAACATGGCGATCTCAGTAGACGATATAAAAGGTATCGAAAACATAACAGTTCTTTTTTCAGATGATTACACACTAAAGAAAATATTATATTTAATTTCTGCCAATATCTTCCCCTAAATCCTGCATACTGGACCTTTTAATATTTGAATTATAAAACTGTTTCAGTTTTATGTTGTCGGCTAGTTTATGTCATCTTTTATTATTATTATAATTAGATTTTATTTGGTATGGACATCGCAATTATATTGGACAAACCAGATGCACTGCTTGAGTGTTTTTGTCCATAGGAGGCTTTTGCGGTCAGTCCATCAGTTCTCTTGAGTTTTTGTAATCCAGGCTGCTGCAACAACTTCTCATCACCATGACCAAGGTATTTCCAAATAGAGGTAATGTGGCTTTGTCTTGTGACATGTCTGTTGATGTAAGACCTTGTGAGGAAATATTATAATATTGCATGTTTTTGTCCATAAAATTGACATGCTGATTTTTTGTCTCAGTTGGGCGAGGCTGAACTTGTGAAATGATGATGTGAATACAGAAGTTGTAGAGCATTAGATTTATAAACAGGCCGAAGAAGAAAGATTTCATAAATCAGAGGATGTGTTGATGGATTTAGGAACCGTTTAGGAGGGCAAAATACCAATTACAATTTCTTTTTGTCTTTCAAAAAGAACAAAAGATAGCAGTAGGCTGTGCAGAGTGCTCCATAGAGCTCACTTTATCAGTGCTAAGCTGGCTAAAATTTTCCCAGGCCGGAGTGATACCTGTTACAGATGCAATCAATCCCCAGCTGACCATCTGACCATCTACCACACCGAGGTTGAACAAATTTTGGTCTGATGTATTTGGAACCATTGATCAGGCTTTTAACACAAAAATAGACCCTAATCCTTTGTTTGCCTTATTCGGCCTTCCCCCGGCTGAGAATATGCTCACTACTATATGCCGTGTCATTTCCTTTATCACTTTACTAGCCAGTTTGTTTTTTAGTCCTTTTAACTTATTTATTACTAGTCTTTTTAATGCACTGTGTAGCTGATGAGAAACAGTATTTTGTTTCTTTTTGTATGTAAATACTCAGGGAAATGACAAAGTGAATCTGAATCTGAATCTGAATCTGAATCAGACGCTGTATCCTTCTCAAATGGAAACATGCCTTCCCCCCAACGCATGACCAATGGATGCGTGATGTCTTGCGATGCCTTCAGTTAGAAGAGCTACGATTCTCATTGAAAGGATCTCCGAAATCCTTTCAGACTACTTGTTGTGGTTTCTTCTTCCTGCACGCCTAAGTCTTGCAGGTTGTGTTTTTGCACCACTCAACTCATTCCTCTTTATTAATCTTTGATTTAATTTTATTTATTGAGTCATTTGTATTGTTCTTATTCACTCATGCTGCTGGTCTTTCTGCCTTTCGCTGACCTGTTTACACTAAACAGATTTATAAAAAAAAATAGCAGTAGGCAACCTAAATATTAATGTTATTGCATTAAATGCAGTAATTGATAAACAAGCTCTATTTTCACGCTTTTTATGCACTTTGGCACCTCAGGATCCCCAGCTCCACCAGCAGGGTACACATTTGTGATTTTTAGTGAAATGTCTCAACAACTATGGGATGGATTACTATGAAATTTGATACAGACATTTATGTATGGTGATTCCCTGACTTCTCATCTAGCACTATCATCAGGCCATGTGTTTTATTTGTCGCATTACCTCCATCTACTGGAATTAAACAACAATCTTCACCATCTTTGTAAAATAATTCTGATGATCCCTTCCCATCTATTTCCCACTCTGTTATCAAGTTCCTGTTTTCTACGTGTTTGAGACAGCCTCTCTCAAAAGCTGCTTCCTCAGAACCCCCACAAGAAATCTCTTTGCTGCATCTACGATTATATGGATTTCTCAAATTGTCTTTCTCTTACAGCAGTACAGTTAATTACCATTGCCAAAAATCTTCTTTTGAACCTTACAAAAGCAATATCCCTCATGCTTCCTGACTGCCTTGTCCTCCCTTCTGTCTTATACCATATCTTGCCTTACCAACTTCCTCCTCTGTCTTATACCATATCTTGCCTTACCAACTTCCTCCTGCTTATCTTTTTAATTATTTTTTATCTAGCTTTGATTATTTTTGTCTCCCATACTCTCTAAAGATTATTAATCTTCCATGCTGCATGATTCCCTTTGCAAGGAACAAACACTGGTTCTTTCCCTACGATATTTCCAGACTCTGCCATGGCGTGGAAAATTATCATACATATCATCAGATGCTGACAACGCACTTTGTTACAAGTGTCCACTTCCCACCATATAATGTGGGTATAGAGATCTCTAAAATGCATGAACCCTAAGTGACTGATAAGCCTGCGAGTTCCCCTGATTCTTTGGCTTTCTTTGTACCCAGATAATCCATATTTGAGAAAACAAATAACCACAGAAGTGATGTTTCAAGCTTCACACTCTCCATCAGACCTGTCTTTATTTCCATTAAGTATTTATGGGAGCATAGTCTAGTGTGTGGACTCTGTTTTTCTGCCTTTTGCATGACTTCTTGTCCAGCACCTAGCATTCATTGTCTGGATGTCCATGTGTTTGTGCACCTTTTTGTAATTCATATTTGGGCTCACTGATGCAGTGAACAAAAATAAAATCCTGGAGTGAAACCTCAGCTGCACAAGTTCACACAGAGGATCCAAGATTCAGCTGCAAATTTCTGCAGCACAATGCAGTTTAGAGGTGTGCACTAAAAACAAAATCACTGGGGCCTTTCTTTTCCATGCACAAGTACTTTCTTTATCAAAATGTGTGTTGATTTGAAGCATTATGAGCTTTTTATCACACTTATTTTATACTGAACTTCCACAGTCTTTTCAGTTCTGCGAGACCCTCCCATGTATGGAGCTACATTAAGGTCAAATGTTTTGTACTTGAAAAAATAAAATTTGAAACTGAAAATTCATGTGTTGATCTGATTTATCTGATATATGGAAGTGAAAAGTGAAAATAAATTATTCATTCAAAAGAATTACCAAAGTGAATCAAAATTATATTTAACCTCAAAAAACGTTTCATATACTTATTTTTATTTTGAATACATTGTTGTATTTTTCAAAATTAAAGATCAACACATGAATTTTCAGTTTCAAATTTTATTTTTTCAAGTACAAAACATTTGACCCTAATGTAGCTCCATACCCATGACTCCAAAACTACCATTACATCTTTAAATAAAGTTTTAACCCAAAGAGGTTTTTTCATAATTAAAGAGGAGAGCATGTGGTACAAACAAATACAGTACATGTTTAGCTGAATTTTGGGGAACTGTGTATAAAATGATGCACAAAATATGTGGAGTATTTCTAGTGTTTTATGGATGATACGGGATATAAAACCTTTCCTTAAAAAAAGTAATAAAAACTTGCCTGACATCCACCTACCTAGAAATGTAACTACATGTTGCAGCAACACAAATCTCCTTTTTTCTTTTTTACAAAGCTTTCACTTACTTTAATTTCACAAATAAGAAACAATAAATTGTGAAGACAATAAAGCCTCCACAAAAATAACACTTTAAGTCTTGTGTGTGATTTATACTGACTTCATCTGAGTAGAGTAAATCTCTGCTAGTTGCTAGGCTAGTTTATACAGTGTAAAAATGCCATAGGTTTGTGCTAATAACGTTAGCATGTTATATTTGTTTGGAAAACGTGTTTAGTATAAGACACTTGTTTTGTCAGTGAACCTCATGAGTTGTAATGGAGCTGAATTTTGTAACCTTACCTTTGTTAAATGTTGTCCCTGGTTTTATATGAGTAGAGGAATAGTCAGCTAGCAGCTAGGCTAATTTATACTTGTGCTAAAAGCATAAGCATGTTGTATTTGTGGAGAAAATGTGTCCAGCAACAGACAAACACTTTGTCTGTGAATGCTGCGAGTTATAGTGAAGCTGATTTGTGTACTTGTGTTTGAAACTGTCTCTATTAAGCCATGTTTAGTGTGTGTTTTGAATCAACTAAACTTAACAGCACTTAACAGCCACCAACTAGGGTTTTGGAGGTCTAACTGCAGAATGACACAGACACACCAGCGCACAAGTATAAATGCTCACAACGGCGTAGGCTCTCCATAGAGCTGACGCACAAGTATAATCCTGCTAAAAGAAAGAACAGTTAATGTTACTAATTATCTGATGTGCATAGACTAATACTGGTACAGTTAACATTTTGAGTTCCACGACAATCCTTTTCTAATGTGTATCTGTATATGCAGGTGTTAGATGATTAATTGTTCTTCAGATAGGCTGATTGTCCTTAAATAGACAAATATACTGCTTTAATTTGAGTACATTGATTTTAAGGAACAAAACATTTAAAGGGAACAAGCCTACTCAAGTTTAGCGGAGATTTGTGGGTAACCACAGAACCCATTTTCATTGAGATATCTTGAGGTGAGAGTTCAAGGGACTCTATTGAAAATGGCTACGCCAGTTGTTCCCTTGCAACTTTGGAGTGTTATTTAGCCCCCTTCATGACAAGCTATGCTGACATGGTTGGTACCAATACGTGCCTCAGATTGTTTCCTTTCCTAAAATATCACTGCCTTTGCACTAGCTTTAAAAGGTGCAGCCTCCTAAAGACAGTAGTATCACCTTGAGAGTAATAAACTAAGATGTGTTTTACATGTTTGAGCCCCAAAGCAGATAAGTGTGTGAGCTGCTCCTGTCCAGGGGCAAACAGGAAAGAAAAGAACAAAACAAAGCCCACATCTTACACAATCCGCTTTAAGCAATAACTGCCAGTTCCAGTTGAGCTGAATTTGTCAACGTTTAGTGACCAGCATGCTTTATAGGATGACAGTGACTTGGGACTGCCACCTATATAAGTTGTAACACATCTGTTTCCCCAGGCTTTGTCTCAGTCTGCTGCTGCCGCCTGATAACCAGCCATGATCCTCCAGGCTGCTGTGCTCGGTGTCTTCCTCTGCTCCGTGCACAGTTTTACCATACAGGTAAGCATCAGCACACACTTTACATTAGCTGACACTAATTGGATGAATACATGCATTTTTCAATGCCACAATTTGTAATGAAATGTGATACAATCTGAAATTTTACAGCCTCAAATTTAATTTTTACTCTGTGTCGTATTACAGGACTCTTCTGAAAAGGGTGACGAGTCGTCTGGTGAGACATGGCTGCTTTTCAGACTGTAAAATCCTGTAAATATATAGTCGTACATCATGTAACTGACACGTGAACAAATTGTTTCTGTTCCAAAGGCAACAACAACGAGGATGAGGATCTCGGTATCTCCACGCTGTTAGAGAAGGCCAATGTTAATGTTGGTATGTTCATCTCCATGGCAACTTATCATTCAGCAGCAAATGTACAGTTATGATAATATAAACTTAAATGTAGGACAAAAATACAAAGCTGGTGTTACACTTCATACCTGGAAGTATACAGCAGATGCTAACAGAACCATCAGTGAGGAAGGAGAGGTTGTATCAGACCCAGATTTGACCTGCCTGTAACACAGCAAGATCAAGAATATGAAATGCAGTGCCAGGAAAAAAAGAAAACTTGAGTATCTTCGTGTCATTTTGCAGGAAAGAACTTTGACGATCCTCTGGTGATGTATGGAGACATAGCAGTGCCAGACGGTTTCCAGAACGCCGATCCCTGCACAGCACGAGGCTGCCTGTGGCCTAAAGCCACCGATGGCAACGTCTACGTACCCTACCGCATCTCCAACCAGTACTGTAAGTACTGAAGGCTGAGCTTTCATTTGGTTCTTTAAACTGTTAGTGTTCATAATTCACCAACATAACATGCACACTTTGTATGTATTTTAGCAGCAATACTCAAAGGCTAGTAGTAGGAGTAAATAGTAGCCTGGTTGTAGAGTAATTGTGTGGTAGCAGTACGCTATAGTAGAAGCACTATTACTGTTCTATACTAAATAGGCAGCAGTAGCTGTAATAAAGGCAATTGTGGATTTAGTGGTAGTGGTATAGCAGCAGCATAGTAGTAGCAGTAGTAGTATGTAGTAATATTAGAAGCAATGGCAGTAGTACTAGAAATATTAGGACTTGTAACAATATAGTATTAGTAGTGGTAGCAGCAGTAAGAGCAGTGGAAGTCGTCAAAGTAGGATAGTAGTCTCAGCAATAACAGGAGATGCTTAGCACTAACAGCATTAGTAGTGATAGCTTTAGTGCAGTGGCCCCAGCTACCCTGATTGGCTGTATATTTGTCATTAAAGGAAGAGGACGACTAACCTATTTGAAGAACAATAGCAGTACCAGTAATAGTGGCACTAGTAGAATAATCTTACTATATAATGATGAAAACTCCGTCTGTGGGTGTGTGTGTGTGTCTGTTCCACGTTTTTCTCCTCACTGACTTGGTCAATCCATGTGAAATTTGGCACAGCAGTAGAGGGTCATGGGAGGATGTGAATGAAGCAATATTACATCAATTGGCCAAAGGGGGGCGCTATAGCAACCGATTGAAATGTCAAATTTTGAATGGGCATATCTCATGCCCCGTATGTCGTAGAGACATGAAACTTTGCACAGAGATGCCTCTCCTCATGAGGAACACATTTGCCTCAAGAACCC
>NC_065506.1:40954634-41012049 GCF_006386435.1 Epinephelus moara | reverse complement strand
ACTCCAAATAAATGATAATGTCCCTCTGTGTCTGCTGGATGTGTGAATCCACAATTGTTTACTAACACACAAGCTGCAACGACTGAAAAAAGTTATACTATGTCAGATTACAGCTTGATTTTCAGTGGCCAACAGATTCTTAATACAGCTTTAAGCTTGCAGACTGTCCATACTTCAGCTGTCAGTGGTCACTCTACAGTACAGGTGTACAGTTTAAACCTCTCATCACTGCTGTGTATTGGCACCATAGGTTCGCCTTCTCCAGGAACAGGCAGCCAACCATCGTTCCCATCCCCAACCCCAATGTAGCCATTNCCTCTCATCACTGCTGTGTATTGGCACCATAGGTTCGCCTTCTCCAGGAACAGGCAGCCAACCATCGTTCCCATCCCCAACCCCAATGTAGCCATTGGTAGGGCCACCCAGATGAGTGCTACGGACATCCTTCGGGTGAACCGCCTTTACCGCTGCAGTAAGTACCTTTTTCAAACCTAGTCCCCGCCTAAACTTCCTACTTGTTTCTACATATACCTGCAGTATATTCTCCTGAGCTACATAACATTTCACCTGTCTCCCTACCTGTCTCCTAACTGTACTCTCTCATACTGTCTTCCTGCTCAGTCAGGCTGAACACGAAGATCAAAAACTATGTTCATCGTAGTCGTGCCATAAAGAAATCAAGCAGCATTTACAGACTTTGACGTCTTTTTTAATCCATGTCAGATACGGCTGCTTCCAGAAGCGACCCTGAACACAAGCAGAAGAATGATGTCCTCTGAATCAAAGTAAGTGGGTCGTGGGTTTGGATGTTTTTTTTGGAAATTACTATGTACACACTATCCTCAGTGTGATGTAGAGAAGAGTTTCCATCGCTTTCATTTTTAGGAACTTTAATTTATTGATTTTTTTTATTTTTATTCTAAATGTTGTTTTGTTGCATTTTGCCACTGTAAGATAGTCACTGATCCAGACAGGAAACATTAATGTACATTTGTGCAGCCGTGTTTCCTCTAAGTCAAACATTGACCTATGATAATAATAATAATAATAATAATAATAATAATAATAATAATAAATTTTATTTATAACGCGCTTTTACAAGTGCTCAAAGACGCTTACATAAAAATAATAACAGTTTAAAATACAAAACAATGTAGAATAATAACACAATTAGAATACAGAAACAATGTAAAAGATCAGGGAGAGATAGAATATGATGGGATAGGATAGAACAGAAAATTAGACATATTTAGTTTACGGATTAAAAGCCAATTTAAAAAGGTGGGTTTTTAGGAGAGATTTGAAGGTGTGGGGGTCTGTACAGTCTGATGGATTTGGGGAGTGAATTCCAGAGGGTGGGGGCGGCAACAGAGAAGGCTGTGTCCCCCCCAGGTTTGGTGCTTGGTCCGAGGGGGTAGGGCGAGGAGATTTCCTTCTGAGGATCGGAGGGAAGGGGGGGGGTGTAGTGGTGGAGCAGGTCTGTGAGGTAGGTGGGGGCCAGGTTGTTAAGTGATTTGTAGGTGAGTAGGAGGATTTTGTATTGTATGCGGTGTGAAATGGGGAGCCAGTGTAGTTTTTGGAGGACAGGGGTGATGTGTTCTCGGGAGCGGGTGTGGGTGAGCAGGCGGGCAGCGGAGTTCTGGATGTGTTGGAGTTTATTGAGGAGTTTCGATGATGAACCGTATAGGATGCTGTTGCAGTAATCTAGTCTGGATGTTATGAAAGCATGGATGAGGGTTTCGGCAGCAGAGTAGGTGAGTGAGGGGCGGAGATGGGCAATGTTTTTGAGGTGAAAGAAGGCGGTCCTGGTGATGTAGTTAATATGGTGGTCAAACTTAAGTTGGCTGTCAAAAATGATACCAAGGTTCCGGATGTGCGGGGATGAGGACAGAGTGCTGTTGTTGAAGGTGAGGCTGAAGTTTTGGGTGGTTCTGGTGTGGGATGTGGGACCAATGATGATAATGTCTGATTTGTCACTGTTTAGTTGAAGATAGTTTCTTTGCATCCAGTTTTTGATTTCAGAGAGACAGTGGGTCTGAGGATGATATTTATTTTTTTATTTATTTAACCCATTTTTAACCAGGTAAGTCCCTCTGACATCAATGATCTCTTTTTTCAAGGGAGACCCGGCCGAAACAGCAGCATACAAAAAAGTAACAGCGAAACATCCACGCAATAAAAAACATATTAGAACACCTACACACAATGACAAGACCCAACAGATTCATTCATCCTTGTTCTTATGAGAGCTTTAAAATCAGGTAGAGAGACCAGTTCACATAGCTTCGTGCACTAGGAATACACCTGTTAATACACCTGTTACTTCGAAACTTTATGTATGTGCTGTATGTATGTGTATTTGTGTGTGTGTGTGCACATGTCCTCATATTCATTTAATATTCTTTTACAGTCTCCTCTTTTTCCAACAGATCAAGAGGAAATGAAGCCAATTGATGCATCTTTTTATCTACAAGCAAAATCAGAAACGCAACTTGTGCTTAATGAAAGTGATTAAATTTATAAATAAGACTGATTGAGTGAGTGATTGATTGATTGAAATTAACAAGTTGATTAAATGAGCTTTTGCGGCGTACTAATGAGATATGAAAAGCATCCTGATATATGTACACGTAGATGAATAACTGCTTGTGAGTCTGATTGAATACGTATAATGAATAAAAATGCATGTTCACATATCTCAACCTCAGCCTGTGTCTGTTTGCAACACACTTTGACCTGAAAAGAAATAAGTTGTACCAGTGTGACTAAAAAAACAAGGCTTATTCTTTCATCTAGAAGCAGAACTCAGTGTGAACCAGGTGATCAGCAATATTCACACTTTCTGTCATTCTCACTGATGCAGAGAATCTTGTACTCTAGGTCACTCTTGGTTCATTTCGGTGAATAGAATAAACTCAATGAGTCTCAGTTGACACCCACGGCTTGTTGTTCAAAATACACTTCATGTGGCCGACCACACAATACTGGTTTATCAAGCAAGATCACTTTGCATTTTTTTTGGCCACAGTTTGTAGAGATGAACCAAGCAGGACCTGAGCAAGTGGAACTATTTTGTTTTCATACACACACAGTAAACAAGCAAATGAACGGTTATCTAAGGACAAACATTTCCCTCTGGCCGACATGGCCACAGCAAAGAAGCATTAAGTTGACAGCGAGGGCTGCTGCTTTCAGGAGCAGTGGAAAATTGAATACTTTTTCACTGAAAGATGAAACAGTCGCTCGGTCTCATTTGTATGGGATTTTTATTTTGAGCAACATACTCAATGCAAGAAGCATTTTCACATTCGCTTATTTGGCCCCTATTTTTTTTTAAAAAGTTTGGACACAGTGGAGTGTGAGCATCCACAAGGTCCTCGTCTTACCGTATCTTAACCTTCAGAAACCCTGGAGTTCTCTTCACCTCTTCACTGTCTGTCTTCATGCAGACTGTGAAGGACTCAGAGGCCTCCAAAAATATCTAACCATGACCATAGATGCGTGCACGTTCCTGGAGTTATTACTATTTGGGATGACTTATACATATGTTCACATTCAATAATTCTTCCAGGACACTCACACTGTTGGCCTTCATGAACAGAGCCCAGTGAAGCTGCTTCATAAACACACACAGGTGATAAAACGTAGCACATACTGTAGTTGATAAGCCTGTTTCTGGCCTTAGTCTGAATGCCAGACTCAGCACATACACATATGTCCACCTGTGGGAATGAGTCTCAGTTTGATATTGAAAAGATGTAGGGTGAACAAAATAACAAATACTATCCTGTAAAAGATTTTACTATCCCATACAATACCTTTAATAAATACATTTGTTATAACAGGAGTTTATTTAACTATATGGCCATTTGTAGTGGTTTTTAATAGACTGTAAAGTGATCCATTTATGTTGTCTATCTTAATTGGGAGGATGTGTTTCATTACGCTGCACAGGTGCTGCTTTTGTGGAGGCATCATACTCCAACTTCACCTTTGTAATCATAGTACATAAATATGGTTTCATTCAAGGGTTCATGATGACAGCAGAGGTCAACTGACACTCATCACACATTTTAGCAACCCAGTGTTAAATGAATACAGGCCATGAAACAGTGACATTTTCACATTAATTCATATGTTTCTGTCCCAGTATAGTGGTGAAGGCATAAAGTGTCCTTTTTCCCACCCACAGTGGTTTTGAGATGTTTCTGTCTATACACGTGTTCAAACCATATGTGACTGATAAGCCTGTGAGTTTAGCTGATTCTGGGCTTTCTTAGTACCCAGATAATCCATATTTGGGCTCACTGACGCAGTTGAACGTATATAAAAACCTGGAGTGAAACCTCGGCTGCACAAGTCCACACAGAGGATCCAAGGTGAGTTCAGCTTCAGATGTCTGCAGCACAGTGTGATGGAGAAGTGTGCACGCTCTTTCAGCTGTCTTTTTTGAGGGGGTTCAAACACTGTGTTTCCTCTGAGTGGAAGCTGATTCGTGTCTGTGTCCTGCAGATCTGCTGGTATGGCTCGCATGTCTGTTTTCAGGTTCTCAGCTCTGGCTCTGCTGCTGCTGTCTGCCTGCTGTTGGGCTGACAATGAGGTAGGATCATAGTGGAAGAGAAACAGTTGCCAATGGAGGCAGAATGATTACTGGACATTCGCCATGTTGCATCATGTGGCACTTCCAGATGTTATAAAATACCTGTTAAGCCTCAACTGCCACAGTCACAAACAGGAAACGACTCCTGTCTCACATATGAAGCTGCTCAACTTCTTCACATTTATATTAATTCTGTTTGGAGATTAATTGACGCATTTATTTGAACCTCAGTTGAGTTTTTATGCTTTATTTTAGCAGTATTTTGATAATGAACATGTGTCTTATAACTCCCTTTTATAACAGTTTGAATATGAACGTCCCACTTTGAGACACAGTATTTGGTTAACTGGCCAGAAAGTTCTTCTGTTAACTTTTAGCTGTAATTTCAACTCATGTTTTTCTACCTGTTTCTCATATGTTTGTTTTCCCTCCTCCAATCCCACGCTGAACCTGCAGGCAGGTATGTAATGTATTCTAACAGTCAGACCTGATGTACTGACGTGCACAGTATTGTAACAAGTTTATTTTCACACAAAGTGAAATTGTGTCGATGTCACTGTGCAGAGGAGATTGCAGAGGAGGACTTAGGGGAGCTGTCTGTCTCTGAACTTCTGGAGAGAGCCAACAGTAATCTGCGTGAGTGTGAGCTGCTGCAGTCACCATGTCTCCCATGAAAACTGCTGATATGTCACTATTGTCTCTTCTATTAGTAGCAGTTCAGCTGGTTTCTGAGTTGCTGTATTATGTGTTTCAGTCCGTTCTGATGATGGTCCCATCCTGACTGAGGGAGACATCGTCATCGACAGCGAGACCGAGAGAAACGCCGACCCCTGCACCAGCCGTGGCTGCAAGTGGGGCAAATACACTGACGGAAAGGTCTACATTCCTTATTACATCGCCAGTCACTTCTGTAAGTGTCACACAGAGCTCCAAATATGCTCTGTCCATATACAGTAGGCTTTCATTTTTAATGCAGCCTGTTGTAGCAGCAACTTTGACAAAAGGTTCGAGAGTGAGAGTGACCAGAGAGCTAACTGTTCATACACCAGAATCTAACAGACAGGGGCCTGTTTGATGCTCACTGATGATAATAAACTCATTAATAGCAGCAGTCAGGTCCCCTGGAGTCACAACATGAATGACTAAAGCTGAAACAGATACAAAAACAACAGTCAGCAAAAGGTCAAATCCAACACAGTCAGGATTCTCTCAACCAATTAATTACAAACCACCAAGTCACTCAAGACGCTTTCACTCATCAGTCATTTGCAACAACACAAGTTACAGAAGCTGTCAGAAACTCCTCTAAACTGAACTGGATTCAGACCAACATGAGTTTTCCTTGTGCCGCGTCTTGGTAAAAAGCTAACTGTTGTGTGGTGTGGTCCTGCCAGCCTCCCGTGAGAAGGCCATCATCACCCGTGGACTGGAGTCCTTCTCTTCCTTCTCCTGCATCCGCTTCAGGCCCAGCAGGAGCAGCGACCGCGACTGGCTGAGCATCGAGTCCAAGGACGGGTAAGAGAGAGATGTTACAGAACAGTTTGAGTCGGAAGCTTTTCTCAGACTTCTGTGTTCTTCAACTCGTCTCTGATCCTGTCCAGCTGCTACTCCTACGTCGGCCGTCGTGGTGGTAAGCAGGTGGTGTCTCTGGCCCGTCGTGGATGCCTCTACCATGGAACCATCCAGCACGAGCTGCTCCACGCTCTGGGCTTCAACCACGAACAGACCCGCAGTGACAGGGACAACCACATCAAAGTCCTGCTGCAGAACGTTCAGTCTGGTAATGGAGCTGTTTATTATTCAGAGTGGAGCGTTAGAGAGGAGACCCAGGAAACTGTAGATGAGTCTATTCAGATAAGAGACACTGATATGATTTGTTTTCCTAAAAACATGCAGACCTGAAGTTTAATATTTAATGGATAAACCTTATGAACAAATACACTGAACATACAACCTTACAGACAGACAAGATTGTATCAGACAAAACAGAAGCTCATTGTTTGACTGCAGTTTTCCAAATATAAAACCATTAGATGTAGACTGGATTTTCTCCAGCAGCTGGACTCCTTTCTGTCCAGAGTCAAAGTGAATTCAAACCAAACAAATGTCACTTTAAACTAATGCTATTCTTGTTTTTGATTTTAGGAATGGAGCACAACTTCAGGAAGATCGCCACCCTGAACCAGGGCACTCCCTACGATTACAACTCTGTCATGCAGTACCACAAGTGAGAACAACTGGCTTCACTTCAGCCCTGCACTGTGTCGTCATACGTGTGTGTGTTGTGTGTGCAGGAAGTGCTGTGGTTCAGCCTAACTGCTGTGTGTCCTCTTGCAGGTATGCCTTCTCCAAGAACAACCAGCCCACCATGCTCCCCATCCCTAACAACAACGTGTCCTTTGGCAACGCTAAGGAGATGAGTCGCAACGACATCGCCAGGCTCAACACACTCTACGGCTGCTGTGAGTGTCCACATGAGCACATTATGAATATACACACACACACATGCTGCCTGTTACACTCAGTTTGACCTAACCCACCTGTGTGCTGTTGACTGTTACAGAGGAAGCCCGTTCAGATGTGCTGACAGACAGATCAGAGGGAAGACTGAACAACAGAAGCTGCGGACTTCAACTCATCAGCACACCAGTCATGATCAAACTATAAAGTTACTCTGAGTGAAAAACATTGCTGTATTTTCATTCTTTATCACATCATTGCTTCTTTTCTTAAAGGTTAACTTAGAAATTTCATGCAGTCATTTATTTATTCAGAGTAAGCAGCTGTTTGCTCACCTGCTGTGATGTCAAGTGTAATGATGACATTATAATGTCCCAGAGTTATAGAGTTAATATTAAAAAGAACGCAGAAGAGCTTAAATTTAGATGTTCTACAGTGTGTTCTTCTTAATCACAGCCATAATAATCCATCAAACTGAAGTGAATAAATAAAAGGGACGTGTTTTTGTTAGGAAAATGCAAACAGGAGAACATGGGCAGAGAAGGAACTGTAAATCAACTGTTAAAGAAATTATCAATCAATATAATAGCTTGTCAGACAGAGGTCTTAAAATGATGATAATACACATCTCCTAAATGAATTAACTCACCGAAGAGATTCTCTCTTATTGTCCCAGGCCTCACAGTCAAAAAATAAAATATATTCTGTAAAGAAAAATTGTAACATACACAGAAAATACTTTAGTAAACAGTGTCCTTTAAACACATTGTTCCTGGAGACTTTCCATTTCAAAAACAGTTGATGAAATACATTTTGAGATGATACTAGGATATTATCTGTGCAACACATACATATTAGTAAACATATTTAAAGTAAAGACTGAGTATTCTGTAATAATAAGGAGGAATATTTGGTGCAGTTTCTTTAAATGTTCCCACTCTGCCATCTTCTGGAGAGACGTCTACTTAGCTTCACTGTTGTCTTTGAACAAATAGAAATGTTTTTGCAGAATGACAGTGGAAACTCTTTACTGGACGATTCAAGCAAACTTCTCAGAAAGTTACACATTCACATATTAAGAATAATGAACTCCGAGCTAAATATAAAATTTGTTTTTGTACCTTTAGATGGTTCTGAAAGAGTCCCAAAAGTCCCTAATTTTAGACAAAGTACCATGGAATGATGTCTTGTTTTATCCCCTGACCTATTGTTTCCTTGTTTACTACCTTAATGAAACTCAGAACTATTAGAATTATTTTTAATTCCTTTGCATTTACTACAGGGTCGTAATTTAGAGTAAAGCAGAAGTGTTGCAAGAGCAATGGAGCATTGAAATAAAAGAAGGGTTGCTGTGATAAATTAAGATAAAAAATAAATAAAATAAATCATAGTTATTTTACAGTTATATCAGTGTACAGTTTTTTGTGATATTTAAAGGGAAAGTCAACAAAATACATGATAACATTATAAAATATTGACAAATTCCTTTAACTTTTACAATGTCAATGTCTTGTATTTAAACTCTCAGCAAATTGGTGCGATTTCTTTTAAAAACAAAGAGCAACTTGATAAGAAATGTCCCACAAATTGCAAGAAAATAAATAAATAAACATATAAAATATAGAAATATAATATAATATAAAAATGAAAAAAGCTATGGAAAAAAATATGTGTAGAATTATTATTATTACATAATTAAAATCATTATAGAGAATTTTTGTAATTTTTAAGCACCTTTGTTTGTTTTCAACTTTTTTTTTACTAATTTTCTCGTTTTTAAATTTTTCTTTTTACTAATTTCTGGCAATTTTTTGGTTCATTTCTTCTGTTGCTCATTGCATCCTTCCCGATGTTTTTTTTTTGAAAGAAATCAAACCAATTTGCTCAGGTTTCAAAGGGTTAAATATTGAGAAACCATCAATTTCTTGTAGTCAGTGTCTGAAAGGTTACTTTTGAAATGTAACAGACTACAGATTACTAGTTACCCTGATGAAATGTAATAAGTAATGCAACTATTTTAATTACTTAAGGTAATAAAGATGATTACTTTTGGATTTCTTTTCTAACAAATGATTTAAACCGGGCAATGAAGCTGAAAAATGTCCAGCCAAATGCCAAAAGAAGGTATTCCTGGCAAGAAGATGCAAAGCAACAGAATGTGTAAATTTTGAATGAATGAATGACTTTATTTCAAGCAAAACAAAAATAAAAACAAACAAAACATCAACATACATGCTTGAAAAGGAGCAGGAAGAAGTTTACATTAACACAATCCTACCACCTTCTCAGTATCATGTCTCGTTTAAAAAAGAAAGGGTGTAACCTCTTTGTTATCACCAACATTTTGATTGGTAACTGTGATTTAATTACTTATTTTTCACAGAAACTGTAACTGATCACAATTAAAATTATTTTTTGATTTAAAAATTATAATTAAAAGGATAGAGAAACAAGCTAAAAAAATACTAAAAGATGTATAAAATACTAAATAAAAGTTACCATACTCCACATGACTACTAGATGGCGGTACCGTTATGATGCCATATAATATGAGCGCCATCGCCTCCTCTGACGCAAGACGAAGGACTTCCTATCTCCACTGTCTCTCCAAAAATGGCGGACACGTGTGGCCAAGTATTGCTGGGATCAGGGCTCACCGTCCTCTCCCACCCTCTGATGTACATTAAAGTCCTGATCCAGGTAAGAGGAGAAGTTTTCACGCGGACGTTTGGAGGATGTTTCCGCTTCAGGAGCCGCTTTTACCACAGTTAGCTAACATTAGGAATTACTGCAGAACTCTACTAGCTAGGAGTTAGCCTGGAGAGGAAACTGCCAAAGTCCATTGAAAAAAACGCTGTTTGACGTGGCGTTGCTTGTAAGTAATTGAATATGTATGAGTTAAGCTGTATCGTGAACCAGTATCACGGTCTCTGTAATTCGGCTTACATTTTATACACATAGCAGCTAAATTTCCGGTAACATTATCAACTACACTGTTGTTCCGTCTGTTGTCCCTATGACCTTCTGTTTCCAAAATACACTGTTGTAGGCGGAAGTGAGGTGTGTGAACCAATTCTTAAAGTTCATACTGTGTTAATATGCAGTGCTGCTTCACTCGTTTCTATACAAATAACGTGCAAAAGCATTTAATCTTCGTGTTGCATACCTTCAAATATAAAAGTCATGTTTTCTAACAAAGCTGCTGTAGTTGAAGTGCTACAGATAGCAGCTAGTTAGCTATCAGCCAAACCGCTCAGCTCTGCTGTCAAACGTTACACCTTCTTTGTTGCTGCTTATTAACTGTCTTCCAAAGTGTAAAAGTGATTTCCAGTTTCTAACAGATTCACCCACAGCGGCGGTGTTGACCTGTTTAACAGTAAAAGGTCAGGGGCGAGCTAACATGTCTTAGCGTTGACATGCTGCTTATTTGTTTGTTTCACAGCACTCGGGTCTGTTAGCTCACATGTGTCATGAATAACATATTTGTAACATGTAATGCCCGCATTGTGAGCACAGTATCCGGGGACCTGTGACCTGCACTGACCAGTGTCCTTTGGCCCACTGAAGTAGCTCGTAAGCTAGCGGTTGCTAACAAGCTAAAGTCAACGTTAATCAGGAAGCTTACTTCTTTAGCTTTGCAGTTAAAGTTGTTTAAAAGACAAAATAAGTAGCGAACAGGGAGACTTTTACATCATGTGAAGACTAAATTAATTCAACTGACAAAGTGAGAAAGTAAACATTGAGGCAAATATGACAACAAGTGGACAAAAAGTGTCAAAACGAAACTAGGAAGTGTTGGAGGGCCACAGTTTGGTGCTGAGACACTGTAACGCAGACTGTCTGCAGGTATTGGGCCTTAAAAGTCATTCAATAGTCCTAAAGTTGAATTTGTGAGGTCTTAATTGCCATAAACAACCCACCACTGTCTTTTTACTTTATATTTGTAGTTACATGTTGGTAAACTGTGTGTACGGTTGTGATCAGAAGTTTACACAGACCTGTATGTAACATGTATGTCATGGCAGTCTTGATTTTGTAATGATTTCTACAACGCTAATCTTCTTCTGTGATGGAGTAATTTGAGTTTATACTACTTTGTCACAAAAGTAATTCTTGAAGTTTGGTTCTTTTATGAAAGTATTTTTTTTATTTATTTTATTTAACCAGGTTAGTCCCATTGAGATGGGGGGTTTCTTTTACAAGGGGGACCTGTGATACAGTCACAGAGTTACAGTTGACAACAATAAGAAAAACATTTACAAACACTCATACAATCAGATAAAACGTTTACAGGCCGAAAGCCTAGACTCCAAAGATTTCACCCTCTCTTTAAATCAGTCAAATGAATCAGTGTGTGTAAATGTAGTTCAGACTAAAACTTGTTCCAAACATCAGGAGCTGAAAACCTAAATGATTTCTTTTCTAATTCAGTCCTTATCTTTGGAACAACCAGTTTCAAAATGTCCATCGAGCGGAGATTGTGACTTCCTTGTTTCCAGGTCAATAGTGAACCTAAATAAGAGGGAAGTCTGCCCAAAATTGCTTTGTAAATGAAGATATACCAGTGACTGAGGCGACAAGCAGATAATGATGACCAGTTTACGTTACTGTAGAGAACACAGTGACACAGTGAAGCGATGAGTGAGAGAAGCACAGTTCATATTGAATCTCCGAGCCCAGTGATACACACTGTCCAGCAGGTGAAGAGAATGAGCAGGTGCTTTCATATAAAGTATGGGTCTCTTGAAAATGAAACCAAATCTGGTGGGGGAGAAAATATACATACAGCAATACTAACATTTGGTTAAATGTCTCTTGGCTGTATTCACCTCAGTTTGGTGCTTTTAGCAGCAATCTACAAGCCTCTGATTAAGTGTTTGACCGCTCTTCTTGACAGAGTCGGTGCAGTTCAACTTAATACGTTTACTTTCTGGACTTGTTTCTTCAACACAGTCCACATGTTCTGTTAGTTTTTTAAAGATATTTTTGGGTCGTTTTTGCCTTTAATTGATAGGACAGCTGAGAGAGAGATACAGACACAGAGAGAGAGAGAGAGAGACAGAGAGAGAGACAGAGACAGACAGACAGACAGACAGACAGACAGAGAGAGAGAGAGAGAGACAGACAGACAGACAGGAGTTGAACCCGGGCCGCTGTGGCAACATCCACTAAGCCACCGACCCCCCAGTCCATGNAGAGAGAGAGAGACAGACAGACAGGAGTTGAACCCGGGCCGCTGTGGCAACATCCACTAAGCCACCGACCCCCCAGCGCTGTGGCAACATCCACTAAGCCACCGACCCCCCAGTCCATGTTCTTGATGGGATTTAATTAAGTCAGGACTTTGGGAAGGCCTTTCCATACCCTTAATTTTAGCATGCGTTACCTAGTCCTTTACCACTTTTGATGTGTGTTTGGGGTCATTGTCTAACTGCGTCTGAGACCCAACCGTCTGACTGATGATTTTATGTTTTCCTGAAGATAATCCTCCTTCTTGATTATTCCATTCACTTTGTGTAAAGCAGCAGTTCCACTGTTAGCATAACCGGCCCAGAGCATAACACTGCCACATCCATACGTAACTGTTAGACATGATGGTCTTTGGGTTAAATGCCTCACCTTCTCCTCTCCAAACATATTTCAAAAGGCCTTTTGTCTGTCCATGTGATATCCATGTGATACAGCAACTTGAATCCTCAATTTTGGTGATGTAGAAAGTTTTTTGTTGCACGGCCTCTAAACTTGAGTGGTTTTGATTGACTACAGCTGATGACTTCTGAGTCAGTTTAATTGGCCTTGTTTGATACACTTCTTAGATTCGGCCACAGACAGAAGTCTAAAGAGCTCAGTGTGGATTTGAAAAAGCAGATCATTGATTTGAACTAGTCAGGAAAGTAACTTGGAGCCATTGCAAAGCAGCTACACATCCAAACATCAACTGTGCAAGCAGTTGTTTGTAAGTCTAAAGTGCATGACACAGTTGTGTAACTGCCACAATAAGGAAGTAATTGCAAGCTATCATCTGCAGCTGAGAGGAAGTTGGTCAAGGTGGTTAAGAGTCAACAAGAACCACCGAAAAGCAGGTCTGTGATGAATGAGAAGCTGCTGGATCGAAGGTGTCACTGTCCACATTCAAGCCTGTTTAACATCCCCATAGGCTGGAAGGCTGCTGCACAAGAAGGAAGCTCCAGAAGCGGCACCTTCAGGCTCAGCTGAAGTTTGCTGCTGATCACTTGGACAAAGAAAAGGCTTTTTAGAAGAAACATGAAAGAAAAATAAAGCTACCAGAGATATGTTTGAAGGCGAGGCCTTTAACCAAAAGACCATCATATCTAACAGTCTTCTCATTCATCACAGACCTGCTTTTCGGCATCACAACTGTAGATTAACCTAAGTCACTCTAATAACTATATTCCTACATAAAACCTACCTGAACAGGACCGTACACGACTTACCTTTACACTTACCTGCAATGCTTGTAGAAGAAAAAGATGTCCAAAAGTTTTTCTTAAATTTAATGCTGTTTAAGACCATTTCAAAATGATTTTATCTGATGGCAGTAGATACCCTGATAATCAGACTATGTCCAGTTACAGTGCAGATGTTCATCACTTTATATTGTGTGTGTTTTAGGTAGGACATGAGCCGCTCCCCCCAACTCTGGGCAGGAACCTGTTTGGCAGACAAGTCTACCAGCTCCCTGGACTGTTTGCTTATGGTGAGTTAGCTATGTTCAGAAATGGAATTTATAATATGCATTACAGACAGAGGTATGCTTTCAGTGTCTCTCCATGAAGCATTTAACCTTGTGAGCTTGGAAGTGTGATGTTGTTTTTGTATGACATTCAATTGACGATATGACGATCGATTCCATTTTGACTTTAACAAAACGTGACTGGAGGGTTCATTCAAACATGACAGCAGTCACAGTTTGGTTGCTTTATGCAGAACTCTGGGCTTTCAGATGCCATTTTTTAAAATCAGTTTTTCACTTCTGATATTTTGTGGGACTGTGACAGCAGCGTTTGTGCTTGTCAGTAGGAATATAAGGCCTCTAAATGTCTTTGTACTTAAAACAGTAATGACAAAAGAAGGCAAGTCTTGAGCTGTAATTTTCCTGTGAGTTTATTATAGTTATGTGTTTCTCGCCTAAATGCAACCAAAAACACACATGCAACCAAAAACACACTCAACCTGTGTGTTTGACCTCATTGGTCAAACACACAGGTTGAGTGTGTTTTTGTCCTCACAGAACATTTGCAAAGGAAGTATTTTAAAAATGTGCGTTGTTTAGACCCTTCTTTACTCGCTAGCAGTCTGTGTCTTCTTTACCTTTGTTGGTGCACTGCTTTATTTATCAGCATGTTGCTTTCACGCACTGTCCATCAGTGGAATAGCGTGAAACCAACCTGCTGCCTGCATGTATACTTAACTAATGAAACAGGGACCCGCTCATAAAAACACAGCTCCATAGAAGTAGTTGGGGTCAAAGACTCCACAGGGTTCCTTTAAAGACCATACCAGTCGTATGTACACGCCTAATATAGTAGCCAGGTGTTTCCTTATTTAATCTTATTTAATTGTAGGGTTGCCTGCAGCTCATTTGCTCAGCCTCTCCTTGTCCCACTCTCTCTGTTTATCAGACCACAAATGAGACAAGAATTAGCTGTTAGCCACCACATGGTCCTTCTGCCTCACTCCCTGCCACTGTGGAGGTGGGCGGGCAACAGTTTGGGAGACAGATCTTCAGTTGGCAGCTGTAGTGGCTCAAATTCAACAAGCGCAAACCCCCCCAGCACCAGTTGTCACAGCAGGTCTTACCTGTGTGACGGCAGCAACAGAAAGTTTGCTCATCTGGCGGGCAGTCGGGGCTTCTCGGTACCCTGGGTTTGGGGTTAGATTTGGACTGGAGCAGCTGCTGACTGGGGCTCTGTCTCTGGAGCTGCGGCCTGCTCTCCTTCTAGCAAGGTGCTATGTTGCGGTGAGGAGTGACGCTGAGGACACTGTGATTCGAGGCTCTAGCTATTATCAGCAACATAAACAGGAACTTGAAGCTTGAATATGCTCAAAGTTTATTGTGGGATTGTTGCCCAATAATGCCAAAATGAAACTGCCTACCCCATGGGCCAGAGGTTGGAATTGAACCCGCGTCCGCTGCAACAAGGACAAAGCCTTTGTGTCCGCACCCCCATGACAGTCATGTCTGTTAATTAATTGTATTCCCTGCTGAGTTTCCAAACATCATACCTTTATAAATGCTCTGTGGCAGCTGAATGTCATCAGACCCTCACTTTAGCATTTGATCGCACCACCTCGAAGGATTCACAGACCACTTCTCTATTTTAACTCAATTACATCTCTAAAAATAACTAAGTTTAAGGAAGTGCAGTGCGGGTGTGTTTCGTTGTGATGCATTAGCTGTGTTCAGCAAGTTTCAAGGTTGGAAAAATGCATGAAATGGAACATGGTTGCTGGTAAAGGAAGGTCTGGGCACAGATTTACTAAGCAGAACCACTGGTACAGTCCAAGAAACATACTTTTTTCTTTTTTTTTAAGGCCTCTTATAACTTAACCTGCTGTTTTATTCTCTGAATGTTTCAGCAAAACACATCATCAAGATCGACGGAAAAGCAGGTCTCTTCAACGGGCTCGGTCCACGGCTCTGTGCTGGCTCCATCGGCACCATTGTGCACAGCAGAGTTGTGCAGGTGAGAAGTGCACCATAAAAGGATGTAATTGCACCTACAGCTTTTTTTTTTTTTTAACAGAAGAGAGAATGTACTGATTATAAAAATACACCAATCAGCCAAATTAAAACCACTGACAGGTGAAGTGAATAACTTTGAAAGAAAGACAAGCTATTCTTTGCCAGAATGTAAATGTCTGTATTCACAAGGACAAGTTTTATCATGTTAACCTCTAGTTTCTTACAGAAATGTCAGGAACAAGGCACACTTCAGGTAAGAGCCTTTTTGCCTGATTTATTGTTCGTGTCATTACAAACTTTTCTCTAAGGTTAGAAGATGCTGAGATTTGTTTCTGTTGTCCAGGTTATGGGAGGTCAGCAGAAGGCTGCGGAGGGCTCCCTACAATACGTTGTTAACGAGGTGAGACATCTGTACAGTTATCATCAAGGACTGTCAAAAACATACCAAACAAGAGCAAACTCCACAGAAGTGTCTGTTAACATGTATTACACTCTTTCACTGGTCGACATAGTGCTAGTTCACCACAGCCAGGCACACTATGTTTAGCACACTCTGCGCTACGGCTAAACGATTAGCACCACTGCTATAAAAATCTCCCTATATGCAGTTAACTCACTGTCTCTGCTTGTTGAGGACAAGCAGGGATTGTATACATTGAACACACTCAGATAAGGGTCTGATTGATTGGCCACTGATGGTTATCACCCCACATCATTCTAAATAGTTTGTAGGCCGATCAGATGACACAAAACTTGACACACACACACACACACACACACACACACTGAACACTTCTGTAGAGGCTGTTATACACTACACTGCTTTCTGACTGTTTACATTCAGCTTTGTTTTGCCCTTTAATGGCCCCACACGGCTGACATGGTATCTTTATGTAAACCAGCTCTTTTTCATTTTGCATTTCTCCAGGATTTCAGTCGTTTTTATTAAATGTAATTCACTCATTCATTTTCCGTAACTGCTTATCCTGTTAGGGGTCACGGGGGGGCTGGAGCCTATCCCAGCTGACATTGGGTGAGAGGCAGGGTACACCTTTGACAGGTCTCCAGACTATCACAGAGCTGACACATAGAGACAGACAACCCTTCACACTCACATTCACACCTACGGACAATTTAGAGTCACCACTTAACCTGCGTGTCTTTGGACTGTGGGAGGAAGCCGGAGTACCTGGAGGAAACCACTGTAGAAATTCACTGTACTTAAAATTGAGTGTGTTTTTTACAAACTTGACATGTTTGCGAGTCACTTGCGGTCCATTCAGAATGGCCAATTTTGGACTGTGACCCACCAGTTGGGAACCGCTGTTTTAAATAGATGTTTTATGAACTGACTGATGACCTGTTCATCAGAATAAACTGTAGCTCAACAGAGTCGTCCCACAAATTTCACTTCTCTCATTGTGGTCGGTTCAGTTCGTCTTTATTTTTCTTTTGAGGAACAAACCAGGCATGTGTGAAGACTTAAGTTTCAAGCGATGTACTTAATGGTCATGGTTATGTTTCATGTTAACATTTCAGTTGATCGTTTTCTGTCTTTTCTACAGACAACCAAAGAGATGATAGCTCGTTCCTGCGCCACCATTGTCACACATCCCTTTCATGGTACGTCATTAATGTCTGCAACTGCTCGACACTTTCAGTTGGCTTTAACCAGCTAACTCCAGCAGTGTGCATGTGACACCAAAGGGTGTAGTCGAGCTTTGAAATTGCTTCTCTTGTTTTTTATTTGAACGTTGTGGATGTGGCAAATCTGTGTGTGGAGACAGCCGTCTGCATGTCATGTATGTTTTCCTTGTTTTTCAGTGATTACTTTGCGATGTATGGTCCAGTTTATTGGGAGAGAAACAAAATACAGGTACGGTTTTTATGTTTTAGATACAAACGTCAATGAGAAGAGCCATGAAAATGGTTAAATTTAAATTAAAAATATATTTATTTTCTTCTGTTCTCAGTGGGGTGTTTGACTCCATCGTCACAGTCTACAGAGAAGAAGGCATACTGGGCTTCTTCGCGTGAGTTTGACTCTCCTTTTTATTTTGATTTTGAATACACCACGTTTTGTTGCATTGCCTTGATGGTCAACTTTGAATAATTTCAGCATGTTGTCATCACTTAAAGGCAAAATGCCCCCATAGATTGTTTGCCTTAGTGCTGAATGCTTCTGAATGCTGAACAGGCAACAGATAATAAGTTTTTCAGATTTTCATTTTTATGATAAAACAGAAAGACAAAATACTGTTTCACGTCTAAAACTGGCAAAATTAAAAGTTCTCAGTGAAGTAAAATTATTCACTTAATGAATCCATGTTAAATTTGCCGGTGTCTACAGAGACTACCACAAGCATTGGTCACCGCCATGTGACAAAACAGCAAACACATTCCACAAATAGTGTAATACTAATAATAGTAGTGCAGCCTAATCTTTATCTGCAACAGAAATACTAGGTTTAAACAGTATGAAGACACATGTAAAAAAAGGTGGACTTAGACAGATAATGATCATTTTTCCTCATATTTTTTAAGTCAGAAATGATTATTTTTTGTGTGTGTGTGTGTTTGTTTTCAGTGGGTTGATCCCTCGCCTGCTCGGTGACGTCCTGTCTCTGTGGATTTGTAACCTGCTGGCTCACCTCATCAATACATACGCCATCGATGACTCGGTATACCTCTCTTTAATCCCTGCTTAGCTTAGTATTCTGTATGTGTTGGTTTAAGGCCCTGTCAGGCAGCATTTTAAGTCCAGTATAAATCTACAAAAATTAAAACTTGTGCAAACTTTATACCTGTTAGTGCACTGGTCTTCTGCACATCTGACGATCACTAGAACATTTTCCTCTAAATTGCAGCGGCTAGCTTTGAGTCTCCCTAACTAGGCTCTGGACTCCAAATAAAAACTCTTGGAGACCAATTGCAAAATTGAATAGTGTGTGGACAGATTAATTTGCTTTCATTACCAATGCTACAAAGTTAAAGTACCAAATAATCAAGCCCACTGCAGAGGAGCCACTTTGTGGAAGAACATGTTAATGGATGCTTTGACTTATTAGTAACGCTGATGGGCTAATTTTGACTATAAAGGCTCCGTTATCTGTGTTTTGTGGCTGCAGTCAGATATTTTTTATATTGCTTTTAGTCAAAAATGGCTCTTTGGATCATACAGGTTGCTGACCCCTGTACTCGACCCAAGCAAACAGTGCTTTATAGACAGAACTAAAGCCAAATAATCTTTAAACTGATTTTTTTGATGCCTCAGCCAAGTCATATATCCTATCTGCAATTTATAAAACATATACTTTACGCCTGTTAAACTAATAACACCATGTATGAAATTATGACATTTCAGCACCATTCCACACATTCTCACATTCTCTGTTAATCTGTTTATCTGCACAGATGAGTCACACAGGAGAAATCAAGAACTGCTCTCAGGCTGTGACCGGGGTAAGTATGACAGAAATGCAGCAGCACACTGGTTTGTCTGTTCGTAGCTCGTAGTTAGATCACGTTGCTCCTCTTCTCTTCTCTTCCAGTTCTTCGCCAGTATGCTTACATACCCTTTTGTCTTGGTGTCAAACCTCATGGCTGTCAATAACTGCGGGTGAGTTGGCAGCAGCTTATTTGTGTCTGTAAATCCTCCCAAGTGTTTAATCAATCAGACTCATATTTCCACTGCTCTCGCAGGCTTGCTGGAGGCCTGCCTCCCTATGCATCAGTATATCCCACCTGGGTGGACTGCTGGAGGCATCTAAGCAGAGAGGTAAAAACACCAAACACCAAACTGTGTAGATGCTGTGTTCACTGGATAAATACTGATGTTACATTAAGTGCTACGGTGTCAGGATGCAGAGGTTTTACCACCATCATATGGATCACAGCACGCATTTTACGTTACATTGAATAGATTTTATTGCTTTGAGGATGTAAGTTTCAATTTAGACTAAATAGTGACAGCCATACATGTGATATATAAGCAGCACATTTTTATTGAGTTGCCGAAAGATTTATTGCAGACATGTCTTATCAATTTAACCCTTGAAACCTGAGCAAATTGGCTTGATTTCTTTTAAATACATGGTACCCAAAAAGAGTGTTTAAAAATTATAATAATTCAGTGACATAATTTTAAATAATAATAATAAATATACTGTAGTTTCTCCTAGTGTTTTTCTTTTTTCCCTATTTTTTTTTAAATATACTGTAGTTTCTCCTAGTGTTTTTCTTTTTTCCCTATTTTTTTTTTTTAAATTGTTTTTATATTTTTTTTTTTTTCCAATTTGTGGGACATTTCTTACTGAGTTGCTCGTTGCCTTTTTTTCCCATGTTTTTTCCCAGTGTGCTCAGGGTTCAAAGGTTAAATACTTGTGAAAGGTGTCTGAAAGCAGCACAAGAAAAATGATGTTGCTCCAGGTTTCAAAGGGTTAACTAGACAAAGATATGTTTGCCTTTGACTCCAGCTATGAAAATAATAAAACAGGTAATGTCACACTCAAGTATATATTGAGGTACAAGGAGTATTTAATGCAGGCATGGTTTGATTGGAGAAGTTTCTTTCAGTTGATACCTTTTAAAGGTATTGGGTACTGATACCTAGCACTAAATTAGTTGATTAGTTCAGAGGACCTTGAACTAATGACTGACAAGAAATCTGGACCAGCTGGGAATCACTTCTTCATAACTTGCTGCAGTCTTGACTAATGTGCTCATAATTAGCAGTTTGTTCATGAGCTCCTTGGGACACCAGAAAAGATAATAATACCTTGAGGAATAAAGGGATACGTCGCCCACAAAAAGAACATTTGTAGATCAGTTAGTCCACCTTGAATTCATTAAGAACTTTACTTTTCTCACATGCATCCATGGAAAACAGCAAATATAAATGATGTATTGATTGATTGGGGTCCACGTTTAACAACAGAGAACCTGCATTAAAATATGTGTTTAGAAACGCTCACTTAATTTGTGCAGTATAGTCCAAGTATCATTTATCCAGTTGTGTGTTCAGGACTTCACATACATGCATTCACTAAAAAAAATAGAATTTGGCTTTAAAGAGAGCAGTTTTAGGGGCCGGACACATGCCACGTCTTTAACCGCATGGAATACTTGACTACTACTCTTGTGCCTTTTCTGTGCCAGCTTTCAAGAGCGCTGCTTCAGGTTGTGTCTGAGGTTGCTAAGCAACCTCAACCAGCATTGTATAGCCTATTTACCTGAAATCCTGAGTGCAGAGCTGATCTTCTTCCAGGCGCTGTTTGTAAGTGTGTAGTCCTGTTGTCTGTGGGACAGATGTAAAGCTCTGGCAGCTCTGCACGAACACGATCAACTTCTACTTCATATTTATCACAGACTGGAATTTACACATGAAGGGAAAGATATCTGTCGTCGTGATTGGTTGTTCCTCCTCACATGCCATGGGGTGTGTGCTGCTGCATTCCAAAAGTTGAACTCAGTTTAGGGCACAACCATCGCACCCCAAAAAATAAGTGCTCGTAAATATGTCGCTCTGGCATTTGAGTGCGCCTCCTGTGCATCTACATTAAAAACAATGAATGTGAGGGCACAAAAAATGTGGCATGTGTTCGGCCCTTTACAGGAAGTTCAGTTTTAATTAGAAAATGCATGTGTTTAAGAAGTACGGCCATTTTGTGGGTGAAGTTTTCTTTAAGCAATTCTTTTTTACGTCTATATTCCAGTCTACAGTGCTGGAAACAGTTTGCCTTTTGGTCACACGTTTACTGAAACACTTCTGTCTCCTCTTCATTCCAGGGCAACATGAGCAGAGGCAACAGTTTATTTTTCCGGAAGATTCCGGCAGGAAAGATGTACGTGATGGACCAGAAGAGATTTTTTTAAAGCCTCAAGAGGACTGAGCTGAACATAGTTGTGATAATAAAACAAAAAAGAATCAACATTGCCTGATCTGGGGGTCGGACAGTCGGCACTTAATCTCTTTTTTCTTTTTTGTATGCACTTGTTTACTATGAGGGTTTTTTTCTTCTTCTTGACAACTTGCCATCATGTGAAATAAAAACACACTAATTTCCAGTTAATTTCCAGCAGGTTTTGTTTTATTAACAGAAATTTACAAATTAAAACTGCAGGGTCGTGAGAACATGAGATGAGCAGAAATCTTTTTAAGACCCACATGTACAAAATGTGATGGAAGGACGGCTTGTGCTGTCAAACCTGTCTGTGTTATGAATGACCAATGTCAAAGCCCTCCCCATGTTTTTTTTTTATATAGATTATTGACAATGACTCCCCTTCATCCACGTGATGGGATTTGTTCGAAAACAGCACTTCAGTCTGCATGTGGTAATGTCTAATAATTCACGTTAGTGATCAAGTGGGACCTCTTGTCATGTGGTATTGTCTTGATGTGTTAATTATCATAAAGCTCACTGCTTGGCGGGCGTGTAATGCTAGTGAAGAGGAGGGAAAGGACTCAGAGGTGATGGTTGTTCAGGAGCATGTATGGATGTACAGAGGCATGGAGGCTAGCCTGAGCTGACCAATGTCTCTGGGGCGCTCTGAGCGACCGAATGCTTGTATCAACTCATCCTGACTGACCCAAATAAAAACAGCTTTTTTTGACCTTGTCTTCCTTGTAAAGGTGTTTGTGTAGAGTTTAGGTGAAATGCTCCAGGCGCTTGAAGGAAAAAGGATCTGGCACACAAGCAAGGTATGGCATCAGAGAGTTATACAGCTTAGAGAAAAGGGCTGGCACTGGTGGCTCAATGTTCCTTATGGTCAACTCATCCCATGAAAAGACCAAACCATGCTCAATCTGGGAATCAGTATTTGTTCAACAGCTAACTTATTTTTTTCTATTTAAAATGGCTAATATTTAATTTTAGAGCTGCGTGAATTAGACTGCTTCGCTCATCGCCTCCTTGTCCCACGTTCACTCTCAGCTTATCATGACACACCAGGGGACGAGCCTACTGCTGCCAGAGTGCGAGCTCGGTTACGGGAAAATCGGTGAGGGTTCGCTCGCACAATGACAGGGCTAACTGTTAGCATCACACAGCTAACGTCACCTAGCAGATATTGACAGGTTTAGCAAACAGTAGAGCTGCTTTGTCGGGACTGTTAGCTTGTGCTGACCGGGCAGACATTGAACTAACTGCAAGGAGAGCGGCTCCGAAGATGATTCCCCAGAACCACGTCTAACCTATGTAACAGTAGCAACTTAAAGTTTGCTATTTTTTTCTAACGTTAGCTTTGAATTTATTTATATTTTGGGCTAATTGAAGCCTAAATGTTCATTAAATGAATTTCAAATCATTTACATTCTTATTCTAACATTAAATCTTTTTGCAAGTACTCATACTACCAGACGCTTTTGCTCAAGAGGGAGAAAACCTAGAACTTCCAGAATGCACTGCACCGCACCAGATCAATAAATGCTCATGCTGGAAGGCGATGTCATGCAAACATGTCAGTTTGAAACAATGGCAAGAAACAATCTCGTATTACAGTTAAACAGTACACTAAAACATATTTCTGAAAACATTTGAGGAGAGAAAAAGGCAACTCAGTAACAGAATCTTGTTTTATATTTGATCAGCGCTGCCTAGTTTTACCATTTCATTGGATTTTGATCCGAGTTTGGGCGAGAAAAAGAGGCGGGCGGGTCTGTCTCTTGATCATCTTCTATATTCTTTGTGTCTGCATTGGCTTAAAATACCCATCCCTATCTTGTGTGTATTGTGTGTCTTCAAGCCTGATTTATCTTTTCACTCATGTTCCTTAATTACAGTGAACACACAAACTGTAGTTTCTTTGGACTAAATCCCACAATCACTGTCCAGCTGCCACAAATACTCACTAGGGCAACAAATATGGATTAATCCACCACTGAAAATTGTCCCAAACAAAAACACCATTTCCTTCTGTTTGATAAAAGCTACAGTGATCAGCTGTTTTGGGCAATTACTGATCCCTTTATAAAAATAAACTATATGTGTGAGTTGTTTTTAAAGATTTACAGCAGGTACCAATGGTTTGAAGCTGAGTGTCTTTTCATTGGATTTGTTGACACAAAAAGTCTATAATAAAACCAGACTGATCCTCGACTGGCAGGGTACAAAAGCCAAAGACACAGTTTACACAAGTAAAGCAACAGTTACACAACACCTGTTCAGCCCAGAGCCAATACATACAATCGGTGTCAAATGTTTATGTGCCCATTTCATTGATAACAGCACTGTACAATGCACAATCGTCTATATGAGACTAACTTGTACTGTGGCAGTGGCTATTTACAGTGTAAAAAACAAAATTACAGGACAATTTTTTGCCATGTCAAAGAGGTATTAACATCAAGGGCTTTAGCATGTCAATACCCAAATGTTATAAACTGGACTCTACACTACTATGCACATCCAGTTTCAGACCACCCCTGTAGTGTAGTCTACTGACAGCATTAAGTGCTTTGATTTCTATTCATGTAAGACTCTGAAACTTAAATCCAGTCTTCACCTGGCATCTGCAACTGTGTTCAGAGCCAATGATTTCAGCACTTATAACTGGTTAAAAGCATCTTACAGCCAGACACACGTTGCAGCGAGTGACCCAGCAATCTGATATTTAATCATAAGTCATTTTGTGTGTGCCCAGAAGCAACACGCAAACACACATTCATTAAGTGCTTTGTAGAAATGCCAATTACCTTACCAAATAATCAGTTTCTAACTCACTGCTTCAGGCTTTTCACTCAGTACACAGGTGTATTATATGTAAGCCCTTGATAGAAACATCACTCAACAGAGGCAGAGTCCTTGAGGAAAACAAAAAGGCAGCATTTGCTTCTACAAAGCATTGTTCAGTCAGTGTGTCCTACACTATATGTTCTTGGCTGAGCTCGCTGCGTCTTCTGCAGGTTTGTTACTGCTGTGTTTAGTGCTGATGTGTTGTGTCATGTCCTTACGGTTGGTCACTACGTGTCCACACTGCACGCATGTGTAGCGCCCTCTGGTGTGCTCCCAAAGGACACGTCTGTTGCAGGATAAACCTGATGGATGAAAGGACAAATTAATGTTTGAACAAAAGGACCTGCAGACACCCAATTCAAAACATGATGACATCACGCCTGCACTGGCCTCACACTCTCTAACAAAGCGGTAAACATTTTTAAGATGCTTTTTCATACTGTGTAGGAACTCTGTACTGCATGGGGTGTTTACAAAGCATCAAAAAACTACACTGACATTCTTTGTAAAGGGTCACACAGCTGCCTATACAGAGGAAGTCAAATGTGAGCTTGAGTTCTTCCTTATCTGAAGTGACGGTCTAAGGATAACTGATCAGTATCTGCAGCTTCCTGTGGTTTAAACGACCCATTTAGCACCAATAGTGTCATCATGTGGAGCCTCATCTGGCAGGTTACAGCTGTGTGCTCTAGTGTGAGGAGAGGCTTACCTTGATTTTTCTTCCAGACAGCGGTGGACCCAGGAGGAGAACGAGGAGCCGGTGCTGGAGCATGGTGCACAGGCTCAGGAGACCTGGTCTGTGTCAAGTGCTGCTGACTCTGGATATCAGGGGGGTCAGGAGCCGCTGCTGCTGGGCCATCCGGGTTTGAAGGTGCAGAGAGAGCAGGGGCTTCAGCCATGACCTGAGGCAGAGGAGCTACCTCTGTGAGCTGTGGAGGACCAAGCTGTTGAGGGGAGAACTCTGTTTTAGGCAAGAAGGGGGGGCCGAGGACAGGGGGGGCAGCCGAATCCAGCTGAAGAGCAGCAGCGGGGAGGGAGCCATCTGGGTTTGGGATTTGAGAGGGTGGTTGCTGGGGTGTAGTCATTGAGTCCAGCAGTGGGGGCTTCTGTTCCACGTCCATGGGGGTCACATTTGGGTTGGTCGCAGCAGCAGGCGGAGGGGCCGCCGGTTCAGTCTGCTTTGCTTTGCTTCGTGGCACTTTGGAGCAGGTGTGCAGGTGAGTCAGGAGGCCACGGTAGGATCGCAGCTTTGTGCGACAGCTCTCACACCTTCAAAAAAGAGGTAACGATTCACTACTCAAAATACTTTCACAACTGAATACACAGGATGAAACATTTTATACAGTTAAATAAAATAAAGACCAACTCACAAGAAGAATATGTTGGGTTTGTGATGATGCCTCATATGTTCCATAAGCTTCTGCATGTTGGGGAAAGAACCGCTGCATCCGACGGTGGAGCACAGCAGGACCTTTCCTGGGGAGAGGACAGTGTTACATGACAGCCCAGTTTTTCTGGTAACCCCCTCTCCTCTCATTTCCAACACAAATCATACCAAATCTGAAACTTAGAACTAGGTCGGACATTTATTTTTGCATTCATAAAACTACTTTTTTAATGCCTGAGGCTGTGCTGCCTTTACCATTTTTTGTATTGAATTGCAGGGTTGTCAAGCAGAGGACACATCACATGGAAACTTCATGTCACATGTAAAATTATTCATTTCAACTTAACATTTTTCTAAAATTTCATTAAAATATAAAAAATATACTTCCACTTCCTGGTTCAGAAGAGTTGACTTTTGAACCAGGAAGTGCTCTTTATTTCACTTCAGCACAAGTTTACGTTAGACACATTAATTTCCACACTAATTTCCACACAGGCGGGAGGTCACTAGCTGTGTATACGACTAAACTCATGGTGCTAAATGTCTTTTACCACAACGTTAACCATAACACATTACAACCGTTGTGAAATACATAAATATTAATCACTGAGTGACGAGTAAGGTGAGTGATTTAGAACAGTGGTTCCCAACTGGTGGGTCGCTGGTCCATTCTGAATGGACCGGAAGTGACTCTCAAACATGTCCAGATTGTGAAAATAGAAAAAAAAGCACACTTTATTTTGAAGTACAGTGAATTTCTGGCACATTTGAAGTGTCGTTTCCTGCTGTAGAGTGAGTAACTAACAGACAGCTCCTTGACAGAGACAGTAAACTAGCTTGACAACATGGCCAAACGCAAGTGTGACGCTGAATATAATAAACTGTGTGGACCTTGAACAGATGACTAAGGAGAAATCTGGACCCCGTGGCTGGACCAGTTGGGTACCACTGAGATAGAACATATTTAAAGACAGTTTTCTTATAACTTATGGCCTTAAACACAATGTCTCACGGCATGCTGGGAAACTCCACCTATTTAGCCCAAACATGCCACAATATGTTAAGTGCACAATGATATTGCTGTTTATTGGCTCTAAACAAAGATTAGGCCAAATCAGCTTTATAAATTTTAGTCAAATTAACTCATAAAGTGTTGACTTACCATAAAAACACTATGTTCACAAGGGATGAGTTTTCATGTCATTTTGACAATCCAGGGCATTTGTGTCGCCTTCACATTAAAATTTTGTGTCATGGATGAACAGAAGTTTACAGTGTGCATTTAAATTATGACAGTAAATGTATGCATGAAAAAGAAACACGTCACAATATGTTTTGTATGTCACTTCACTTTTAGGTAGTTAAGGTGTTGCTCCACAGCTCCAGTCAACACATTCTCCAAAGGACAAACATCAGAAGTCATTCATCTACATTATAACCTGAGGAGACTGAACTTGTGTGTGTGTGTGTATGTGTAAGCCTGCAGGATTGTCCCTCTCTACAATGCAGATGTTATTAACGTTACACCGCACTGGCCCAGTGCCTGGTGACATATCTCCTTCACTGTACCCCCATGCTCCAGACCAGTGAGCTCACCTGGAAGAGACTGAGCTGAGAGCTCATGGTCCTTGATGTGGCTTTCCAGAGAGGTTGTATCTGTGTACACCCGCCTGCAGCCGTACATCGGACACGTTGTCCTCTTATTCCCTGAAACAGATCAACAAAACCTTACATGAATTTTTCAGTTATGTAGCACAAATATTGCGAACAACGTCAGTAATCTAGCGACAGAACTTCAGCAAGTTATTATGCTAACGTTAGCTAGCTAGCTGACTGGCTAGCTTAGTCGCATAGCTGGTGTCTTTCAGCACAATGGGCTAAAAACGAAACGAGTTCTGTGTTTGGGATAAATAACAGACCTCCGTCTTCAGATTCAACTTTCGGTATGACTGTTGCGCCCGAAGCCATCGCTGGAACAACAGCAGAGCAGTTGGGCTCTGCGGTCTGTAGAAACGACAACAATAACGGATATCAAGAAACGGACTACAAGAACCAGAATGCAATGCGACTCATACAAGTATTTCCGTTTATTTTTAAATAGAAAATAAAACCGTTTTAAGACATTTTAAACTAACTGTTCTTGTCCTTTTGTCTTTTTTGTAAACCTCATTCCTAGCCCCAGTGATTCGTCAAAAAATAAGGTGGATAGACGGAATCACAATTTTTATTTAATAATAACTTCCGGGTAGAAAATCTTCGCTTGACGTTGCTTCCTAAAAACCCTGCAGTTCTACCTCTGGATCCTGTTGCTGGTGTTGGGCAGACCTGTGTCTCCTCTATAAAGATAAATTATAAAAGCGCTATACGTGCTTTATTTAAAAAAATTAAATCGTCTCTGTTCCAAATTTTGTTTCTACAGGAACAACCTCACTTCAGACCTGGACTGGAAGAAAATCTAGTGCCTACCTTCTAAATACCTTATTACAAATAAGGTGAAGGAAGTGACTTCAAGATGTTTCGCCGTTTTTATCCCACCAAGTTATTTCTCCAAAGATATAAAAAGGACATTGTTGTGGACTCATTTTGTCAACTGATTCCAGATGTATACCGTTTATTTTGGTCGTATCTCCGTTCCTGTATTTTCTGACAAGATGTCTGTTCTTTCATTTCCCAGTTTACCTTTTTTATGAAAGTGTATAGTTTGGCGTTTTTACTTATTCCTCTGCCAAAGCAAATCAATATTATATCATCAATTTGATTCTATGACTTACAAAATCACACATTCATGAATAAACATTTACCAATCATAAACTCTCCTTTTTAATTTTTGAATTTGAACTCAAACAATATATCAAGTCTATGACTTTTTACATGATTTTTGACGACATACTATACTATGACTTTTTTCCTGATTTTTGAGGACATACTATACTATGACTTTTTCCTGATTTTTAAAAAAATGTCATAATATAGTATGTCGTCAGAAATCATGAAAAAAAATCATAGTATAGCATGTCGTCAAAAATCACGTAAAAAAAAGTCATAGTATAGTATGTCGTCAAAAATCATGAAAAAAAGTCATAGTATAGTCTGTCATCAAAAACCATGAAAAAATGTCATAGTATAGTATGTCGTCAAAAATCATTAAAAAAAATCATAGTATAGTATGTCGTCAAAAATCATTAAAAAAATCATAGTATAGCATGTCGTCAAAAATCATTAAAAAAAATCATAGTATAGTATGTCATCAGAAATCATTAAAAAAATCATAGTATAGCATGTCATCTAAAATCACGTAAAAAAAAGTCATAGTATAGTATGTCGTCAGAAATCATGAAAAAAAATCATAGTATAGTATGTCGTCAAAAATCATTAAAAAAAAGTCATAGTATAGCATGTCGTCAAAAATCATGAAAAAAGTATGTCGACAAAAAACATGAAAAACCTCATAGTATAGTGTTGTCAAAAACTACTAAAAAAGAAAGTCATAGTATAGTATGCCGACAAAAATCATGAAAAAGTCAGTACTCTACTTTTACTTTTTTACTTGATTTTTGACGACATACTACTGTGACTTTTTTTGTCAAAGGTGCAAATNTAAAAAAAAGTCATAGTATAGTATGTCGTCAAAAATCATTAAAAAAAGTCATAGTATAGTATGTCGTCAAAAATCATGAAAAAAGTATGTCGACAAAAAACATGAAAAAGTCAGTACTCTACTTTTACTTTTTTACTTGATTTTTGACGACATACTACTGTGACTTTTTTTGTCAAAGGTGCAAATTAAATCAACAGCAGACCTATCAGAAAATTTCTGTTTGTTTTTAGTGAACGTCGCTGAAGGTCCAGATTTGTGGGTAAAAACTGCAATGAGGACATTTGTTTTCAAAGTGGAGTTTTTATTGATCATGTTATGTACACAGCTGCATTGAAAGTTTATACATGAATTATAAGAAATTTGCATTGGTGCAGAAAATGTAGTTATTGCATTGATATTGAAAAAGCAATCTTTTTACAACAATCACTCATCTCGTGAGGGGTTCAAGGACCAGCTGCGCTTTTAAAAAGGTCTGCGCAGAAAATGTTTTCAACTCATGCAAACACAGCTTATATTTATACTCTTCCTACACATTTGATTTAAAACTCAGCTGCTTGACAACAAAACTCTTAACATACAAGGTGCATTCAGTTGCCAGAGTAAAATGTTGGCATTGTACGTTTCCATAAACCAAAGATGTGTTGCATTTGCACGTTCCATACAAATCTTATCAACATGTCTGAAGTGATGTAGTTCAGATTACATGTAAATGAGCTGAGTGTCCAATCAGGAGAAGGAGGTGATGGTGTGATACCGAGGCGAGACAGCTGTCAAGCAGCAGACGACATCAGAGACAACTGTTCAAGACCAACAAAAACAGGGAGTTTGGGACACACCCAGATCCTCAGCTCTCTCTTCATCTCATCTCATCACCACCACCAGCATCTAGACTCCATGGGGGCTCGAAAGATTTTCCACATTTCTTATGTGCAGATGTAAATAAATATTCTTTTTCTCAGAACGAGTCTCTCCTGATTGAAATGAAATGGTTGTCCCTTGTTTGCAGAAATGTCAAAAGCCAACATTTATTCTGGCTATTCTGTTGGGCATTTATGTTGGGATACCATGATACAGGACTATAAAACCATCAAATGTATAATAATACAAATAGTTACAAAAACTGACGTCATTACTGTGTGAAAGTACAGTATGTGTTCACTTCATGCAAAAATGGCAGTTATTTTATACAGCATTAACCCTATTTACACCTGGCATTAAAATACATATTTAGTGTCACCAAAAACAAAACAGTAACATTTAAGTGCATCAGTCCAGTCCATATTCATAAATATGATTACAGCAGAAACAAAAGAACGCTTATAAATACACACACACATACAATTCCTTAAATTCTTTTCATAAGCTAGATTTTATTTTCATGGTTCTGCTCATCATTCCCATGTCTTGTATCATTTTACACACCAGCGAAACAGTTGCCCAGTTTAACCCAGTTACTTTATCTCGAACAGTGCTTTCCAAATTTTTGGCTGATGACCCTTCAAAATAAAGCATGTAACTACTTGTGAGCGATCACCAGCTGTTGCATATGTTTATGAGTTATACACAGATCAGCCAAACGGCTCTTTCCCATATTATTCAAGTAGGTTTTAGAATCCAGAAGAAGTTAGAGACGTTATCCAGGAACTTACAAGAAAAGACTGTGTGGACCTTGAACTAAGGAGACTAAGGAGTAATCTGGACGCTGTGGCTGGACCAGTTGGGAACCACTGCCTTAAAGAGCTTCAGGTGGTGAACCACTGATTTAAAACATAAAGGCAAACACACTCAAAATGTCCATTCTAATCATTTCTGTTAAACTCAGTGCACCATTTACACAGTCTACAATATGTATGCACGAGTGTGGTAAGAGCAATAGGTTAAAGGTTTTCCCTCCAAATTGTGCTTTAGATAACTGGGTTAAACTGAGGACTAAACTGAGGTCGATCTGCTGATGTCACTTGTCCTGATGGAATGCAGTATGCTCTCTCTCTGCAACCAGTTATGGCCTAAACTGGATGTAACACTCAGGTTATAAAGAGATTTTTTTAAGGCCACAGAAACAGAAAGTGCAGAGCCTGAAGTCCCCCGCAAGACAGAAAGGACTGCTGCTGTGGAGCCACAACAGTGTAAGACTTGACATCAGTGTGTAACAACAACAATAGTAATACTAACAAAGATGCTGGTACGTTTATCTGGAAATGTCCATGTGCTTCTGTGGTGACATGATTCAATCATAGCTGTCTACAGTGTGTTCAATGTGTGAGAGCTGCCGCAGAGCGTGGCTGGTGTCGCCACTCTGCCCGGTGATATTTATTCATATAGCACTGCCCTGACGCAAACATCACAAAGATGAATAAAACAGTCAGAGACACAGCGTGGCTGTTTGGAACAACTACAAACACCTTTGATTTACGACGTGGTCAGACAAGACTTTGTAAGAACTAAGTTTGAAGGAGCACAAACCAACCCTCAGGCCCCGCCTACATGTGTGTAGATATTCTTAAAAACTGATATTTTCCTCCATGTTCTGGGCTCTCGTCCACACACAAAGGGAGTTTTAAGTCACTAAAAAAAGAGATTTTTGAAAACACCTTCTAAGGTGCACATCTTTTAAATCTCGTCAATACTTCGGGTCCACGTGGACGTGTAAAACAGGGCGTTTGGGACACAATGATGTCATCTCCTCAGGTTGCGCAGTTGCTTTGTGTAATGAGCATGTGCAAAAAACAACAATTTTTAAAACTCAACCGGAGTCGGTGATGACTGATGAGTTTTAGAATAAGGTTACAGTGCTAACGTTAGATAGTAGCGTTAACGTTACTACTAAGTGGAAACGCACAAGGAAGATAACGTTAATGTTTCAGAGGCTATGCTACAGTAGGCTAACGTTAGCCATTAGCGACTGGATGCTGTGCTGTCATATATAACGTTATAGCCTATGTTACATTGGGGTGATGTTACGCGAGCCGTTACGTCAGTAGGAGGCCTCCATATGGGGAAGACAGACAGGACGCGGAGTTTTCTTAGAACCATATGAAAATGGTACAATCATGAGTTTTTATCTCTGGTGGAATTCACGTACATTTTTAAAAGCATGTTGGCCGATTCCAATATTTCATCTTAAAGCCAATATCGGCCGACACCGATGACGTGCCAATATTATCGAGCATCCCTAGTTCTTTTACATTTTCCTCGCACTGCTTGGTCTAACGACTACTTTACATCTTAGTATTGCTGAACCTCTTCATGAAAAAAAAGAAGGTGTTATTTTGTCCACCTCAATGTCTGCAGATTAAAATCCACCAGAAACAACGTTTTGGATCATTCTTCTTGTAACTGACTTATCACTGATGTAGCCTTCGTCCGTCTTACTAGCCCGGCGAGCGTTTGGAGTCATTGTTGCATTGTAGTGTTGACTGAAATGTTTTGTAGATTGACTGTTGAGTAGACAGATTTCTTTTTTAAGTGAAAGGGGAAAATATATACATACTTGGAAATCCTCAACCCACTGACCAAAGTGTAAAACCTCTTGCAAATTGGATACAGACAATTATTCTGATGGGTAAACAGATGTTAATGAGAAAGTGGAAAGCTGTAGAAGGCCCACTGTTTCAAGAATGGATCTCAGAAATGGTCGTAAAAAATGAAAAGGGAAAATATCGTATGAAATATCCACACACATGTGGACATGGCCTTAATGACAAGACCTTGTTGTCACATGATTCTTAACGTAGTGAAGGTCAATACTGCGTCGCGAGATTTACCTTGAGCGTAATAGCACCACATAGCTGTGTGCGTGATCATGCCCTAAAGTGAGTTTTCCTAGATTAAGCCACGGTTGTTGGTGTTTGTACATTTTTGTTACACACATGCTTTCAGTTGTCTTGTTAAAAGAAAATACTGTTTCAGTCACTGACACAAAAACTGAGAATGTTTCTCCAGTCTCCCTCCGATCTACTTCCCTTTCACTCTGATCAGACTTCCCCACAGCAGGGCTGAATAAATGCAGACTGAAAACACACTTTAACCGCCCCTCACAACACACAATGCAGTTTTTAGAAAGAGGAACTTTAAGAAGAAGAAGCAGGAGAAGCATTACATTATATTAAGCTGTATGATGAGCTGTAGTAATATGCTGAAAAGCCCTTTGTGTACAGAGATGAGGTGTGCCAGCAGGTGTTCGCTGCATGCATTAAAAAGAAGAATAAAAACAAATATTTTACATTTTCACCATTTCATTTACAGGTTTACAACCATCATTTTCTCTGACCCTGAATTCAGAACAATCACAGTATATTCACTGAGTGAATATGTAAACAGGTCATGCTGTGGGTAACACGGAGCTCTGTCATGGGCTCAGTTCTCAGTAGAAGTGGACCTGAAACCTCGAATGTGTTCTGTTGCGTTCACAGTCACTCACAGTGTTTGGTGTCACATTGCAGAGCACATTTTGGGTGAGCTGGTCTCTGCGTTCGCCTTCTGCCGGATGCACTCTGGATGGTACAGAACAACAAGGAGACATCATGCACTTACTGATTCCCACAAAGACCACCACACAAGAAATAGACAAATACAAAAAGACCTCACGCTACTTTACTGGACATCCTTGGTCTTTGTCTGGAGTTGGTCCAAATCAGTGTCAATTGCACAAATATTAAACTGATGAAATAGCTGATCAGAACAACTCTTGCAGTATGTTTTGCCTTCCTCCTGACCAGCCTCACACATCAGATGAGACTGCTGTGTTAGACCATGAGTTAAGGAATACAGAGGCTTCAAAACAACACTCAGGGCTCCATATAGCAGTGACAGCCACCCGAGAATGCAAAGCACAGTGCAGTCTAACAAGCTCACCTGCCAAATCTGTCCGAGAGATTTCCACCAGCCCCTCATAGAGGCCTTTGATCGGGTTCTCCCCCGCCATCACGACTCCGTGAAGCCAGATTAACAGCATTCGGTGACCATGCTCTTTGAAGCTCTTCATACCTTGAAGTTGAATTCAGAATCATAATACGTATTAATATCTACATTTTGTAAAGTACGAGTTATTGTAAGATGAGAAAACTGAAAATCAAGTGGCTGTTGTCTGAGGAATAATGTAGAAATTGCATTTGAATATAAGGAACTATTGATAATTAAGGTGATCTGGAAGTATATTGTGATTTTTGTGGTCAATATCGATAGCTCCCATATTACACAGAGCTATCAATGGTTAAGGCGCTTTTGTAGTCAATATGTGTTGTAGTTATGAACAGAAAAACCCCTGCCCTCGTGTCCTCTCTCTTTCCCTCATCTCCCCCGTTCCCTCCTCCTTCTTTCTCCCTTTTATCTATGAAATATCACTTCCTTGTTTTTGACGAGGAAACTATAAAAGAAGGAGAGGTCGTGACGTCTGTGACAGCGTTTGAGGAGCCAGACTTTGGTGTCAGTTTTATTGGAGTCAATGGGTCGGACACGGCAAATCGCACTATAACTCATCATGTTTGTTGTTTCAAACTTTTACTGAAAAATCCTCCCACCAGATTTAAAAACACACATTATGTGATGCTTACTTGAGTTTCTTATCTAAATATAAGTGATCGTTTTCCTGTTTATTGGTGTCCGAACAGATCATGTCTCTGTCCAGCAGCTGCATCTCAAGCCGCTAAAAGAAAATAAACACACAAACTGGGATAAAAAACATCAGTAAGCGTCACATAATGTGTGTTTTTTAACTAGGTGGAAGGATTTTTCGGTGAAAGTTGAAACAAAAAAATAGCATAAAGACTTGAAGCAGAAGGAAACAGTGAGCACTCTCACCAAAGCTCAAAAACTCCTGCTCCTGCTCCATATTTATGTACAAACATGAGATTGGTACTGATCTTTCAGCTGCTGGGCTCAGACAGCCAGTTCAGATAATCAATTCAGAGGTTGAGAAACATGCTCTGAGGGACTTACAGAAGCCACTGATATTTCAGCAGTCATGCATCTCCCGTGTATTTAATTCACATTTTAAACCATTTCAGCAGCTCAACACAGCTCACCTGTCCACTGGTGTTCGATAGCTCGTATATGTGCATCGCTGAATTCCCAGTGTTGTGCCAGGAGCTTCCACTCCCCGCGGCACAGGAGCTTGGTGGCGAGGTTCCACAGGACCGAGCGGATGTGCTGCGTCTCTGGCTGGCGGTCCTGCTTGAAGCTCAGAGGCCTCCCCACCCAGGAGTCCTGCTCACTGCCCATCTGATCCTAAAGTTTGTCATACATAATGTACATGTAGGTTTACATCTGGCGTGCTGTGTGCAAAGCATCTAAAGTTAACACAAGCCACCATATCGGTTTTTGGATCTGAACAAGATTAACCACTACAGAGGATTAACTTACCTTCTCCCATTTATAAAAACGGTCAGCTTTGATGATCATGTCGACCAGGATGACATGGTTTCCTCTGGCTGCCACCTCCAGACACGTTTTCCCCTGCTGTGTGTATCATATGACCAAAAACACACACTGAAGAGAATTTGTACATACACCGATCAGCCAAACCATTAAAACCACTGACAGGTGAAGTGAATAGCTTTGATTATTTTGTTCCAGTGCATTGTTCTGCTGGGAAACCTTTGGTTCTGGCATTCATGTGGATACCACCTGACATGTTCCACCCACTCAAACACCAGTGCACACCAAGTGCCCCCCCACATGGCAACAGTACTCCCCAATGGCAGTGGCCCCCCAGCAGGATAATGCACCATGCCACACTGCAAACATGGCTCAGGAACGGCCCAAGGAATGTGACAAAGACCTCAAAGTGTCAACCTGGCCTCCAAATTCCCCAGATCCCAGTCTGAATGAGCATCTGTGGCACGTGCCATTAACCCACCTCACAACCCACTGCACTAAATGGATCTGCCACCAACGCACTGGTGCCAGACACCACAGGACACTCCCAGAGATCCTGTGTCCATGCCTCGACAGGTCAGAGCCAAGTCCCATCCAAGGAGGCCTCACCTTGGATTAGGGGTACATCTGGGGTACCGGCACGTCACAAGAATCCTTGAGCAGATTGGGACCTGGGAAATTTAGAAGCCAGGTCGACACCTTGAGCTTTTCTTCACGCTCCACAGGCCATTTCTAAACAGTTTTTGTAGTGTGGCATGCTGCTTTTTTCTGCCATTGGGGAGTACTGTTGCCATGAGGGAGGGTACTTGGTCTGCAACGGTGTTTGAGTGGGTGGAACATGTCAGGTGGTATCCACATGAATGCTAGCTTCATTCTGTGCTGTGTGGTACCTTGTCAGTCAGATTGAGGTTAACACCAGAGATCAGCATCATCTCAGCCATGTCCTGCCAGCCGTACTCTGCTGCGATGTGCAAAGCAGTCTGTTGTCTCTGTGAACCACATGACAGAATTCTGACATTACTGCACTGCAGCCTTTGTGTCATTTCCCCTGAGAACCATCACCACGTCACTGGGAGCTCAGATTTAATAGATTGAAGGAGGTCCTGCAGAGCCAGCTGATTACATGTTCTTTACTGAGCGCCAGTAAAGCTGTAAAGGTTTGTACTCACACAGTCAGCGATGTCCAGGTCACAGTCGGCGTCTATGAGCAGGCGTAGCACCTCTGTGTGGTTGCTGAACACAGCGAGGTGGAGCGCTGTGTTGCGTTGCTGTTTCAAACACAAAGACAGAAGAACTTTCATCAGATAACAACATCAGCTACAAAGATTACATGTTTCCTGACATTAGCAGGTAGCTACATGTAGCAGTGTAGGCTAGTAATGTAAACACTTGGAGTAGTGTGGAACAGATGAACATATTAAAATATCCAAGCTGACGTTAGCATGTCAAAAAGTAGAAAAAACCCTTTGGAGTATTCTGATTGGTCTGGTCTTTGTCTCCTGAGGTTTTTACTCACAGTGACTTTAACTTTAGCCACATTTAATATGAACATATAGATAAAGCACAAAAGGTCCCCTTTAAGATTAATCTGGGCTATTTGGTTTCAAAGATTATACAAATTATTTTGTCATGTGGGAACTTAAGAAACAGACCTTAACAGTACATTGTTTATATTGTAGACCCAAATGCTCACACTTCCCCTCGATCACTGTTGTGGGTTTCAAAAACATGACAGAAACTGGCAGAAACTTTGCAGATCTGGAGGCAGATTTTGTTTCAGTCTTCAGAGGCACATATCAAGAGCTAGAATCAATATATATTTATCTTTAAAGCCACTCCGTGCAGATTTGTTTTGCAAGCATCTTCTGAATTATCTAACTAAAATCAAAGGAGCTTCTGTCCATATTTAATTTGTTTTCTCGACAGCCATTCATCTGATCGACGTCACACTTGATAGGTGTGTTGAGGATCAAAGGAAGTGCAGCGGCGAGTGCAATATTTATTAGTGGTGTGTTACTACCGTCAGAAGTACACACTTTTAAGTGTATTGAGAGGAGACCCTTTAATCTGTTACACTGCTGAACAGCATGCTGGGAACAGCTCTCCCTCTGTCACTCCAGAAGGAAAGCAATCAGCCCATTCTGCACAGACACTGCACTACTTCTGATAATTTGAAGTTTTGTTGTTGTTAAAAAAAAAAAAGAGCCATCCATCCATCCATCCATCCATCCATCCATCCATCCATCCATCGTTAGCCAGCAATATCTGTAGGAGGGGAAGAGAGGGTAGCAGCATTCAATGCTTTCTGCCAGGGGCTCTTAATAATAATTCCACGGAAGGTTAATAAGTGGTGGATGATGCATGCTGTGTCCCACACTGTGCACTGAAGCACTTTACAATGTACTTCACAATCCCACGCTCCTTGGAAATGCCCTTGGGCAAAGACTAAACCTGAAATTGCTCTCGAAGGTTGGCTAGCACCTTGCATGGCAGCTCCCTGCCGTCAGTGTGTGTATGTGTGTGTATGGGAGAGAGGCACATTGTAAAGCGCTATGGATAAACTTTTCTACCCAAAGAGGTCAGCGTGGAAACTTCCTTAGTGTGAGGATGCTCTTAAAAATATCCTACATCTACTACATCATACAAACAAAGACCCGAGTCACATGACATCTGACATTACTCACATTGTCCACAGCATCTCTGTTGATTCCTGCCTCCAGCAGCAAACTGGCCTCTCTGTCGAAGCCATGCTGAGCCGCGTAATGCAGAGCGTTCGCATTCTTCTGCAGACAGGAGAAAACAAGAGCTTAAGACTCGAGGTCTTTGCGACTGTAGAAAGATTACAATATATTTTTAATGTCTTGTATCTATTGCAAATGATATATAACTTTAAATTAAAAAAAACCCATACATTAGTTTGTGCGTTGACGTTACAGCCAGACTCCAGCAGCAGTTTGACACATTCATAGTGACCTCCATCAGCTGCCAGGTGCAACACTGTGAGACCATCCTAAAAACACAACAGGTACACAACATCCTACACTGAGTCCAATTTTGTCGCTGCCCATTATGTACCACAGCCCCACTAATGAAGTAACAAAAACTTGTCTGACAGGAAGGCAATCCAGGCACTAAAAAAAAATATATTAAAAAAATGTCGAAAACGAGGACGGAATTATAAAAAAGCCACTGCAGGTCTTCATCGGGGCTTTCAAAACATACAACACAGTATGGCCTCACCTAAGCCCTGTTTCCACCGAGCTGTACAGTTCAGTTCAATTCAATACGCTTTTTTTCAGTTTACACTGTGAAAAGTTGTGGATGGTACCAATGGAACCGTTCCGTACTGTCCCCATTTTTGGTCCCCCCTCTGTTGGGGTACCTAGCACACAGATCTGGCACTAAAAGGTGGAGCTGTGAACACTGCAGTCTGATTGGTCAGTAGAGGACGGTCACTCTGCTCAGGGCTGAGTTGTGGCTGGTTCTGAGGCTCATGTAACCACTGTTCATACTGTGGAGAGTTTTATTAGTAAACTGTAACTATAAAATGAAAGGATGTTTTGCTGTCACTGGGCTGACTGCCGGCAACTTTTAAGGTGGAACCTTAACTTGTAATGTTACTCAATGCATGCGTTCACGATGTGAATCCATCAACACACCTTAAATTTCACTGTGACAACTTGGACCATTACTTTAGTCCTTATATGACATACAATTTTACTAATGAGTGGATCTTCAAGCATTTAAAAATATATATTAATTTCGACAGGATGATGCGAACTGCATATATTCCAGTCCTCACAGTCCAGGAAAGAAAAGTATTGTGGAGCATTTCTCCTGTGGGCTACGGCACACTAAACCCCTGAGCTTGCCTGAGAAGGACCAAATGCACATTTATATTTTTAAATATCCCATGGAGAGAGACTCTCACTGCAGCCTGTTTTATTTTGTTCTGAAAATGTCAACGTGCAGCCTCGTTTTGTGGACGATGAACGAGATGCAGACTTCCATCTGTGTCACTTGTAATAAGGAAATACAGTGAGTGCAGGACGGAGCAGTGAGTGGCAACAACCCCGCCCACATTTAAGAGTACTGTTTGCAGTGGAAATACTAGGGTCTAGGTACCGTGTCTGAAGGGTTACTTTGGTTACAAAGGTACCATACTGAAAGTGTTTGGTGGGAATGGGGCTCTATGTAGTGGCAAACATGTTGACTCTTTTAATGATTTCGTCACTACAATAAAGGCTTTTTAATAATTCCTTCCTCGTTGCCTTCCTGTCGATCCTGTTGTTTCCCATTCTCCACGAGCACCCAACACAAAGTTTTGATCTCCGTTTGTATATACAGAGCAACCAGTCGCCTCTCTCTTCTTATCAAAAAAACTGGGCCTTGAAGTCTGCAGCCCAGTCCAGTCCACTCACTATATTTCTCTCATCAACGTCGACTCCAGTCTCCACCATCTTCTGCAGGACCTCTGTGTGCCCACGCTTCGCTGCCAGATGCATGGCTGTGTTCTCTTCCTGTAGTCCAGACATAACAACACATTACCCATTCTGACACAACTTCCTCTGCATACAATCCATCCATCAAAACATGTCAAGAGGGGCTGTTAACACCTTACAGGCAAGTCAATAGTTTCTTAACACTGACCTCGTTAGTGTGTTGGCTTGTGTTGAAACTGTCACATAAACCAGTAATGCCCAACATTTAGTGTCTCAGGTAGAAGCCCTGTCAGATGAGGGACTGGTGGTGTGGTAATGTTAACAATGTTCTTCTTCTTCTTCTTTTTAACTAGTTTTGGTTACATTTGCATTTATACTCCTCCCACACAGAGCTGCAGGAGCTCAATATTTCAACAGTGACTCTTATTTTCCCAAAGATGTTACCAAATTATTATTTCTATTTTTTTAGCAGAGTAACACCACAGTATTTTCACGGTACACGCTGTCAACTGCAGAAGTACCCCCTGTTAAAAATCGCTGAAGTGGACCATCAAATCGGGCTAACTCTTCTGAGGAACACAAAACATCTTAAATCTGTTTTTATTGTAGCTTATGTCATGCAAAGTTTGACAATGCAGATAAAACTACAGGACTATAGGAAGCAGACTTTGGGCACTAGATTTAGCAAACTGGAAAAATACATGCCAGCAACACGCTTATGTTCTAGCATCTAACCCTGCATGGGCAAAGCACTGACTTTGATATTTAAATGCATCCCTCAGCTGGGACTCACACATGTACTGGGTAGTGATGCAAGTCAAACTCACTTTCATGGAATGTGTTCGTGGTTCACGGTGACCACTAACTGTGAACTAGGCCTTACCTCAGCTGTACCATGCTTAGTGGCAGCTGCAGTGTGGTTCAGGCTGTGATTGATTTCATCAAAAGCTGCTTCAGTGTGTGAAGCTTTGCAGCAGTGTTGAAATATTTACTCTGAGCCGGCCGTTGAAAGTATCAGAGGCAGATAAATTAGTGGCCCTTTTCCCCGCCCTCTATACACAGGATTTAAAGTCTGAACACATCCTGCTTTGTAATGTTTGTTGGTGTAAAGACGGATTAATATCTCTTAAATGATGGCTGCAGCTCTACTGTAGTGTGTGTGTGTGTCTGTACCTTGTCCTTCAAACCATGTGTGCAACCCATCCCAATCAGAAACTCCACCACTTCAAACTGTCCGTGTTCAGCAGCCAGGTGGAGCGCAGTCTTCCCTGACTGGTGAGAGAGACATCAGCAGGTTACACACAGGAGCAACTGTACACAGACTGTATACACACAGTGTTCAAATAGAAGAGTCATGTCCTGTTCATTCAATGGAATTTAATTTAACAGCAAAATGTTTGTTATAACAAAGATGTGGAAAGAAAGGGAGGATTTAGACTGGTATATTTTACAGTAAGATATTTCTATTTTTACAATTTGCACAACATCAGTCTGTGAATTTAAAATAGTGTCACTAAGAGTCACTTTGTCAACTCTGTCCAGACAGATGTCTTCCAGGTCCTCCATGATGAACTCCAACACTCTGATGTGACCTCGCTGGGCGGCACAGTGCAGCATACTCAGACCATCCTAACACACACACACACACACAAACACACACAATGACAATGGGATTCCAAATGCTGTAATGATGCAAATTTTCCCTGCTGTGGGACGACAGACTGGACAGTTTGCGGTGGTACTTGGTGGCTTTAGATGCACCGATACAAGTTGGATTTAGGCCAGGGGACCAAGAGGGCTGGTGAGTGGCATCAGTGCCTTCATCATCCAGGAACTGCCTACACACTCTGGCCACATGAGGCCGGTCTGACAATCGCTCTGAGGATTTCATCCCGGTACCTAACAGCAGTACCTCTGTGCGACCCTCCAAGGTGCAGTTTTTAACTGATAATCTCAACTAAAACAATCCCTGAGTGCAAAATCACAGTCTTTCACATTGTGTGAAAGTTGATGTCTGAATGATGTTAACAAAAGGTTGGCTGTGGGAATGTCGTACAAGCAAGTAAAATTAGCAAGCGCTAGCACATTTGCAACATGAGGGAGGCGACTCTAGTCAGTTATGCTCAAGAGTTACAACATTAAGACAAGCAAAAGACGCTCAACAGACTGACATCCCCAGTACATATTTCACATTACACACTTTCGCTATAGACTATAAACTGCTTAAATAAAGTCATGGAAATTGGGTGAAATACTGTGGTAAAGTCAAGGAAAAGTTTTGAAAATTTGGAGGTAAAAATGTGTGGGAGTCTCACAATGAGCTCATAGTTTGACTCTGCAGTGATGACGAAATGATGCAGCTCTTACTTTGTTTTCACAGTTGAGCTTTGCTCCACAGGACACCAGGATCTGCAGGACTTTCAGGTGGCCAAACCACGATGCCAGGAGCAGAGCATTCATGCCAAACTGTGGACAAACATTTCAGACCATTACATGACAGTGAAGCTCTGATAGTACAAGTATATGAAGGAGCACATGAGCCTAATGAAGCTCAGCGTGAGTTCAATCAGGAAGACTTTCTTTGTGCTCATCCATTCACAATTCTCTCCATCCCACTCCCTCTGCTTCTTCACTCTTCTAATTATCCAATCAAACTTCGGCAAGATCTCTATCAGCCAATCAGGATGCTACTGCAAAATTTTAAATCTGCTCTCTCTTCTGCTGCTGTCAGCTGACATTTTAGGCAGCACTGTCACACCCTCCTCCACCCTGTTCACCTCCAGCCATCGTATCCACAGTCCAGCACGAGGTCACCAAAGGGATCATTCCTCTACTCATCCAGATCATCAGGACTTCTCCATCTTCTTCTCATCTCATCTTCACCACCTCTACCACCACCAGTGTCTAGACCCCAGGGAGGGGTGTTCCCTGTTCTACTAAGGATTCATCATCCTCCATAAATATACACCATACAACTTCTAACACAGTGTATTATAGGGCAATTTGATCCTTCCTGAGTTTCCATAAATTTACTTCAGTTTTGGCCATAAGTGGAGATATGGGATGGCAACCTCCAAACATCAGGCATAAATGTCAAATGTTTTGGCTTTGGAATTAACTTGTGAAGATGTCGGATCAGAGACTCATGGAAAAGATTTTCAATTGGGACGCCTCCCACTGTCATCCTGGGCTGACAGGTTGAAATCATTATTTTATCTGAAAAACTTGTCATTTATTTTCCAGAAAAGATTAACCTCTGCTATTCAGGAGATTAGAAGTGAAATGCTTTGCATGTTTACAGAAAAATGGTCTGTTGACATATGGTATGAACCGAAACTCATTGTCTCATAACGAATAGCTTCAGTGTGGAACCTTCCGTGAAGTATAATCTAAACAAAAGATAAAGATCCCCGTGTGCACAGTTACGCTCAGGAACTTACCGAGACTGGAAAGTTTAACGCCGCCCCAGAGGAGGACAGACTTTGTTGTGAAATTAAGGTGAAGTTGAGGATGAGGTTCGTTTATTGTTTTACCGTCCTGTATATGAAGATATAAGGGATTTACTTTTCAGTAAAATGACCTCTATCTATGTTCATTTCTTTTGGCTGGATGATGAAAAAATTGAGTTTTGTTTCAGGAGGGGAGCCTTTTTTGTGGCTGAATTTCTTTGCCAGGCCTGGGTTAGAAGGCAGAGTATTCTGTGTCTGGACTGAGTACTTAAATAATGTACTTTGGATTGTTAGTGCAACACCATTATAATGGTGTCTCTCCTGACTGAACTCACCTTGGTCTCTCTCTTTTATATTGTCTGGTCGAATGGCTGGTTTTACGTTGGAAAGGTTCCTATCCGAGTTAGTTGTGTCAGCAGGCTCAGTGCCAGTCTCACCGTACCCAGTCTGTCTAAATGTAACATCTTCTTTGCTATTCTGCATCAGTGCATCATGCAGTGGCTCATTTTTCATGAGCCACTGAGCAACTGTCATAGGAATGAACAAGGCAGCGCCTCCAACGCTGCTTCCAGCTCTCGTTACACATCCATGCTTTGGACATGCTCATCTTCCTTTGCTATACATCTCTCATAGTCTTTTCCTTTAGAGTCAGACTAAAGACAGAGGATCATTTTGTTTCTTGAGACAAACTCAGTGTTTTAGGGATGTTTCACCCCTTATGAAGCTGCCGTCCCACAGTTTCAGCTCCAGCAATGATGCGGTCATTCCTAAATGACTTTATTTTTCCATCTCTTTAATCTTGGATAATAAGATGAGTAAAAATGACATAGAAGCCACAGATAATTTTATCCTTGCATGCTCAACTCTGGTTGCTGCTCCTGAAAAGCTTGTCCCCCTCATTATGCAAAGTATTGGGCCTCTTTCCTCTGCTTAGTCAAAACTGTGTAATTTAGGGATAATTTTGATCAATCAGTCATTTGGTACCCACATGAAGCACCTGACCAAATCTTGTTTTTTTCCCACATGAGAAACATATGAATCTGAGATCTGTTGTTTCAACTGCTGAATAGGAAATGATTCTACATGCCTTTATCTCATCTCACTTTGACAACTGTAATGCACTCTTCTCCTCACTGAGTTTGTCTGCTCTTGCTCGACTGCAAGCAATCCAGAATGCTGCTGCCAACTAACTAGATCAAATAGAGGCTCTCATTTTACACCTATACTGAAATCCCTTCATTGGCTCCCTGATGACTTCAGGATCCAGTTCAAAATTCTCATTCTTACAGAGCATTACACAGTCAGGTAGCTGAACTACTTCACCCGTATTCTTCAACTCGCTGTCTTCGATCAAATACGCTGCAGTTGTCGTCTGTCCCTCACACTCGCCTTAAGAGACATGGTGATTGAGCTTTTGCAGCTGAAGCACCTAAATTTTGGGATGCTCTGCCTGCTCCCTTACACCCTGCTGAGTCTGTGGTTTCTTTTAAAAGCCAGCTAAACACACACCTGTTCAGACAGGTGTTTGGGTAACTTCTCAACTCAACTCAAATTTATTTCTAAAGCACATTTAAAAGTGCTGTACGAAAGGAATAAAATGCTAAAAACACACACATGAGAGGCAACATAACTGTCAGGTTCACAGCTCACAGATTTAGAGACACAACACACACAGGCACAGAGAAAGCCACGTCAGGGGGACTCAAATGCTAATAAATAAAAGTAAGTTTTGAGCCTGGACATAAAAGAGTCAATGAAGAGGGTGGAACTAATTGGGAGGGGGGTGCTGACACAGAAAAGATCAGCCCTGAGCTTAAGTCTGGAGCGGGGGACAGCCATGAGCCCTGGGTCAGCTGACGTGAGGGACCTGGGTGTAGAATAGGGGGTTAGGAGGTCTGCGATGTAGGATGGGGCCGGACCATTGTGGTGGCGAAAAGGCCTAGAGATACTTGACCCTTAAGGTCAAGTTAGAAGCCAAAAAAATGAGCAACCCTGAATGGTCTCACTCTGGAGAAGTCTTAGAACAAGGTGACCTGGCAAACATTGTGATGGTGAAACATTGTGACGGGGAAACTTGTGACGGGGAAACATTGTGATGGGGAAATAGATGTCATTGGCAGAACAAGTTGTGGTAAAGATGAAGATAAGCGCAAGTTCTGGAAACAGCAGGAAATCACGCCCACACATTTACACACACATGAAAAGTTAGGCATGACGTTTATCTGAGGAGGAGCATAAGAATGTTCGGTGAACTGCTCTACGGGGCTGTCTCATTGTTGCGGTATGTGAANAAAGATGAAGATAAGCGCAAGTTCTGGAAACAGCAGGAAATCACGCCCACACACTTACACACATGAAAAGTTAGGCATGATGTTTATCTGAGGAGGAGCATAAGAATGTTCGGTGAACTGCTCTACGGGGCTGTCTCATTGTTGCGGTATGTGAAGTTTGTATTTGTGTCTTCAATTAAGTCCCGCAAAGGCTGCAAGACGGATCCCTTATACAGACTCCTTCTTCAACACCATTAAAGGCTTTGTACACAAACAGGAGAACTTTAAAATCAAGTCTGAACTTCACAGGTAGCCAAGGGAGAGAGGCTTAAACAGATGTGATATGGTCTCTCCTCTGGGTACCTTTGAGGAGTCTGGCAGTGGCGTTCTGAACCACTTGGAGGCGGGACAGAGAGGACTGACTAATAAAGGTGTACGAGACGAGTACGAGTAGGAGTACGAGAGAGCTAGAGTAGTCTAAAGGGGAGGAGAGTGTCAGCTGTTAGTGCAGCAAATGTAAAAGCATTAGAACAGGCTAAGGGTGGAATCACTGTCATGTCATATCACTATCCCCCTGCTAATGTGTGTACGTACAGAGTCCTTTTCATCCACTTCAGTGTCATGGTCCAGTAGAAGACGCAGAGCCTGTTCATTCCCAGCTCCTGCCGCCCAGTGCAGAGCTTTACGGTCTATCTGCACAGAGACAGGCAGAGAGATACATGACTGAGTGATGCTGCTGCTGTGAAAAACACCTACTGAATATTGAAAGCAGTGACCAGCATGGATACACAAAATTGTACCTGTTTGTCCTTACTTTATTTTTGGCATTGACGTCCACACCCTTCTTGATCAGCTCCTGAATTCTCCCTGTGTCGTTCCTCTTTGCAGCATCATGGAACTCCTTTTCTGACCACAGCACTATCAGGGATGATAGACAGGAGGAATATCAAGCCGTCTGCCTTCTCTCCAGTATAACAGAACTAGATGGCATTCGGCCTGTGGTGCTCGAAGCACCAAAAAATACCTTTGAAAAACTCAACAGCAATGTCTCTTCCCAGAAATCATGACCTGGTTACTAAAGATAATCCACAGACCTTGTTGTGAGCAGTTTTTCTTTTCCACCAAACTACACACGTCAACCGCATCACTGCGCAGAAGGAAGTGTGCATTTACTCATAGAGAGTCTCGTGCTCATGACAGCGTGAGATGTAATCATTAATGGCATCGTTCTCGGCCAAGCAGTGAACGATCCATCCACTGCTAGGTGAGCTAGCAGTTTGGTAGACAGAAAATAGTTCCTACATGAAACTGCTCACAACAAGGTCTGTGGATTATTCAGATGTATTTTCTTTGCGCTTTGAGCACCACAAGGCGAGTGCCTTTGAGTTCCATTATAGACCCTTTTTGGTGCCGACATCACAATGACGTCAGTTTGTTAGCTGGAGGCAAAACACGACTCTCCACCACAGGGCTGTAGGCTACATAGGAGTCTTAAAATGTCATCTTGTTGTGTTACTGGGAGCCAGAATAGAAAGAGTCATGGCTCAAAACTTGAATTTGAACACATACCAGAGACAACCATGGTTAAATGGGATAAGACCAAAGGACTGGACGGAGGCGACCATCAAAAATGCTCACATGTGCAGCGCACACTTCATATCAGGTTAGGGAAAAGTATTTCCTGTTGTAGGGATGAATAACGTTATGTGTATTCAGGGTTATCATGTCCACCTCATCAGAAACTGGGGAGCTATTAAGAGGAATACTGGATCTCTCTGTAACGCTAACTATTTAGCGCATTAGCGAATGTTAGCTTCGATAGCAAAATTTGTGAGATTGGCATAGTAATCAACCACAAAGCTTCCTATGACATCATCCATCCACTGAGTGAGAGCATACGGGTCGGCCAGTCTGGTCCTGTTGGTCTGTGTTTACTTATTCAAGTAACACTTGCGGTCCCGGAGAGAGAGTGACCTGACATGGTGCGTTCATAAATTCAGTCTGATGCTCTACAGTACAATGAGAGCCCTGTTGGTCGCAGAAAGTGCTCCGAATTTACGAACGGTTCAGTTTGTGCCAGAGTGCGCGCCAGAACTCAGAATGAGTATTTCTGAATGCACTTTTCACATCATCTTCCTTCATTGTCTGAAACAAGCCAACATAACTTGCTAGCTAATGACTGTGGAGAATTGTTTCGCCTCCAGCTAAACCCCGCCCACCAAAAATCTCATACTGTTTACTAACAGATGGCAGACATCTCTACAGCATATCTCCAACACTCAGCAACTCACACCAAAACAATCTAAACTGATAAATAGCACAGGAGGTAAGAGGAAAAATATGTATTTTTGGTTTGGGGGTGAATTGTCCCTTTAAATGCAATCATAGCGCTTGACCACATACATCTACACCTGCATCTCCGGTGTCCACATCCAGATCTGTTTGCTATCCGATCACGCTAACATCACATCCTCCTCTTCTGCAAACATTTCCAGCAGCAGACTACAACATCATATCCTGTGCGCTGCAATAACAGATGTTATCTGCCCATGAAGTTGCGTTACTGCATGGGCACTTTTGTTGAACCAAATGGAGAGCAGACACTTCGTCTCACTGTGACTCCCTCCTCGGCTATCATCCGTGTTTTCTTTTTCTTGCCAGTCACTACCCGTTGAGTGTTGTCTTCTTCCTTCTTCCTGTGTCCGGCTGGCGCACCTCGCTTACCTATTCCTGCCCACAGAGTTGTTGCATGTGGATAGGAGACGCATTTACACTTGTGTTCGATGTGGTCACAATGCGTCCCTCACCACCTTCACAAGTGGTGTGGCAGATCGGATAACAATCTGTCCTCAATGCGTTTCGAGTGTATTTACACCTGTAGCTTCATGTGGTCAGGAGCAACCCAATCACAAAAAACGCATGTTAATGCCAGGTGTAAAAGGGGTACAAGACTCAAGTAATAACCCTATGTATTATTGGCTGTAGTATTAAGAAACACAGCACACTGGAATATTGCACCTGGAGGATGCTGGACATGCTCTCATATGCTCATACTGAAGTCCTGTGGTCGACTTCCCAAAACCCTCCACCATGTGCAATAACAGACATGTGTAAACTGTGTCAGTCTGACAGGCACATGGGGGTGAGGCTGAAAAACGTCCTCTGATGTTTCAACGTTTCCTTATGCATGCTGTAACATGACTGTCTTCATACAGGGAGATAATTCACTTAAAATGTGGAAATACTAAGTTACTTAAAAAAAATCTCTGCAGGCAGCCTAATAGGAAATGAATATTGTGGTTAACACGTCACATTTTGTACAGTAAGTCCACCGTCATAATGAAAAAACAGACACAGATATGGTGATAAGAAAGAAACTATGGTTACAGTAACACAGTGCCCATTCTGACTGTTGTAGAAGTGTAAAGCGTTTATCCCCTGTGTGGTGAACACGGACATCCTGCTGCTGCTGACAGATGTCAGGTCGCTCCCTGAGGCTCACTGAGTGAAAATCACTGGTGGTTGATACTCACAGATATCATCCTCCGACACCAGGTCGTCCTCCATCTTTACTCCGGTTTAAAGGCGCCTCTGTCTCTCTGCTTCCACCTCTCCCATCGCAGCACTGACTGTAGTATGTTCAGTCTCAGCAGATAAAGGAGGCTGGGCGCTGTGGTGCCAAACTTCTGTCAAGTTACATAGAGTGACACTGTTAAGTAGTGACTTCCGGCCACGACCTTCACAATAAAATTATTAGGGTACCTTTTTTTTTTTTCCAAGTTGAAACAACCTTTTTTTGGGATCTGTGCCACCTATGAGTATGGCAGTGCAGATATTTCATCATCAATGGGACTTTCTGGTTAAATAAAAATAAATAAATAAATCTATTATTTTCAGGAACAGTCAACTTGCTTTGACCAGGTGCTACAGTACTTTCACAAAATGACAGGCAGCCAGGGGCCAGTCCAGCCCCACACAGGTCAGACTCCTTATGCACTCCAAAATCTTATTTGCATTTTTTTATTAGGGGTGACAGCAGCTCATTTCCTAAGGACTTGGCTTGGGGACCAGAAGGTCACCGGTGTTCTGTCGATTTCTCTACCTGTCGAGAAGTGCAACTTTGTGGTTCTGTGCATGCGCAGAGCTGATTTTCCAAGTTTCGTATATTAAATAATTGCATGTACTGTGTTGTATTATTGGTAAGCACTTGACTTGCACGTGTTAAGTCCATTGTCGAGCCTTTGGCAACATGTCCACGTTATAATTAACGGTCTCAATATCCCTTTTCTTTGCGCTTTTGGCCTATTTAAGAAGTTAAGTTAGCTTGCAGGTTGCACATTGGCTTTGCTCTTGAATATAAATATCAGGTAAGTGCATCTATTGTGTCGTATTATCGGTAAGCACTCATGCTAAGTCAATTTTCAGGCCTTTGGCAACATGTCCACGCTAAGCGCTTGACCTGCACGTGTACAGGTTTATGCAGCGGTAGCAATTTTCGACAAAGCAGCAGAAATCGTCAGAACACCGGCTCAAGTCCCTGTACGGATCATAGAAATAATAGAAATAATGGATGTAGCCACCGGGATGTCACCCATTGGTTTGTGGACTGCCATCTTGGATTTCTGGAGCTGGACATGCAAATTTTTGGACAAGAGGGTGGAGCTGTGGAGGAGCGAGGGGGCGCCAGGGGACTCCACCAGCTAGATAGCGAGATAACGCGCTAAGCTAACAATCCAGTAAAACAACAATACATGCTAATTAGCCCTAACATATAAATAAAATAATAACAGAATTGTCACTTACCGAAAAATTGGGGCACTGGTGTCTTGGACGGTCAGTTGGTACAATTATCTTCACAGCAAGCCTTATTATATGTCCGATATTTGTACAAAAAAAAATCTCCGACAGGCTCTGGCCAGACAGCTCCGACACCTCAAAACATGGAAAAAAACTGACTTTCCCTTCAGGGTTCAATAAAGTATATCTTCTTCTTCTTCAAAGTACAAGCGAGGGAAAAGTGTATTTATAATTATAATTAATATTATTATTATATTTTAAATAAAGTTACAGAATTAGAATTATTATAGTTTCAAGCACTCTTTTCAGGTCATTTCCTTGTTTGTTTTTAACTTCATTTCTTCTTCTTTCTGTCTTTCTTCTTTGTTATTTTACTAATTTTCTTGTTTTTAATTTTCTCTTTTTACCAATTTCTTGCTCATTTTTTGGGTCATTTCTTCTTCCGTTTCTCACTACCTTCTTTCCATGTTTTTAGATTAAATCAAGGTGATTTGCTCAGGTTTCAAAGGGTAAATACTTACATTTGAGAGGCTAACACCAGCAGATGTTTGCCATATTCACTTAAAAAATACAACATAAACAAACAAGCAAAATTGTAAATTGTCTGTCAGTTAGCTAATGTATTATTGTTTTCAACGAATAAAAGTTTGAGCCAGTAGACTAAAATCAAGTTGGCAGATTTCAGCAAGGTATGAAAACAGATCTTCAATATCAGTATAACATCAATATATTTCCCAGCCACTGGAAAAACTGCATTAAAGACACAAAACATAAACAGATAGTTTCCCTTTGTTTATTTGGGCAGTAGCAAATTTTATCAAAGAGTACAAAATTATATCTAATGTTAGAAAATATTCTTGCATACTCTAAATGGTATGATTTATTCAAAATAGTCTTAAACACTACCATCACATTTTTTGACAAAGCATTAGACAACAAATAGGGGGAATCCCTCAGAGATCATGATTCAAATTGTGAGGAAAATCACTGAGGAGCACATGTGCCTCATAATCAAACTAAAAGAGAGGTTAGTGAGCCGAAAGTGCTGCTACAAGCTCTTTGTTCTGTTATGTACAAAATCAGTATGACATAAACTGTAATCATTCTAAGTGGAGAAGCAGTTCTTCATTTTTGCTTTAATCACATGATTAGTCTGAAAAGGTTAATTTCAGAAAACTCCTGAGCTGGGCTGGTTCATCTTTCCTCATCAACAATAAACAGCATATGCTATGGTAAAGTATAAACTATGTACAATATAAACTCCCTCATATAAACTGCCAGAAAAACATATAATCTAAGCCTCTTTAATCCACAAAGACGAGTACACTATTAAAACTGTTGTGTAATTTGGTATTAACACTTTTTAGTACTTTATTTGCATGTTCTTATTGTACTGACAGTACTGCTTTGTCATTATATTATTTCTCTAATTAACTTTCAAGTAATCCTTCTTGAAAATGTCCGATATTTCATATAATACAAAAAATAAACAATACACAGTAGAACATTAAGCATTACCTTCAGCTACAGAGAAAGTTAAACTAGAAATAATTGCACTTAGTTATTTATAGGCGAACAATTGCATGTGCTGCATGACCATCAAAAAATTTTCTGCACAAGTTCATCAACTGACCGTTCGCTAAACCCTGAACTCCTTAGCACGTGTTGCTACATCCGTCAGGCTTTCCATTTCATTACATAGGCTATAACTGCTGATTCTTTAGAAGGTCACAGGGAACCATTTCATAAGAGAAAGACAAAAGCAACTTCTCATTTCGAGCTAGCTATTGATTTTGCCCACTGAAATGTCATACAGTTTTTTCCAGTTAGATACACAGTCTAATGTTAGCTCCGCAAGTTGATCAAAAACTGTGTTGTTTCCATTTAAACTGTACGAATTACTTTTAATTGTTAACAGACACCTCGGTTTTTTGTGCTTTGTTGTATTTTAGGTAGCCTTGTGTAACATCTCGGCCAAAGCATTACAGATGAAAAATAGCTTTGTGGCGAATTTCGACATCTTTTATACCATGTGTATTTATTAATTTGTCCCCTCTCAAATAAACCAAACTAAACTATTAACAGTACAAGGTAAAAGGCTTTTAGAATGTATTTGGCAGAAGGAGCAATATCCTTGGTCATGTTGCCTGGGTTTGCTGGGGTGTAAACTTTCCAAAATCCAATAAAAAGAAGGACAGAGAAGCTAACGTTCGTCTAAAGGCCCTGACACACCAAGCCGACAGTTGGTCGTTGGTCAATGTTGAGCCACTGGGCCGTGGCCCTCGTTGCTGCAGTGTGTCTCGCACCACTGGCCATCATCTGGGCTAGTTTGCTTATTTTCTGCCACTTCAGCATGTTGAATTTGGTGTGGACAGCAGCGAAGCCCATCAGTGAATGCAATCACTCTGACTGGTAGTTCCACTCAGCGCACAAGTAAAGAAACAGAAGTGAGGAAAGTAAACAAAGAGCTAAAGTCAAGAGGGAGTGAGAGCAAAACAAACTTTAGCTCTTTTCTGTTTACTGGCTCATAGTAAACATGCTCTGTTCTTTCAACATGAGAATGTGTTGCTAACATGCTAACTGGTGTCAAAACGGTCTTCCGGTGTCTGCTATCTACGTGCTGGTTGGCCGTCAGTTGAAATTTTTGCGGTGTGTTCATGTGCAACTTTTTGACCGAGACACAGGGAGGCGACACAGCAGGGGGCTTTCGTTGTCACTAGTCCTTTTAAGTTTGGTGCGTCTGGGCCTTAAACTCTGATGGTATTCACAACCGGCCTCCACACAATGGGGAAATAGCAGCTTCCATAGTGCATGGTGATTAGACGTCTCGGTTTGTTGTCATGTCATGAGGCCCGACAAATATCTGTAAATATCTGTTTTTTTAACATTTACTACCAACTGTCCGAATTTTAAGCACAATCAAAATACTGATTATTATACACGTTTTACTAATTTCAGCACTAGCGTAGGCGTTTATCATGTTCTGTCCCACTCATTATTCAGGCTGTTCTCATGCACTGTTTGTACTTTTTCCTACAAAAAGTAATGCCCCAAAATTTGTACACATCCTGCGTGATCATGAGCCAATAGTCTGAGTGTAATCCACGTGTCTGGGAAGGCTGTGATCATGTGACCAATGCCCTGTCCGAAGTCAGAAAGGAGGCAGGTTGGTGGTGGACGGGTCACAAAACTGGTGTTTGGAACCGTGTGAACTTTGAGTTATGTTAAGGTACATCGTTACCATGTGTCTTTTCCTGAACTTAACCTCCGTATCTTTACCTTACGGACATAACGTCATTCATGGGGCACTATTTCACGGGTATGGAGGTATGAGGATTCATTGCAGGAGTACCTAACTCGATATATATATTAATAACAACAATGCATCACACATCTGAATTCATATATGTGTCAATCAATGTGTCGTTGTCAAGCCTGTTGCTAAGGTATGAGCCAGAGGTGCGGCCTTGTCTGTCAGAACTTGTCAGTAGCTAATGGTTAGCTGTTATGCTGCAGGGAATGTCTGCATTTTCTAAAGAGCTCCAGGAGACTTACTCATTCCTTCGTAAAGTACCAAGCAACGAAAATGCTGCGTTAGTGGTGTCTTCGTTGTTGAAAGGTGTGCTTGGGAGGTGTGATTGGTCCCTCATCTTGATGAAAATGTCTCTGGTGCATGCACACGCACATACATATGCACGTGCATAAATCTGTGGGTTTCAGGGTTTGAAGATTTGGTGATTCTAACATAATACATGTGCTGGCTGTGAATAGGTTTTTGTTTTTTCAACTGTAACCTCATTGTAGCTTGTTAATGATAGGTTACTAGAAAGACCTTGAAAGTACCGCTCAGTTACTACTGTAGGTAGTAAGCTAGTTAGCCAGACATGCTAACGGTTGCAGCTCACATTAGGGCAGACAAACATATTGTTAAATCAATTCCTTAAATCTTTGCTTGTGTTTTTGGTTTTGGACAGGCCACAAAGACATGGCCCTCCAAACCCTTTGTAAACTGAATATTACTTGACAGGCCGGTTGCTATGCCATGACTGGACAATCACTGTTCAGCAAAAGCTTTTAGCGAACGGTCAGTTCCAAGTCAATCTGCTCTGACTGACATTCACCAGCTCTTCCTGTTGCATGGGCTCTTTGCAATTTTCAGTTTATTGACCTCCCTGAGGACATCATCAGCCTTCTGCAGCTTCTCCATGGCCTGGGCCAGCAGATCCTGGGGCATGCCCTCCGCATCACCTCCCTCCTCGGACTGGGACACTTGGCTCAGGAGCTCCTTTGTCTTTTCCATCTCCAGCGCCACCTCAGTCTCAAGTTTCATGACATCAATACTAGGAGGTCTGTCACCTCCAGCCACTGGTGTGCTATGTTGTGTCACCTGAATACAGACTGAAGAGTCAGACAGCAGATCTCCGCTGGAGGCCGACCTGGCCTTGACTGAGGGTTTGAGAGGAGGAGTGGGATGCGAGCGCCGAAAGGGAAAGACCTTTGGTCTAACCTGAGGCTTGGGTGGGACCTTTGTAAGCCTTATACTAACAGGGATCTGAACGTCGTCCTCACTGGTGTCCAACACATCCAGACTAGGATGGCTTCCTCTCAATGCAGCCGTGGAAGTCGCCAGTGTGTCTTCAGTCCCAGAGCCTTCGCTATCATCATCTGAGTGCTGACCACTGTCTACAGACTTCTCCTCTGTCTTCTTTTTCTTCTCCTCGGGCAAGTGACAGATCAGTGGACTCAAGCTGAGGCTGTCATCCAAAGAGACAACTACTGAGGGGGGTTCACTCTTGGGTGGTGCCTCTTCTGCTTGAGGAGAACTGGCTGAGGTATCTGAGGCTGTTTGCAGTGATGCAGTAGGGTCCTGTCCCTCATTAGTCTGCATTACAGTTGTGTTGTCATCTGTGTGTTGCCTGTCAGGCTCAACAGGTTTCTCTGGCTTTTTCTTGGGGGTTAGAAGAGGACTGGGGCTCTTTCTGATGGGCTCTGCAGGGATTTGGGGCTCACTGTCAGATGCTTCGTTTACGCCACTACTCTCCCCTGATTCTTCTTCAGAAACCTCTCCTTCTTCGCTGGGACTCTCAGGTTTATCATCTTTGACACTGGGTGTAGCCTCATCTGTTTCCACAGCTTCTCCTGTTGCCTCCTTCTTATCACCTTCCTCCTTCTCCTCATTCTCATCAGCCGTGTCTTGAACCTCTTGGTCCGGCTCCACAGTAGGATGGGAGGGCTTCTTCTCTTTGGATGGAGGGGTGGGAGGGGAGTTCGGCCTGGACTGTGAGGCCTCTACAAGGTTGCTTATGGAGCCGCTGGAGCTGGGTTTGTTGGGAGGGGCTGGTGGTGGAACGGTCTTTTTCCTGGCATCAGGACTCTTTTCAGCCACCTTCTCAGCTTTGTCCTCCTCTGTAGCTTCTTCAACAGGTGAAGCGCAGGGCTTGGCTTCCTTAGACGGAGGCATAGGTGGCTTCAGGACCTTGAACACATGAAATCATATTTTATTGACCATTTTATCCAAACAGAATGACATACACAAATAGTTCTGCATTGTATAGTATTATACAGACCTTCTTCTCAGGGGCTTCATCCTTATCCGGTTCATCCTCAGGTGTTGTACTGGGTTTCGCCTCTTTGGTGGGGGGCATGGGAGGTTTGAGGACCTTTTTCTCGGGGGCTTCATCCTTATCTGGTTCATCCTCAGGTACTGTACTGGGTTTAGCCTCTTTGATGGGGGGCATGGGAGGTTTGAGGACCTTTTTCTGGGGACTGACCTCTGGCTCAGTCTTAGCCTCCTCCTCAGCACCTCCTGTCTGTTTCTCTGCAGCTTCACTGGCATTGGACGGAGGAGTCGGGGCTGCTTTGGGGGCTCCAGTGCCGTCAACAGTTGCATGATGGGTCCCATTAGGAATTGTGGCATCTTCAAGATCAAGATCCAAGCGCAGGATACCATCAGACGACACATCAGCTATCTAAAGGGGAAACAAAATATCACACAAACAAGACAGTTAGTTAAATTAAAAGCCAATGTGCCATCATTTCTAAAATAAAAGCTGTTATAAAAACACAACGGCTGGTTCCTCTTTTAAAAGAAATACTGTTTCCATTCACAAATGAATATTGATCTCTTCTTTTCTTTTTTCATTTGCTGCAAAGCTGCTGTCTATTACACTCAGCACTTCCTGTACAGATATTTCAGATTAAAAGCCTCTGTCTGCTTTTAACATTTGGAAATTATTTCTAGTGTTTCTACAGCTTCTTCATGTATTGTAAGATTGTAGGCTAGTGTTGTTTTTGGCGGCCTGTTTTAATTTTAGTTTTAGTCTAGTCTTTGTGTCAAACTCTCATTTTAGTTTTTATTAGTTTTAGTCACGTTCATACTCTTTTTTTGTCTAGTCAAGTTTCAGTCAACTAATAGTCTGAGCATTTTAGTCTTATTTTAGTCAGAATAATCCATGACTATTTTCGTCTCGTTTTAGTCGACGAAAACTGATGACATTTTAGTCTAGTTTTAGTCAATGAAAATTGTATTTTAGTCTCTTTTTAGTAATGCAATTCTATTATACCCAGTCAATATAGTATAAGTACCTAGTATAGT